>NW_026606112.1:16862500-17287500 GCF_029834395.1 Sorex fumeus | reverse complement strand
ACAGAGTGTCTGCCAGTAGTCAGACCCTCTTCTGAGGCAAGTAAGGCTGCTTGTGGCTGTCTTGGAAGGACTGAGGTCTTCTCTGTGGAATATGGAAATGTTCAGGGTTGAAACTCATTGTCTGGGACAGTGGTCTTCAACATTTTATACCTGCAGTTCAGGAATAAAATGAAATATCAACATTGAGAAAGATCGGGGCTGGTGCACAGCGGGTAGGGCGTTTGCCTTGCACGTGGCCAATTGGGATTCAACTCCCAGCATCTCATATGGTCCCCTGAGCACTGCCAGGAGTAATTCCTGAGTGCAGAGCCAGGAGGAACCCCTGTGCATTGCCAGGTGTGACCCAAAAAGAAAAAAAATTAAGCAAGATCCTCAAAATTTTTTTTCCACTTATGATCCAATGGAATATATCATCAACTACTTCTACTACAGAAATGAATTTTTTTTTTTCTGGAGGACGGGATTTGGATCATACCCAGCAATGCTCAGACTATTCCTGGCTCTAGGCTCAGGAGTGACCCTTCGCATTGTAGAGAGGGCTAGAAGTAGTTCTTGGACTCCATCAAAGTAGCCACATGCAAAGCAAGTGCCTCACCTCCTGTACTATCTCTTCGATCTAAAATAAATATTCATATACATTATAATAAAGTAAAAAGTAAAGGCCCTCCCGTTGATCATCGATTTGCTCGAGCGGGCCCAGTAACGTCTCCATTGGAGACTTTGTTGTTACTGTGTCTGGCATATCGAATACATCACGGGGACCTTGCCAGGCTCTGCCGTGCGGGCGAGATACTCTCGGTAGCTTGCCGGGCTCTCCGAGAGGGGTGGAGGAATCGAACTCGGGTCGGCCATGTTGGCTGTGTGCAAGGCAAACGCCCTACCGCTGTGCTATATAATATGTAAACCAAAACAGAACTTGAGGAGGCTGAAATATAAAATACAAAGGCACAGAAACTCTATTATCTTCTTCCGTCTCCCCATTGTTCTTGAGCTCCCCCACTTTGCAAAGAACTGGCCTGGAACACTGACTTCCTACATCTCTAAAACACCCCTCCCATCTCTCATTCTTATCCATCCTTCTTGTTCCTTGCGAGAACTGATTAGGTTATGGATTTCCAGCCCTCTGAGCTGAATGCAGGACCCTAGGGAGAGGACATCGGTGCAGAGGATGGGGGAGGGCCATATGTTTGAAATGGGTGAATGATGGTTGAAAAAAATAAAGCCAAGTTTGGATATCTTGACTCTCTGGACCAACCGTATTTACTCCTGCATGCTAGTTAAAAATGACTTGTATATTCCCCTCTCATTCTCTTCATTTGCTATAATTTCTTCCTATTATCTTCATGACTTCTCTTTCCAGGTTCAAAATTAGACATTATTTAGCAGACCCCAACAGGTTACTTATAAGTATACAACTGGCATTGGGTTGTATACTTATAAATATACTCTTCTACCTAGGGCAGATAGAGGTACCTGCCAGTATCAACACTGATTTCCAAAAGAAAATGTGAGGGAATTCTGAAACATTAGCTAGTTTCTAACCAGAAGGCTGAGGAGTTTCATTGTCACTCTACAGAGACTCCTGTATAAACTTTTTTCTTTTTGCTTTTTTTGGGGGTCACACCCAACGATGCACAGGGGTTACTCCTGACTCTGCATTCAGAAATTACCCCTGCAGTGCTCAGGGGACCATATGGGAATGCTGGGAATCGAACCCGGGTTGGCACCGTGCAAGGCAAATGCCCTACCCGCTGTGCTATTGCTCCAGCCCCTCCTGTATAAACTTCTGAGCCATCAAAGATTCAAGATAAAACTCAGTGAAATAACTCACTTAGGCTGCTAGTCTCCAAAATGACAGGCCTGGATTAGTCATAAACCTAGTATCCAATCTTGGGCAGGTGACCAAGCTAACCCTCTGGGCCCAAGCCCACACTTCCAAGTCTCCAAGGAGACTTTTCCTTTCAGATGAATTCTTCCCAAAGAGCAGCTGCCTCAGTCTCATGTTCCAAACTTCTCTCCTCCTCATCCAACCTGTTTTGAAAAATAGTCTCGATCTTTTAATTCCTACTCAAAGCTCTCACTGTGAGAACCCAAAGAAAGGTCTCTCTTCCTCCTAGGTATTCCGATAACAATGATTATCTGGGCAATTCCTCTGACAATTAATCCCTCTTGAAGATCTTGAATTCTATACTGAACTGTTGTTGTTGTTTTTTTGTTTTTGTTTTTGTTTTTTGCATCACACCCGGTGATGCCCAGGGGTACCTCCTGGCTCATGCACTCAGAAATTACTCCTAGCAGTGCTTGGGGGACCATAGGGAATCAAACCCGGGTCGGCCGCATGCAAGGCAAATGCCCTACCCACTGTGCTATGGCTCCAGCCCCTACGCTGAATTCTTATCTAAGTATTTATTGGTGCTTAACTTGCATGCATCCATCCAGGTAGACCAGAAGCATCTTCAGACTAGGAACTCTCACACCTCTGCACTGGGAAACAACATGGTATTTGGCACCTAATAGGTACCCAGGCGAGATCTGCTGAATTCAATTTTCTTCCAAGCTCCTTGTCAGTTTCCTTTACTTCCTGTGAAATAGAACAGCAAAAGCTACCTCTGGAGGGCTGGGAGGAAGTATAAGCCAGCTAGATCGGAGTTCGCAAACCAGCAGCCCCAAACATCTTCCTCTCTCCCTCTCACAGATATGTTCACACTGATATGTTCATTTGATAGTAATAACAAATTTGAAAGTATGTCATTGTCAACATGTAAAACTGTAAATTACACACACACAGACACACACACACACACACACACACACACACACACCACTGCCCACTTCTGTTGACAAATTAGAGCTCAGTACCCTATATGTGTTCCTACATGGTATCAATGGGAGGGAGCTAGAAAGTGATCCAATCTTCCAGAGAGGCACTGGTATCTATATCACAGTGTTCCACCATTCCCCCAAGACCCAGACAGATGGCACCGGGGTGGGGTGAGGGTCTGGGGGCTGAACCCAATAAAACGGATCCATGTTAAGACTGAGATGACATTCAATGTATTGTCCCATAGAACCAGTCCTCACTCATTAAAGAGACATTATGGAATGGTGGGGACTGCAGCAAATAGATAAGGATGTCATAGTCTCCACCCACACGGTTCCAGCCTGTCCCGGACCAGTTCCTATTATCAGACGTGTATCTCACCCATTAGTGGGTGCTTCAGAAATCATTTCCTGACCCACTTCCTCTGTCCTTACAATCCCCTCCTACCTCTGATTTAGTTGGTCTGGTAATAACCTAATTGTTTCTGTGTCCTTTTGCTTCCCTTTGAGATTTGTATTCCTCGGCCCCTTTCTGCCCGTGGGAGCCTGCTGGTAGAACATTTGAATCAGACCTTACCTCATTCTTGGGAGTCGAAGGTACTGCAGCCTGACTGCAAGTAAATGAGCAGTCTGGTCAGGGAAGAGGTCCACCACCCCGAACGAAATTAATTCTCGAGGCTTGCTGGACCTGGCAGATGGGGAGCCTCACTCAAAACCCGGAGGCACAGGAAGTGGGAGGAGGGACGGTCACCCTGACTGTGGACTTTGCCGCCTCAGCCCAAGGCTGACCTCTCGTCTGTCATTTCCTAGGCCCTGGCCACTTGCCAAAGGAAAGAAGGAGGGAAAGAAGGAGCGGGAACCGTCTTGAGATCTCAACAACAGGGTCAGGATGGAGAGGTTTCTTAGCCCCACGGTGGGGACTACGTGATTGCAGCAGAGCTGCGAATGCAAACTTCAGCTCGTCCTTAAGATTCAGTTGCACTAGAATGAAAAAGGAATGCTTCGCCGAGTAGTGACATTTAAGTGGTCATGCATTTTTCAACGTATCGGTTATGCAAAGATGTTTATATTCGCTCTCTCCTCAGTCATGTTTCATTTAAATGGAGTGGAAAAAAAGTCCTCAAAAAGTTTAATTAAATAAAATAGAATTGTGGAAATCAAAGTTAACTGAGACAGACTTTAGAGGATAAAAAGAAATGGAAACATCAATGACATAAGCAATAAGGGGAAAATAAAGGCAGGAGAGTAAACTAAACAAATATTTGAATTATCTCTGCCTCTCACTGTTTCACCTTTGAGTGTATTTTTATCTTGTATTATATTTCTAAAAATCCAGAAAGAAAAATGTCAGTAAATGACAACATGAAAAGGTGCATGTGATGTGGAGTTAATCAAAAACCTTTAGCAGTTACAGGAGGAAAAGAAGAAGAAAAAACTTCATTTAAGGAGGCAGTTTCTCTTTAAAAAGAAAAAAGTGGGACTGCACTGTTAGTTTAATTCATAATCTCACAAGCATGCAAACTGCAGTTCAAAAAGGTCTAATGGAAACCCCAGATAAATCCAAGACCATCCATTTCATTGCTGCGTTCCTACATAACAGCTTTCATATGGAAGATAATGACAGCAAAGATAATAATCTTAACTTGGGTAATCTGTGTGTTGACAGCAGGTGATAACTCGGCCTTCCTGATAGTAATCTGTTTTTTGGCAAACAAGAGAGAGGGCTGTTTGCCACATGCATTTATTTTTATGGGAAGGACATGTTTTGTAAAGCTGGATATGGGACAGTACAGGTGTGGAATTAATTGTCCAAGTTACAAAATATGCTAGAGATGGTATGTTAAATCTATAGCACTCGGTGGCCCTGACATGATTAAATGTTCGCTCCTATTAAGTAACCACAAGCCTGTATTTCCAATTATGGTGGTGAACGGCTTTCTGCTGAGTGGATTAGCTTAGTACTTCATTCTGCCGGTAGTTTTATGATCCGAGATCTTTAATTTTCCCAATTCAACTCTTAGGGCCTCAAAGACAAGCTGCCTGACTTTTAAATAATATATTTCCCTTTTAAATTTCTGCCTCCTACCATTTCCTACGAGTGCCATTTCCTGTCACCATAATTATAATAATTTGTATGTAGTTCCTGGGATCACATTTCTAATTGAGTCCTAAATTGGTTAACCTCATGAAGTTATTAATATGCTTTTTTAACCTGCACAAATTATATATTTGTCTGGTTGGTCAAATAATGTTCGTTATTACATACATTCTTTACCTCTCTTCCTTAGGCTTGAGAGTCATTATTTCAGTCTCCAAAAAAAATGTACATTGTTTTTTCATAATAGTCTACAAATTACAGAATCATTAAAGCTTGGAAAGGAAGGTGTGGGGAAGGGACTACTAAGACCAAAAGTTTAGGTGGATAAGAGATGACATCGAATTTGAATTCCTAGCACTAGCTCTGCACTGGGAAAGGATGAGAGGTGAAACAGAAGGTACCAACAGCACCACCCAGGTCCTGGAGGGCTGTACCAAGAGTGAAAACAATCAAAGACCAGGGGATCCACAGAGGATTGGCCAACAAGGTTGGCGATAAGCCAAATTTACATCTGAGAAATGTTGTTGACAGGTGGCTCTGTGACAAATCTACGGCACTCACCGAAGCAAAAAATAAAGAGATGAAAGGATGAACCAACGCTGGGACAAAGAGGTACGTCCATTTTGAGAATTGTTTTTACCCCCCAGTGGGGCTTACCATCTAGACTGGAAGATGAAATGGATCCAATAAAACACAGAACAGAACAAAAATAGTCATCTCAACTGCTTAACTCTGCAGGCAGAGGGCACAGTAAGCCCAGCGTCAATAAAAAGGGAGGACTGGCCTACTAGTGTTTATCTGACATCAACTCAGGAAGGAAGTGACTCAGCGGACAGTGGCCTGTGTATCTGCCATGGCAGGGGGGAACTGAGTCTGCATTTGGGAGAAAAAAAGAGCACAGCAAAGTGGACAACTGGCATCGACCTAATGCTACAGAGCAGGGGCTTCCCATGGAATTATCCCACAACCCCCCCTCCAACCCCAGATAATCCTCTACAGATAGGACCTCCCAGGGTCTCTGCTACTTAAAGTACCATAAAGGTAAAGCCCCTTTCCCAAGTCTCATAAAACCAAACTCTCTGTTGTCTGTGACATTGACAGGTGTGAGTCTTAAATAAGATCTTAAGACAGATTATTGGGCTGGAGTGATAGCACAGCAGGTAGGGCATTTGCCTTGCACACGACTGACCCAGGTTTAATTCACAGCATCCCATATGGTCCCCCAAACACCGCCAGGAGTAACCCCTGTGCATCGCCGGGTGTGACCCCCAAAAAAAATTAAGACAGATCATCTCTGGGCCTTGAAGACTCATATAATCCCCTTTCTCCGACCACTCATGCAAACATTTCCCCCACCACGTGTCAGGAATCTCATGCTGCTCTAAACTGATATCTTCACAGTTCCTTTTGCCTGTTTCAGTGACACAATCAGGTGGTTGACAATGAACTTAGGTGTTTTTCAGAATCGAAGCATCCCATTCTACTCAGAATACCAACAGGTGGATTTTATACTTATCAACTAATGATAACTTGCCTCCCTAAGATTCAATTTTTTCTCAGCTCTCCAAGTATGTACTCAAAGTTTATTAAGTTCTGAACTTCAAACTTTTCAGAGGTTAGTTTTGAAATAAATCTGTAGTTCTTCTAAAGTCATCCAAATTAGAAGGTGTGATGGGGGCAGCGGGTGGAATCAAATGTACTAAAATTGGAATATCTAACCCTTATACATTTCTGGGTTTATAGTGCGATAAGGTTTGCTCACCTTGGTCATAAATATTCTGAGACTCCAAAGAACATCACCAATTCAAATATATTTGTTCAACATCATCCTGACATCCAATGTGAAAAAATGAGGAGACGAGGACTTTGAAGTGATAATATCATGAAAATAAATCTCTCAAGAATAGGACAAGGGGGCGGAGCAATAGTACAGTGGTTAGGGCATTTGCCTTGCACACGGCCAACCTCGGTTTGATGCTCGGCATCCCATATGGTTCCCCAAGCACCACCAGGAGTAATTCCTGAGAGCAGAGCTAGGAGTAATCCCTGAGCATCGCTGTGTGTGACCCAAAAAACAAAGAAGAAAAGAATAGGTCCAAAGTTCTTATACCTGATGCACCATTGAGCCACTCACTGCTTCACCACATAGGGACCCATGGAGATTATGACCATCCACGAAACAGGAAGAGGTTCTCACCAGACACCAAATTAGCTGGCACCTTGATCTTGAATACCCCAGCCTTTAGGACTGTGAGACAATGGACTTAATGTATTTTTCAGAATTAGAGCATCCCATTCTGTGTCTGTGTTGAAACCTCTCAGGCTACAGTATTCTGTCAAAGCAGCCAGAGCAGATGGAGACAATAGTCAAACAGTGATCATCAATGATCAAGCAGTGATCTATCAAACCACTTCCCATAACCCAGCACCACCTTAATTTGGAAGCTGGTATATTGCAAAGCTGGAAATGTAACATCTGAATTTCTCCATATTCCCTATGAACACTTGATGTCTTTTGTTACTTTCTCTTCCTTTTTGATAATAACCCAAGTGAGGTATAAATGGTGAGGAGGTCTCTCATAGTGCTTCACAGTTGCATCTTCCTGGTGAATAATTATTCCATCTTCCTTTCATAGACCTGTTGGCCTTTTGCATGTCTTCCTTAGAGATCTATCTATTCCAGTCTTTAACCCCTTTTTTTAAAATCTAGTTATGAGTTCTTTGCTTTTTGAGTTATGAGTTTTCTATAATTTAATTCCCTCAGGGGGAGAGAAGAGAAAAAAACACTTTTCATTTGGGGGAAGGGCCATACCTGGTGGTTCTCAGGGCTTACTCCTGGCTCTGAACTCAGGAATCACCCCTGGTGGGGCTCGAGGACCACATAGAGTGCTGGAGATCAAACCCAAGTTGGCCATATGCAAGGCAAGTGCCCTACCCACCAGACTATTGCTCCATCCCCAAGACAATTGTACTTTTAATAAAGTAATAACACAGAGAGGAGCTTAAGCAAAGTCCAACTGCCAACTGGGAGGACACAATGCTCTCAGAATTGTCAGAACCATCTTGTGGACTGAATGTTCACCTAAACTCAAATTCCTAAAGGAAATGAAAAATACAATGAGAAATCGTTAACCCAGAAGAGGGTTCTCACCAGAGCTCAACCCTGCTAGCATTCTGATTTCAGACTTCCAGAATTATGAAAGACAACTGTCTCTTGTTTACAAGTGCCCCAGACATGGTGCTCTATTCTGGCCCCCATGGTCACCAAGACTGCTGGGAAACATGGGGTTTACTCTAGAGAATTTCCCAACCTGGCCTTACTTTACAAGTGAAGATCTGACCACCACATGGAAAACACTCCCTTCAAATGTAAAATGGAGGTACCTCTTTTCTGCCAATGACATTCAACCTCAATCCCCAACACCCCCTTGAGGAAGACAACCCAGTTCTCCACAGAGGTCACCCAGCCCAACAGTGCCTTCTCCCCTTCTCCATGGTGTGACCGGAAACACTCTTCACGCACTGATGGCGGTGCAAAGAAACAACCAGCAGCTCTTCTCGACCAAACAGCTACACTGGAGGTATCCATCCGTGTTCTGCCCAGCACCCTCCACGTGGATGGACAAGAAAGGATCCCGGGCCACCACCAGAACCTAGAACCGCACAGGTGACTCCAGAGAATTCCAGTGTCTTCTAGAAACCGAAGAAAGGAAGGTAGAAGGAAACACTCGTGGGAGCTAAGAGCTGCACACTGGGACTGAGAGGTGCTGATGCCATGAGGACCAGCCACCCTGAGGCTGACTCTAGGTCATATGAATCACAGGAGAAAGGGCGCTCATGACAGGCAAAGCAAGCAGCCTTTGCCTTCGTGCTGAAGTTTCTAGGCCTGTTTCATCTGACTCATGGTTTGGCTTTTTACCTTGAAGACCATAATGCAAGAGTCTTCAATATATAACCTGCTACCTGCTACCCCACAAATGCCCTTGTGGATGTGTCTTCCTTTGGTTTTCTTCCTTTAAGTCTGCAAGGAAAATAGTGTATGTTGGGGGATAGGAAGTGAGAAGTGTATATGTGTGCGTGTGTGTGTGTGTGTGTGTGTGTGTGTGTGTGTGTGGTAAGTTGTGTTCCTTGCAAACCAAAGGAGTAAACATTGGCATGACCCTTCTAGAAGACTTAGAAGAACCTCTTTGACCCAGAACAACTAAAGCCCACCGCCCCCTGCTCTGAACTATTATTCAAACTAGCTGAGCATTCTTTACAGCAGCCACAAAATTGAAACCTGCTCATTTAAAAGTTTAAGACCTTTGTTTCTTAAAGCTAAAAGCCATGCTGAGACCACTCTCCACACGCTTGGATGAGGAACCGGCAGAGGAACCCAGGTGTGCGGGACCCAGGGCTGAGATCTCCAAGCCTGCTTGGTTCAGCACTGGGCCTCCTTCACCCAGCTCCCCCAACGTCCAGTAGCTAGACAGTTACACCCACCAACTGCCGTGTAACCCCATCAAGGGCCAGGATCCAGAGATTCTAAAACCAAGCTCCCAGAAGAGAACAAGGCAGAGTCTCCTGCCCCCACGCCTGGCTGTCCTCACCGGGGCCCCTTAGAGGAGGGTGGATTGAGTTTCCCTCTCCACCCTGAGCAGAGCCCCAACAGCTGAAGACCTCTGGGACCCAGCCAAAGCCATGCTAAGACCACTCTCCACATGCTTGGACAAGGAACCAGCAGAGGAACCCAGGTGTGTGGGACCCGGGCCTGAGCTCTCCAAGCGTGCTCGGTTCAGGACTGGGTCTCCTCGACCCAGCTCCCCCACCTTCCAGTAGCTAGACAGTTACACCCACCAACTGCTGTGTAACGCCATCAACAGCCAGGATCCAGAGACTCTAAAACTAAGCTCCCAACCTCTTATTCTCTAGTTCTCACTCTCAGAGAACCCGGCAGGCTACTGAAAGTATCATACCCGCCTATGTGCCTGACTAGGAACACCTGTAAAGGTGATTAGAGGCTGCCCCAAAAACTTCCATCCCTCTTGGAGAGCCCAACAAGCTACCGAGAGTATTCCGCCCGCACGACAGAGCCTGATAAGTTGACCGTGGTGTACTCGGTATGTCAAAAACAGTAACAATGAATGGTCCTCATTCCCCTGATCCTGAAGGAACCCCCAATATGTCATTGGGCTACACTAGCACGTGACAGAGACGAATGGAGATGTTAGTGGGCCCGCTCGAGTGAATAGATGAACAATGGGGTGATAGTGATAGTGATAGTGATAGTTTCTAAAGTTGCCTGAAGGGTTACAGGTGTACAAAAAGTGCATCCTCCAGTAGAATCTTATCTTTTCATTTCCATTAGAATCCCACCCCATTACAAACCCTGTGGGCATCTGCCCTAACCTGCTACTTAATTTTCATCATGCCTATTTTCTTGATTCTCTCCTTGAACCCTAGCAAAGATTCTTTATCTGCATAACTGGATATATCAACTCAACACTTTGCAATGATCTCACTTTATGAAACAAGGAGGCTGTACATTAGCCTAAGAGGATTCATCTTCTGTCTAATATTTGAGGAGTCCACTTCAGCTTTATCCTTTTCACTTCTCACCACCCAGACATCTATGCAATGCTGAGGCCCCTGCATCCAGATGATTCTCTATCTGCAGTCCTTGACCACAGGAATCTGTATTATGCAAGAGCCCCCAACTTTTCATCCTTCCTTCCTATCTAATTTCTGTCCCTACTAATCTCATCAAAGTGACCACAGAGCCCTTCTGAAAACATAAATTAGGTCATCTCTCTCTCTCTCTTGCTTAAAAATCTCCAGTAAGTTCCTGTGTTACTCAAGTACTCATGTAACATCCGCAGTCCCGTGGACCTAAGCCATTTTACTTCTAGCTATCTCTCCAGCCAGCAACCCTCACTCACACAAAAAGTGCTTGACCCTGCCCCCACCAACATTCCAACATGTTCTCCCCCAATTGAATTCCCCTGGATTACTCCAATACAGAGATACCCCCCCCCCACACACACACTCCCTGTCATTGTTCATTCAGTCACATAGTCCTCTTTTATCATCACCCAAGCATTTATCACCTCAGATATTATTCTGTGCCTAGAATTAATTTTGTTGTTTCTATTCTGTCTCCACCTCCCAGATCATAAATTCCACCAAAGCCAGAATCTTGCTTGCTGGCTCACTGCTGCATATCCAGGATCTAAAACAGTATCCAGAACACAATCAAGTCCCCAGGAACATTGTTGAAAGAATAATCCTCTAACATGTGAGTAAAAGTTACCATTTTTAAGTTAGATTTCCTTGGAAGAATTTTTTTCCCATTTATAAGTCCAAAGTACTAATTTCTACCTTAACATTACTTTTTCCCACTGATAATGGAAATAATAGTCACCACTTGGTTTGGAAATACCACTCTATGTTAAATACCTAAGCAATCTGCATTTATTATAGGTCAACCAAAAAAAAACTGGATATTACCTGTCTCCTATAATTGGATTGTATTTTCTGAAGAATCATGTTATTCTAGAATTCTACCTTCTCATTTTCTTTGGTATTACTTGTTTTTATTCCCTGGAAATAAATGAGCCATTTTTTCCCCATTTTGTTTGCAAATCGGGGGAAAAAATTCCATCTGAAGCAGATAACAGACCTTCTAGACATGACCTAAATGGCTTTTATTCCCAAGAAAGAAATATATGCCTTTGTTCCTAGAAAATATTCTATTGAATTTTACCACATCAACAAAATGGTCTATGGGAACTAATCCAGAAGGGGGCAGAGAAAAATGGGGCCAAAGGGATATTATGGTTTTCCCAAAACTCTCTCTTGCAGAGCATCTGTGCATATGAGCCATATCACATTTCTTCTTTCCTTCTATACCGCATCACTGTGTTTGCTTCCTACCTGCCAAGCTTAGCCTAAGCTTTCCAGATGGATCTCTCATTTCATTCTTAAGATAACCTCCTAAGGTCTTTGTTACAATGTCCACTTTGCACGGCCAACAACTGCAGGTTAGAGACTCTAGAGATGGTTGTAAAATAGTCTACCATCACCAACACCGTGCTTGGATTTCCTTCTAGAACTTCGCTAGAGCTAGGTTTCCATTTGGAGAGGTCTAAACTTTTTCTTTTCATTCAGCAAATATTCATTTTTATGCCTACCTGGCTCCTTGCCAGACCTGGGAGAAACAAGACAGACAGGGCCAGGGCCTTCTCCCGTCTCTGTCTACAGGATGCTGACCTTCTCTTGTCTTCCAACCTCCCTCAACCTGGCAAGGCAGGTGCAGAGAAAGGACTCTGCACAGGTGACTGGAGAGAAGGTGTGCCAATTGCTGATTTAGGGAACACAGAGAGAGGAACGGCACAAAATGGGACATAAAAAAAGACGATGCCCCACACTTAGCGCTCTGGATCTGAAACCAGAGAAAGAAGTCTGGGCTGAAAATGAGAGGTAGGAGGCATCCGCCCACAAATAAGCTTTTGGAAACTGGGGGAAGCAGTAGGGAGGTCAAAGCTTTAAAGCATCATAAACATCTTTGTCAAACCTGCCTGGAAAGGAAAATATAAAAATTTTTTAGAGATGTGCCTCTTCCATGCAACTGTGGGTGAAGGTGAAGCCTGGATATCCTCGCTAGTAAAAAACCATGACAATATTAATAATCACTGTGTTGAATTCATCATTACAAGTAACCTTTCTCTTTTGATTTTATAAACATTGCATATTAAGTCTGGGCCAGATGCCTACAGACATCTTTGAAGACAGTATTTCATCATCTCACTGTTCGGCCATTTGAAAGAGAACAGAAAAAGAGCTTGCTCCAAATTTCACATCTTTATCAATGTTTGGGGGGTTAACAGCTATGTAGTTTCATGTCAGTATTTGCTCTTTAAAAGGCCAATCACAAAAGCCTCTCCTGTTATGAAGACTTTCTCAGAATTCTAAAGCTGTCGAAGAAAACAATTATTTTTTTTCCAGCATGCTTTTGAATTTTCTCTAAGACAAGAAACTGCAGGGCATTTGATTAGAGCCCCAAATATAAATATAAGAGTAATAGGAAAAGAAGATGACTAAGCTTTGATAATCAGTCCTTCAGCTTGGGTTCCCAATCAAATAATTCTATGATTTTCATTATTTTGGTATTACTTTATACTCCTTTCTAGCATAAACCATAAACTCTTATTTTATGTCTGCATAATAATTCATGTCAGAATAATTACTGCTACATCTATATTTGCAGTGTATCTTCCCAACTCAAAGTAAGTTCAACACTACAAATTTTAGAGTTTTCTAAAACACCGAAGCTGGTCATAATTTCTATTTTAGCTATAAAGAATCATATTGAAAGTAACATAATTATTACAGCTGAAAAATTTTTAATGCTAGCTAATATCTAGATCAGGAAAAACCCTAACAACCTTTCAACAAGCATCTCTCTCCATATACATAGAGGTTTGTTCTTTTAGCCCAATCTTTATTCTTACTTTATGGTCATTTGATTCTATCATTGAATAACTCACAGGGCCAGAAGTTTGGCCTGTGGAATGGTTAATTTTAGGTGTCTGCTTGGCTGGGACATGATGGCCCAGATATTTGGTGAAATATTATTCGGGATATTTCTGTGAAAGTGTTTTGGGTATGGGAGTGACATTTAAATTGGCAGCTTTGACTAAAGGAGATTATCTTCCATAGTGTGGGTGGACCTCATAGAACTGGTCAAAACTCTCAATAATACGCTGATTATCAAGTCCCCCCCCCCACCCACCCTGAGCAAGCATAAATGTCTTAGGCTTTGAAAGGTGTTTCTACCCTGTGCCTCCAGCCTGCCAGCCTACCATGAAGATTTTGGGCTTAGCTGGCAAGTTTCTACAACTGCATGTTCCAGTGACTAAAAACTCTTTTCTCAGGATCTATGCACACATACTATCCATTCTAATACTCTGAAAAGCCCTACTACAGACTGTTTAAGAAAACTCTAACATTGCAGTCATTTATAACATAACTTCAATTTTATTTTTTCAGTCAACAGAACTTATTGATTACATAGGTGAGTTTAAGAAATTCTATTCTATCAACCACAGTCCTCTTATCCTTCTGCACTGGTTATAATTTGACATTGAACAGATAATGGCTAGAATTATCTCAAGTCCTTCTTTGATGATAAAGCCAAAGGGCACTAGTCCACAACATTCACCACTCTTTTCTAAATTACATATCTTGAAATCATTAGGTTTCTGAAAACCATCTCCTTAGAGTTAATTCTGCTTACCTTTTTCATGCAGAACCTGCCACTGGTTCAAATAAACCACCTTCTTCTGGGGATTTTCTGTTCAATGTCTAGAGACATGGACAACATGTGCTACCCTCATAGAACTCACAGTCTAGTCAGGTAGTCACAACACAGTGTTGGAAAAAATTATTTATATATATATATATATATATGTATCAGGGCCAGAGCAATACTACAATGGTTGGTGTGTTTGTCTAGGTTCAATCCCCAGCACCCCATATGGTCCCTTAATCATCGCCAGGAATGATCCCTGAACACAGACTTAAGAGTAAGCCCTGGCACCACAGGGTGTGGTTCAAAAACCAAAGTATGTCTTTCACATCCTTAGTAAAAGGCCTGAAATTTCAACCTACAGTATAATAACATTTTATGATGTGGAACAACTGATATTATAAAATATAGAGAGAATAATCTAGATTACATCAATAATAATGATTTATAATGAAGTGGAAGATAATGAGTGGAAGTTCTTATAGTTGTTAAGTTGTGTGCTCCACACACACAAAATTACACTGAAATCTTAACATTAGTTACAACTAATGAATTTACATTAGTTATTCATATAGCTAGTGATGAAGTATACAGAATATAACTGTATTTGGAGTCAGGGTCTTTGATGAAGTAACTGAGATAACATAAGATCATTATAATGGATCCTTATAAGTAGAAAAAAATCAATGCAGATACTTACAGATGATATAAAATGACTAAGAGACAAGATCACTATCCAGAAGTCAAAGAGAGATGCTTAGAACAGATTCTTTTCTCCTTACTCTCAGAAGAAACCAACCAGGGTTAGAGAGATAGTACAACAGGCAAGTCACTTGCCTTGCAAACAGCCAACCCAGATTGATTCCAAGCACCATATATGGCTACCCAAGCCTAGCCAGGAGTGATTCCTGAGCACAGAGTCAGAAGTAATCCTTGCACACAGCCAGGTATGGTACAAATTTTTTTTTAATGGAAGAAATCAACCATAATTATACCTTGACCTTGGAATTCTAGAGTTATGAAAAATAGATTTTAACCCATTTATTATTATTAATGTATTCTTTGGGCTGGAGATACTCAGGGGTTACTCTTGGCTCTGCATTCAAGAATTACTCCTGGCAGTACTTGGACAACCATACGGGATGCTGGGGATCAAACCCAGGTTGGCTGCATGCAAGGAAAGTGCCCTTTCCATGTACTATTACTCTGGCCCAGAGAAAATAAATATCTGTTGTTCACTCTGCTATAGAAGACCTAGCAAACTATTACAGAGGTTAAACTTGAGAATTATGAAAACTTGTGATTGAAAATAAGAACAAATAATAGGGTTACCATACAAAAAAACTCAACTTTTCTTGATGAATAATGGAAGGAAAAGAAAGGCGAATTTGACTAGTTATTATGCATGTGATAGCACTGTAACACTGTCCTCCCATTGTTCATCAATTTGCTCGAGCAAGCAACAGTATCATTGCACAACAAATTGTGAGACTTGTTGTTACTGTTTTTGGCATTCGAATACATCACGGGTAGCTTTCCAGGCTTTGCTGTGCGGGCAAGATACTCTTGGTAACTTGCTGGGCAGTCTGAGAAGGGCGGAGGAATCAAACCCAGGTTGGCCACATGCAAGGAAAAAGCCCTACCCGCTGTGCTATCGCTCCAGCCCAAGCATGGGGTGAATTATAAAATATGTTTATTTCCTGGTTACCCACCCATCACCCAAATCTGCCCTTGCCACATATATGTGATATGATCTTTAAGCTTCTTCCATAAAAAGAATAGATGTCTTCACTTCCTGGATCTGGACTAGCCCTGCAACATGCCCTTGTGATAGAATGAGAGATTCCAATGAGAGATAGTGCCTCTATCCTCACTCTGAAAGTTATTTTAGAGGTACTATGCTTATACCTCAAGAGATCTTGCTGGTTTCTTACTCTTCTTGGAAATTCTCTGATCACTGCTATGTGAAGAAGCCAGTCCTAGCCTGGAGGATGATGAATATATTGCTCAGATAAATCCATATCTAAAGTTACCTGACAGATTTTATATATAAATGTATGTGTGTGTGTATATACATATGAGTAAAGCCAGTTCTCAGCCGACTTTAGACATTTAAGTGTGAACCCAGCTAAATCCAGCAGAAATGATAATCCAGTCAATATCAGGCCACATTCTTTTGTTGGGGGAATGAATCACTGTGAGACACACAGTTACAAAATTGTTCATGATTGGGTTTCAGTCATACAACATTCAAACAAACACCCATCTTTCACCAATGTACATTTCCCACCATCAATGTCCCAATTTCCCTTCCATCCACCTCCACAGCCTGCCTCTATGGCAGGCACTCCTCTCTCTCTTCTCTCTCTCTTCTCTCTCTCTTCTCTCTCTCTCACTCCCTCCCTCCCTATCTATCTTCTTTTAGCAGGCCACATTCTTTTTTTTTTTTAATGAAACGCCATGAGGTACAGTTGCAGACTTACAAATTTTTGTGCTTGGGTTTCAATTATACAATGATCAAGTACCCATCCCTCTACCAGTGCCCATTTTCCACCACCACGGATCCCAGTATCCCTCCCACCCTCCATCACCACCACCCCATCCCACCCTGCCTCTGTGGCAGGGCATTCCCTTTTGTTCTCTCTCTCCTTTTGGGTGCTGTGGTTTGCAAAAGAGGCATTGAGTGGCAATCATATTTGGTCTACAGTCTACTTTCAGCATGCTTCTCCCATCCTGGGAGGGTCCTCCCAACACCCTTTATTTGCTGCTCCCTTCTCTATCTGAGCTGCCTTTTCCCCTAGCATGTGTTTCTGAGCAGGCCACATTCTTGACCCACATAATTATATCCTCCTGAGTGGCAATTGTTTGAAGATCAAAGTTTGTGGATAGTCTGATATACTGTAGAACTTAACTGATATATAAGGTGAATATTTCTGTCTGTGGCCCAGATAAGGAATTCAAGAGCAACAAATAAGGATTAGGAATTCTTGGACATATTGGACTTGAAATATCAATGGGGCTTGTCAAGTACCCAGTTGGTTAATTAGTTCTGAAGCTCAGGAGAGAAATTTACCTGGAAATAGAAATCCAAAAGACATTCATGAGGCTGATTTTCATGCCTGAGTAGGTTGCCACAAGAGATCAAGAATAGTGATAAAAGAAGCAATTCAATTTGGGTCTCTAGGAACATCATATTTAAGGTCAGGCAAGACCAGAGGGTCAATAAGAGAGAAGAGAAAACACAAAGATGCAGAAGTTAGTGGAATTTCCCAGAGTCAAAGCCATAGAAATATTTTTAAAAATTATATTAAGTTCCTGGCATTTATGAATTATGAAGTTATTTCCAGAATAGTTATAATAAAGTGGTGAAGATGGGTCCCTAATTAAAGAACATTCAAAGTAAATGGGAGGAAAGGGTTTGGAAACACTGCATATTTCTAATTCCTTGCTGAACTTGGAAGATGGGCCACCTGCCTTATAATCTCCTCAGAGCTCCAGGAATCTATTGAGGCATGGAGAGAAACCAACCTGCTGTCATGTGGATTTGTGCCATTATGTGTATAGTTTGCAAGATCCTTTTGGCCTTCCATGCCATTCAATAAAGGGAAGAAAAGAAAACCTCTAATGAAAACTGTCACTGTCACTGTCCTCCCGTTGTTCATCAATTTGCTCGAGCGGGCCCAGTAACGTCTCCATTGGAGACTTTTGTTGTTACTGTGTTTGGCATATCGAAAAGTCACGGGTAGCATGCCAGGCTCTGCCGTGCAGTCGAGATACTCTTGGTAGCTTGCCAGGCTCTCCAAGAGGGGCAGAGGAATCGAACTCAGGTCGGCCATGTTGGCTGCTTGCAAGGCGAACGCCCTACCCACTGTGCTATCGCTCCATATATTGCTTTAAATAGAGGTAAAAAGTTAATGTAGGAATTTTTCAAGATGGAATAGGTTTGAGTATATTTACTTCTGATCCATAGAATCATAAAACCATCAACTGTGGATCAAAGGGGGGGATGTGAGGAGAGGGAATCCACAGCAAAGGTGTAAGGAAACATGGGCAGAGACAGAGAACTTACGGATATGAGACAAGAGGCTGAGGGAATTCACAGTGGTCCACCATGAATTGTCACCTGGAAAGGGACCCATGGTGGACAGGGGGAGCTGAGGTTATCAGGATGCGTTCATAGTTGCAACTACAGTCAATGACTGAACTTGATGATCGATCTCACAAGGTTTGCTGAATGGCCCTGAGTTCATGGACAAATAAGTAACAGTGACTGAGTTTTTAGCATGACTGAGTTTTTCCAACAACAAGCAAAACCTTGTATCAGAAGCCGGAGGTAGCTGTTTTGATAAACCTGAGAAGGTATTTTTGTGAACAGAAAATGCAAGATTAAGGATCTTGTGGTTTTGGCTCTGATGTGGCCAAAAAAAAATTGAGAAGAGCCTGAATATGAATGGGGAAAAGGAGAAAGGGACAGCAAAACAGGGACAGAGATCTTGGAAGAAAGATTATGAGGCTATAATCATTCATGTAACACTGGAGTTGAAGGCTCAAGAAACAGAGCCATTCCAAAGGATAAGTTCCCAGTCTGGGCAATAGATTAGGCTTCCAATATGGGGTAGAGCCGTTTTGTAACTCTGAAGCTAATCCTTTGGGGTACATCATTCTCCAACCATAGACACTAAAGATTGTCCTGGAAATGGGAGTTTGGAAAAGGAGTTGGGAAGAGGATGTGAGCAAGTGTTGGAGCCCTCATGGGACAAGAAGAAATACAAGAGGTGATAAGACATCAAGAAAAAGGATTGGGGTGGGGGTGGGGGGTCTATGGGACTTTCATAGGGAGCTACAGGAATCAGTTTCATGATGGTGAACAAAGTGTTGTACTGAAAGCAACACAATCACAGCTCCTCTGGACCCAAGCAACGTAAACCAGTGAAAAGCTGCTGATCCTACCACCAATGCATTTTCTTAGGGAAGCATTGGCTGCAAGAACGGGGGAAATTATTTTGTTAATGGGTCCACAGGCACTGTGGAAAAGGCTGAAAGCATGTTAACTGAGAAAGAAGATGGGACAAGGCCAAGAAAAATCAAAATGCCCTTCATTGTGGGATTTAAGCATGAATACCTTTTTAAAGAGGCTTTATTTTCACAGATATTTATAAGATTTATCATGTCTCAGTTCAGACCAGACTAACAACAATGATGCGTGAGTATAGAGCTAGTATTCCTCTTCCTCAGGAAAGACAAGAGGTACCAATTAAAGTCCAGGCTGATTCCTTGTTTGGAAGTTTAAGTAGTTTACTGAGTGAACAGAATAAGAAAGAATTTTTTTTCTTTTTGTAGATCTCAGTGGATGTAAGCAGGAAGGTATTAACAGAGATAGGTCCTGGAAAAAGAAATGATCATTCATCTAATAAGCTAAATTCTTGATAAAAAAAAACTCTTTGCTTAGACCATCTGACCCACATTTTGGGTCCAAAAGAATGTGTAAAAACTAAAGATAAAAAAGGTCATCATAGTTGCAAGCATGACCATTTGACTGAGAAGGTCATTTTAAAGGTTTATTTTGAAGTTTTCAAATGGACAAAGAAAATGCAGTCAGGTGAGGATTCATCTCAGAAGAGATTTTTTTTTTTGGTACCCTGATGTGTAGCATCAGGGGTATAAATTGTTTCACCTTTTTCTAAAATAAAATCAGCTCAAAAATCTTAAAATCTGTAAGCCAGCAATTTTACTCTTGGATATTATCTTAAACAAATGCTTGTAGATATGTACTTGGCTTAGTAATAATTGCTGACAACCTAAATATCCAATATTTTGAAGCATGGTTAAATAAATGGTCCTACAATTCACTCAATGGAGCCATAGTATAGAGCCACTAACAGACATGAGATAGGAAGTATTACATGGCATGTCAGAATGCTAATCAGCTTAAAACTAGATTGTAAAATATTTACATGTAATACCAATTTTAAAATGAAACAAATAGACCTTGAACAAAGACTAGACAGATACATATTAAAATAGTATCTGTTGGGCCAGACAGATGGTACAGCAAGAAAGGCACTTGTTTTCCATGTTGCTAACCCAGGTTCCATCCTCAACGTTGCATATGGTTCCTCTGAGTAGTGCCAGTAGTGATCACTGAGCTCAGAGCTCTGAACACTGCCAGGTAGCACTGTAGCACTATTCTCCGATTGTTCATGAATTTGCTCGAGCGGGCACCAGTAATGTCTACATTGTGAGACTCGTTACTGTTTTTGGCATATCGAATATGTCATGGGTAGCTTGCCAGGCTTTGCTGTGTGGGTGGGATACTCTCGGTAGCTTGCCGGGCTCTCCAAGAGGGATGGAAGATTCAAACCCAGGTTGACCGCATGCAAGGCAAACACCCAACCCGCTGTGCTATTGCTCCAGCCCACTGCCAGGTATGGTACCAAAATAATAATGATAATGATAATGATAATAATAATAATGATAATACTAATAATAATGTCTGTGAATATCCTTAGGTCTCTACACTATTTGGATTTTCTGGGCTTTCATAAAAAAATTATCAAAACAAAAAGTACCGTATATTAGAATTATGTGCATTGGAAACCACTGTTAAGAATACTGAAAATCACAGAGCCTCAATCACTTAAAAAAAGTTTTTTAATGTACCATATCTCTAGTAAGAAAAATCAATAATACGCTTTAATCAAGTTTCCTGATGTATGATAAAAGCATGCCCTAGAAAATGAAGCTGAAAATATTTTTATCTTAAGTTGTAAAATACAAAGGAAGAAGGTCTGGATTAAGAGAGTTTTGCTCGCTGGAGGCCAGGTTCAACCCTCAGCATCACATTCAGTTCCCTGAGCACCACGGAGAGTGACTCTCGAGCACCTGAGCACTTCCAGGTCTCCCCCCTACCACCAAAAGATAAAATAAAGGAAGAAAGAAAATACACCCTCTACTCGAAAATGCAGAACAGAAGAGGCAGTTGTTCTAATTTTGAGAGGAGAATCTCTATAAATGTCCTTTTGGAAATGAATATTCTGCCTTTCTGTGTTCAGATACTTTTTGAATTCAGGACTGATTGTTTTTTTATTCCTAGAATGAGTGAAAGGTTATTTCCATTTTTAAACTATCATTAAAGGTTTTCTTTAATACCTATTCTGTGATCTACACTGTTTAATGTTGTGAGTTACAAAAACCATGTATAAACCAGCTAAGAGAAAACTACAGCAATTTGTTCTCAGCACAATAGTTAGAAAAGAAAACTAGTTTTCAGGAAAAACTAAAATGTATAAAGTCTTCTATTCTGTAGATGCTCAAATTCTATTCGGTAGAGGCATTGTCCCCAAATTCTCCTGAAAAAAATCAAGGAATATCCAGGTATTTTTAAAGACCTCATATTACAGAACATTCTCTAATTACTTAATTTAAACAACTAAGTGAAGCTTGGGTGAAGACTCATTAGCCTATGGTGACCTTAGTCGATGCTTATTTGGGATGTTTTGAGAGGTCACTTGACAGAATCAGCTACAGAAGAAGCACAGAGATTTAATATAGATTGAGTTATTATTCCTTGAATGAGGCCTCACAATGCAAATGTTTAATATCACTGTAAACAAGCATTTGAAAAATTATCAGCTAACTGAGTCTAGTGCACATTTATTTTACATTTACTTTATTTCTGGGTTTAAATTCAATGTTATTGTAATACAAATATTTTTTTTTTGTTTCAGAAAACACTCTCCTTCTACCACAGTAATTATGACTGAGAGAGCATTTTACGGCTTACATGCACTCCCCAAAATGTCATCACATTTGATTACACTCGTACAGTGAAAGAATGAACAGGGCCAAAACTGAAGAAAATTGAACCAGTATCTATTTTAATATGTGTACACAAGAAAGCAACCCATTGTTTGCTAACAACTTCTTAAGATCTGTTTGATTTGGGGGAATATTTTTATGATTATTTCTAACAAAACTGTTAGTAGCAGGGTCAGGAAATCAATTAGCAATAGAGTCCTACTTCCCAAAATAAAATGCTTTTTATAAACATCATAAAGATGATTCCGTTTCCTTGTACAATTTGTTACTCTTTTCTGAGGCTAAGAAACACTTTCAGTTTAATATCACATACAGAAAGAGTTTCATTAGTGTCATTGCACAGGCCTCATTGCATCCCTCCCTGCTCCCAAGTTCAGACACAACACTAGTCTTCAGCTTGGGAGACACATTTTAGCCCAGAGAGAGGTTAGTAGTGCAATAAAATCCAAAATAAAAGCTTACGTTTGAGTTACTAAACAGTTCCCTTAACATTGTCAACAGAGCACATTTTAAAAGCTGCAAAAGATCTTCACTTAACTAAGTTTGAAAGATTTTTTCCTTCTTGCTTGTGAGAGAACCGCAGGGTGAAAAGCTTCTAGCCAGTCACTCATAGGATCCCAAGCCTGCAGGCTTCTCTTGCTTTAAAAGTGGAAAGGGAGGGAGGCGCTTATTGGTGAGAATCTGAAACCTGTCCATTCAGCCTTTGAAGTCCACTTGTCAGTTTTCAAATTTTAGATAAGGGAAAAGGCAGATCCTGAACCTTTTCACCTGTCTTCTCTCTATATTCTTTCTCCTATTTTCTTCATTGGTGCCTCACACAGATTAAAGGAAAAAGGAGGAGGAGGAAGAGGATTAAGGGAAAGGAGGCGGAGTCTGAAGATGAGACCGGAAGAAGAAAACAGAAAAAGGAAAAGGCAGTGAAGAAAGATAAAGAACTGGAGGAGGGTCTGGAGAGTATGATGGTTACAGCTCTTGTCTCATGTGAAATCAACCCCTATTTGATTCCTGACCCGATCTATGGTTCCCTGAGGAGACAGAGAGGAAGGAAGGAAGGAAGGAAGGAAGGAAGGAAGGAAGGAAGGAAGGAAGGAAGGAAGGAAGGAAGGAAGGAAGGAAGGAAGGAAGGAAGGAAGGAAGGAAGGAAGGAAGGGAGGGAGGGAGGGAGGAGGGAAGGAGGGAGGGAGGGAAGAGGGAAGGAGAAAAGAAAAGAAATAGAAAAAGAAAAAACATCAGAGGGGAAGGGTAGATAGTACAGCTGGTAATGTGCTTGTCTTGCACACCACTGACTGGGTTTTGATCTTTGGCGCCTTACATGATCAGCACTGCCAGTAGTAATTTCTGAGTACAGAGCTAGGAGTAACTTCTGACCATCACTGGGTATGGCCCAAGTCCTCCCCTTCAAAAAAACAAAAAATAAAATAAAATAAAAGACCTACCCTCCCCAAAGACAAAAGAGGAAAAAAATTGATAACATAAATATATATGAACTATATGAGTGTATATGACCATTGATGCAAAAGGGATTTCTATACCTATACCTAGGAGATATATACATAGATATATATGTATACACACACACACACACATATATATATATATATATATATATATATATATATATATATAATTTGTGTCTTCCCTACTAAAAGTTCCTTGAAATTCCAGTCAAGCCCACTTTAGGTGCTTAGTGAATCTTGCTGAATGAGGAAAAAAAGAAATTCAGGAACAAAAAGAAAAAAAACCCTTCACAACTTCTTGACAAATTCCTTCCCTTATGCTTTTCCTTTTGCTCTATTTCCACCCTCCCTTCCACCTGCCCATATCTTCCCAACTTTCCAAAACCCAGGTCAAATGCCACTGGTTTTGTAAAGCCTTATGCTGCTCTTCCAGCCAAAATTAACAGTTCCCTTTAGGGCCCCCACCACACCCCACCCTGACTCATCTAAAGAACTCTAGCACTGTCACCTGTTCCTTTCCTGACGACTTAACCATTTTCTAACTTCTTCCTGCCCAGAAGTGAGACTGCTTCTAACCCAAATCCAAGCTGAAAGGCAGCAAGTTTCCACTCATTTTGGATGCTTCTGTCAACCACAGTTGGTTCTCCCACTTGATGGTAGCCTAGTAAGGTGGTTAAGACATGGGCTTGGACCCAGACAATAGACACAAATTCTAGTTGTCACCATTTACTCATTTGTAAGCCACTTGGTAAGTCACTTCACCCCTCTGAGTCTATACTCCGTCATGAGAAATAAAGCATACTACTACAAATAGTACCCATCTCAGGTTAAGTGATGGCTAAATGGGTCATCAGTAGGAAGCATTCAGGAAATTAGAAGTCCAGAATGTTATAGTTCATGCATCTATTATGATTGACACAGTAGAACTTACAGGGAACGTACTCTCTGCCAGGTACTTAGCTTGGGTGTCATGTCAGCAGGTGTTAGCTCTATAAATATTTGAGAACTGACTTGGAGGTCTCAGCCCTTTGTTGGTAACAAATGTGTTTCCGGGTCCAGGGTCCCCTCCAGTCCTACCCACCACTCCAGGCACTGGATCTCCATCTGCCCTACTTTTACTTGGGAGCAAATAGAGTCTCTTCTGCTCTGAGCCACACAGGCACCATTTCGGTGGGTGAAAAGTCCCTGTAGTGTTCACCTCACAAGCCCTCCAACTTCTAGAGATTTTTTCCACTCCCTCCTGCAGCTCCCTCGACTTCACACGAAGCATCTTTTTTAGCATCTGTTCAGCCTGACTCCTGTCATTAGATACATTCTTGTGTGTTTATAATGCACCACTGATTTGTTTCAGACTAAATCGTGGGATCTAAAAATAAAGTGATGTTGAACATATTTCTTTGCATATTAACTTTAAAGAAATAGATTAATCTTTTAGAAATAATCAAAAATAAATGATCCACTCAGCAAGGAGCAGAGACGAAAAAAAATAAATAAAATGAAAATGAAAAACGCTCAGATTCCCACTTTTCCTTCTCCTTTCTTAATGTATTAACTATATAACACAATTTTTCATTTTAAAAATTAAGAGGTCTAGTGAACCTAGTGGTAAGCCAATCCAAGGCATAAATGAAGGCATGATTCATTGATTCTTCAAATTCCCATTTTCAAAACTGACATCGCAGAATTGTACTCACCATCGTAAGGGATGGTTCAAAGAACAATAAATAACTAGACACATGTGATGGTATAAGCCATTTTCTGAAATTTCAGCCATTTATTCAGTCCTCTTTCCCTGATTACCTCCCACAAGAAGCTTCCTAAACAGAGTCAGAATGACATATATATATAAACAAAAATTGGACTGGAGAGAGAATACAGGGATTAGGGAATTTGCCTATAAGCAGCCAAGCCTAGTCAGATTCCTGGTACTGCACATGGTTCCCTGAGCACTACCAGGAGTGATCCCTGAGCACAGAGCCAGGAATAAGCCTGACCACCACCAGGCTGTGGCCCAAACTGTGTTCCTCCCCACCACTCCCCCCCCCCCCCCCCGCCCCGCCAAAAACATTGAAAAGAACAATACAAAATCAGAAGCTTTATGGGAAGGCGAGTGAGGAAAGGCGGAAAAGAGAAATTCTTTCTTGCCAAAGGAAAGATCTGATTGCTATTTGATCAATAATTTCAAATGTCCCCCACCCCTTCAACATGGACTCACACATCCATTTTGACTATTTGCTTCTTTTCTTTCTTTGGAGCCTAAGAATCTTTTGAATCATCAGCACGTGGGTACTTATCTTAAGGCACCAACTAGGCTTGGTGACATCATTTTATTTGATGTGATGTTTTTGTATTACTCAGAGAGGGTTACAGAAGCAAAAAAATATGCATTCTGGTTGCAACGCTAAATAATGAGGCCAACTGCAGTTTATAAAATGCAGTCACTCCACACCACATTTCGCTGTGGAAGGGGGAGGGCTACCGTCGCCTGTGAACAATTACCAAATTGTCAATGGAATTCAATAAATGTTGTTTAAAAAAACTAATTATTTGTTACAATAACCAGCTACTACTGCCACTTTGTATTTGGAGGTTTGTAAACTACTTCCATTTGAAATGTAATTGATTCCATTTTTATCATTTGTTCAAGTTTATGTGGTTGTTCTCATCCTAAGAGATGATAACATCTATTTTCAGCAAATTATACATTATAATTCCTCATTCAAAAGCTGTAACAGAAAACAAAATGCTAATTTATGCTGTAAACGAAACTACGGAATCATAATCATTCATTGTTATTAACATTAGGGACAAAATTGCTACTGGAAATAATAAAGCGGGAGCAAAAGATGGTCGGGGTTGTTGGTTCAAGTTTTCTTGCTTTTTCTTTGTATCTTTTTGGCAAGTTTGGCTTTGTGGTAGCCTTTCAGAGAGTCTGTGGATGTTTTGAGTTCTCCGGATACAAGCCAGACTTTCACTGTGGCCCTGGGCTATTACCCCTAGTTCTACATTTCAAATCTACAAGAAGATGTGCTCACAAAGCAATCAGAAGTGCATGCTAAAGAGGGGAAGCATATTAGAACCACGCACCTGCTCTCCACATTTCATTAAGCTTCCACGCCTACATTTCCCTTCACATGAGGGAGCCTCTCCCCAGCCCCCCACTCTCTCCTCCTGTTCCAGCTTGACAAGCAGCACCTCTGGTCGAGGTGAGCAGAGCTCCCACCCCCAACCCCGCACCAGGGCATGTATGAAATAAACAGAACAGAAATCCAGTCATTGTTTCATAAATCACATCTTTTTTTTATTTTTAAAAAAATGGGGTGAAGGGAGGCTGGGCCCATATTCCAGATGCTCTGCTTGATAACAAAATCACTCTCTTCAAGGAAAAAGGCACTGATCCCTCAATGCATCTTCACCTTTCCTTTCTATTAAAATGGGGGGGGGGGGGGCGGGGGGGAGTGCAGCCTCCAAGAAAGAAACATTTAAATATAATTATTATATCCAAAATGTGAATTCTTTGAAGGGAGCCAAAAGTCACACTGCCTTCTGGAGTAAATCACTTTGCTGCTGCCCTTTTATTTCACGCCGTCTGCTGTCCACATTTACCTCTTCACTGGCAAAGTGTGATCATTGATTTCCTATGGTCTCTCTGGAAGGAAGTTCTGCTTCCTTGATGATGACTCCAAAGGGGAGATGACCCCGTCTCCTCCCGCTGCAAAGCCTGCACTTTTACATTTCTGCCAGGGCCGCGGGCATGCGGAAATGGTGAGGAACTGTGCCCTCTTCCTACAGACTGTCTTGCTGTAACTACTGACATTTAATGTCTGCCCTCCCCTTCTCGCAACTATCTTTTGGAAGATCGCAATACAAGGAAAGTCGCACTCAAAGGCATTAGTTCATGATGGACATAAATGTTAGGTGCGTGATTCAGCACAGAAGACACCTGTTATAACACAGCCGGGTTGAGAGAGGTAAATTTAAAGGAAGTCACAAACATCTATGATACGAACCCAAAAGGACATGGATGTGCTTATTAAATGAAAGTGAGTATATGTATTAATATATATATAAATACATATATATACATATATATATACACGGGCTCCAAAGTAGAAATGAATGTAAGAGACTTATAATAAATTGCTACCAATGTAAAACATGGCCACTTTATTCATTCAGATGCATCAGAATGTTATCAAATGTGATGAGGCTATGATATAACATAGAATATATATGCTTAGATACTGGGTTTTTATGCACTGGGAATTCATAAAATTATTGCATTCATGTATCATTCTACTGGTATATAGAATGTACTCTCCCCAAAATTATAATTATCTGATGTGGGAATCTGGCAACCTAAAGAATCTGTCTACTGTCTCTCAGACTGGATCAACCATTTAAACTCAAAAGAATGGCAAACCCAAATATCAGGCCAATCACCAAGAATTTCTTTTTAAAAAAAGCATTAGGTACAGTTGATTTGGCTCAAACAAAACTGCCTCCTCTCATTAGGGTTTTTCGTTTGGTTGACTTGGTTTGGAGGCCACACCTAGTAATGGTGCTCAGGGTCTACTCCTGTCTCTGTACTCAGGCATTACCCCCTGGTAGTGCTCAGGAAACCATATGGGATGCTGGGGATCAAGCCCTGGTCAGCTATATGGAAAAAAAAATGCCCTACCCACTGTACTACCTCTCCAGCCCCCATTATTTCTTTTCCAAAGCAAACAGTCTTATTCACCAAAGAGAATAAAATCCTGTTACATAAAACATTGGAGAGATAAATGGACCAGGAAGATCTTGCTATCTCTTGAAGTTGATAAATGAATGACACCATTTCAAACTTGCTAGAAATTTGCATGTGTCTGTTGTACAGATGTGTACAGATGTGTCTCCATCATACAGAAGCACTGAGTAGGGTAGAGAGAGTAAGAGTTGGCACCCTGGCTCTGAAATGACACTGCCCTTGTGACTAGCTTCACAGGCCCCTAGCCAGCACTGAGATCATTAAGGAAGTTAACTTTCCGTGCTTTATTTTCCTCGTATAGAAAAGGGGATAATAACAAAACATCCCTCGTAGGATGCCATGGAGATTAAATACCTTAACGTTTCAAAACAGCATTAATCAATTGATAATGCTATTTCACTGCTTCTTGATTCCAAGCTTGAGATTCATAGAACTTTATCAAGAAAAGCAAACAATATTTTCAAGCTGTGCCTTAAGGAAGTTAGCCTTACTGGAAAATCTACAACAAAATCAAGTTATTATAAATCTCTCTCACTTTTCTATCTACCTAGGAGAAACCCCGTGTTGGAAATCCTGGGGTTAGGTGATCTGGATTTATAGGTGTGCTTCTAAAATGTATTTAAAGTTAAGTCTACTGAACTGCTGCTAAAAACTATTTTTGTACTCTATATCTACATCCTCAGGAAAATAAAAATGTTTCAAATGATAGAAGTCCAGTTTATATTTTCAGGCTTTAAGATATTGGTTTTCTAACACCTCTCCCAAGTAAAGACATTTCCAAATCTTGACTCATCAATATAAACAGTGCTGCCACTTTATGAATTGTGCAATACCCCGAAGAGAGGGGAAAGATCTAGAATGCTTGATAGTACTTGGACTGGATGTAAAAGAAGTCTCCCTCCGTGGATTGCTTTCTGCTATGGTCATCCATAGTCATAGTAGTAGAGTCCAGTTCCAAAAAAAATTTTTTTTTAAATTTTAAGAAAGTAAAAGGCAGTCGGCACAAGCTCTCAACTTACCCACATCCATTAGTGGAGCTGCATTGGAGCCTCTTGCCTGCTTGAAAAGAAAGAGTGGGTACCAAGAATTAAACCAGAATAGACGATGGCTAATCTGAAGCCAGCCCTGGACCTGGGTTAATCCAGAGCTGAATTCAAAAAAGCCATGGCCTATTCTGAGCAGATCTGGGTAAGGGTGCCACTGTATATGTGTAGTCTGGAATATGTGTGGGGGCGGGGGGCCAGTGAGAAAAGAAATGTGGGGTGGAGAAAGGTCTAGTCTGGCCTAGTGGAAAGGTCTTTTCACACACGCAGGTTGAAGCCATCCAAAACTGGTCAATCAGGTAAATAAAGTGAGATATCTAGCCCCATGGACAACGAAGCAGTCAGCTAATTGGCTCCATTTTTCACTTTCAGTTGATTGATTCAACATCATACAGACCTGGCCTGCTTCTATTTGGGGCAATAAAGTGACAACTAATAAGGTGACCCAGGTCCAGCCTGCCCGCAGGAATCACCGCTGCCCAGCCTGCAGCGTGATGGAGCAGAGAAGCTGAAGCAATGACGATGAGCGAGCCTCGAAGGTTGAAAAGAACAACATTACAAGAGAAAGCTGGGTCTGGGACGCTGACACTTACTGCCATCCCTAGGCGTGAAACTGTAAATTAAAGAATGGTCTGTTGTCAACTGCACTCAGCCAAATCAGAGACACTGCACATCTACACTTTAATTGGGGTTTTCATTCTAATTGAAGAAAGAAATTCAACCTAAGCAGATGCTTCCACCGTTTCCCCCCCTCACCCCCCCACACACACACCAATTCTCACTATGGTATATTTTGCACATTGACAAGTGGGTGCAAAAGATCTACAACAAAATCTACTAGAAGATGAAATTTCCCAGTGTCTAAATGGCAGTGCATGCAATCTGGGCTCAAACACACATTGGGTTCCTTCATATCCCCCCAAAATCTCCCTGCTACAGCCCCACAACCCAGCTTTAAAGATAAAATGCCCCCGAATAATTAGAAACCTCCCAGTCCACAATGACTAGTGGCAGAGCTCTTTGTTTTTATGTTCAGTCATGAACATGGGCCCCAATTGTTCCGAATTTCCAGATCTCAATAGGAAGAACCCCCATCTTCATTATTTCTTTCACTTGCTTGTTTATAACCAGAGGTGTCATAATCATGTTTCTTGTGAAAATGAAAGTAATCAAAATGCCTTGTGATTCCAGGAAAAGAGTTTCTTAGGGAGCCATGCCTGGCTGCTATTGATGTTGTAAAAAGGCTCCTTTTACATGGTATTAGATGTTGAAAGTACATCATATTGATCTAGAAATAAAAAGCTTGATTTTTTTTTTAGTTCAGTCAACCCTTACCTTCATAAGCACTTTATAACACTAGGAAGAAGGTTTTATTTTTAATTGAGGTAGAGTAAACAAATTATATTTGAAGAGCTGTTGCTATTTTTAGGGAACGGAGGATTTGTCTGCTGTTTGGCACCAATTCAGGTTTTAAAAAAAAAAAAACATGAATAAGTCTCACTCTTTCAAATTTGGCTCAGGCCTCCCCACAGCGAGCCTTGCGCCAGGCGTTCAAGAAGACATTTCAAGTCCGGTTTCTATTGTGGCGAGGGCTTCTCTTTTTTGCCGAGAGGACAGTTAGGAGCGGGTTTCTCAGTCCTTTGCCCCGTGCTCAAAGGGCTGAGGGTGCATACTGGAGCTCCGTAAGAACCTAGGTCCGCCTGCACGTACATCCCTCCCCTCACCCCCACCCCACCCGCGGAGCACGGGGACGAGCTGCGCTGGAAAGACACAGCCTGGTGGAACGCCCGCCCGAGCCACAGAGATGCCCCTGCGGGCCCCATCTAATGATGGACCTCTCTGATTTGTTTCCCTACTTTATCTTAAAGTTCATCCCGCACCACTGGAAGAGGAGATCGATATTTCCAATAATCTCCCTTTCCCCAGCATACAATGCCGCGGCACCCCGGGTAGCGCGCTACCAGTCCCCGCCCGCGAGCTCCTGGTCCTCCTCCGTGCAGCGCCTGCTGCGTTCTCAGAAACGCACGCCCGGGCTGCTGGCCGCCCGGCTCTCCCTCGCCTCGCTCCAAGGATGCTCCTTCTGCCTTTCCCCAGCAACTTCAACTAACTTTGCCCGGGGACGCGGCTCGGTTTCCCTCTACGGCACCCACCCCACTCATCCCCTTGCTTCTCGGGGTGGGGGGACTCCCCCTCCCCGGCCTCGACTCCAACCCTGCGCCGCGCCCCGCCCCTGCCACCCACCGCCCCAGCTTTCCCGGGCCTTGGCACTTGAGTGCTTTCTGGCAGAATCGGGCCCTTTGGTTTACAACGCTCTCAAAGGACTTGTTCCCTCTCTCGCTAAGGAGGTGGCCGACCCTCGCGCCGCGGCCAGGCAGGGTGGCTTCGAGCTCCCTGCCGCCCGAGACCCCCTGGCCGAGCTTCCCGCGCGGGAGAACCAAGTGGCCCTTGAGTTTCACAGCCCTAAGGCGCGGGTGAGAAATAAGCGCCTGGAAACTTATCCCGATGCCATCGACTCAGAAGGGTGGGTGGGGGTGAGGGGTTGCTGCCGAGAAATGCCGAATCCCGGAGGGTCCAGGGGTGCACTGCCGGGTGCCTGGTGCAAGTCTTTCCTGCTGGTCTTGGTCCTCAAAGGCAAGCCGGGGTTGGTTTCTGAGTCCTACACACAGGCGCGCGCGCGCGCGCGCACACACACACACTCACTCCTCCGCCCCTTATCATAACACACACACACACACACACACACACACACACACACACACACACACACACAGAGGCTCACGAACGCCCGCTCCTGGACAGCCGGAGTTTCCCCGAGCCTGAGCGATCATTGGCTCTCTGCAATAGGCAGCGGGTGCGGGGAGGCGTGGGGGACCACCAGGAACCCGCCAGCCGGGCTGGGATGCTTGGAGAAAGCGTTTCCAGTGGACCCGACCGCCACCCTTCTGGACGCCCACCCCCCCCCCCAACGCACATACACCCACACCCCCCCCCCCACACACACAGCTCCCCAACTCCCGCGCCTGCCCAACCCAGTCGCTCCCGCAAGTTTCTGCTCACAGCGGGGGGCCTCTCCTTTTTTTTTTACCTCCCCCCCCCCCACCGCCTCACCCCGAACCCCCTACTTTCCACGCACCTGGGCCGCCCCGGCGCTCCATCCGGAGCCGCGGCGGCTTCCCCGGGGCGGGCGGCCGGCGCTTCCCGCGGGCGAGCCAGACGGCCCCCACCCGCCACGGCAGCCCGGCCGGGTGGCCGGAGCTCGCCGCCGTCTCCCGCCGCGGCCGCTACCGCTGCCGCCGCCGCCGCCGCGCCGCCAGCGCCTCTCCCGGCCGCCCTGCCGGATCGCGCACCCGCACGGCCACGGCGCGCCCTGGACAGCCCCCGCCGCCCGCCCGGCCCTGCGCCCGGCAACTACTACTTTGGCATCTCCGTTCCTCTAAGCCTGCGGCGCGCGTTTGCAAGCTCCCGTGTCGGGGGAGCCGGGCTGGGTCCCGCCCGCCCCGAGCTCGCCAGAGCGAGCGCGCCAGAGCCGGCGAGGGCAGCGGGCAGCCCCGCGAGCGGCGCGGAAGCCTCGGCGGCCCGAGAGCTGAGCCGCGCCGACGACGTTCTGTTTCCTCGACACCCCCAAAAGCCCAGCCGAGGGTGCGCTGCCCGGACTGGGGATCCCGCACGCCCCGGACCGCCCACCGCGTTGTGCAGCCTGCTAGCGTTTGCTCCTTGACGTCGCCTCGGGACCCCCCCCCCCCAACTTTCCCCAACCTGGACACACGCGGCTGCACTCGACCATCTCACACCCCCAACACACACACACACACACACACACACACACACACACACACACACACACACACACACCACTCCTCCCTCACTCCTGCTTCACTTCCCGTGTAGTTTGGAGATGACAGAAGCCTGTAGACTTTCACCAAACAAGCGGTGGGGGCAGCAGACTACACAGTTATTTAATTAAAAGGCATTTTCCTCCTTCTCGCTCCGGCTCCCAGAATAGCTTTTGCACCCCTTAGACCCTGAGCACACGCCTGTCTCGCCAGGTCACCAGTGGCCTGCTAACACCCATCTCCTTCACACACCACACACACACACCCCTTCCGGCGTCAGCCCCCCAGTGCCACCACACACACACACACACACACACCACCACCACCACCACCCACCACCACCACCCCCAAGTCACACCGACATGCACACCTAGAGGCCGGCGGCAGGGAACGTGGAGGGGCACGATGCAGCCGGACTGCATTGCACAGTCATCAAAGTTAAGTGTGTGTGTGTTCGTCGGGTGCCCGTGTGCGCCCGGGGAGGCGTGGGGTCAGGGGCAGTCGAGCATCCACTCTGCACCCCCCCTCGTGGGGTCATGGGGCGCCTCCTCTTGAGATTTGCAGCCATTTTAGGGAAAGAGGTGGCTCGGGGGGCCACCGGGGGAGTGGACGGGGGCGGCCAGCACGTCACTGGGGACTGGCAGCTCCGCAGCCCCTCGGCGCAACTGGAGGGCGGGCGGGCGCCGGGTGCACAGGGGCGCGGCGCCCGCGGCGACTTGGAGAAGGTTGCGCTCGAGTTCCCTGATTCTGCCCGGAGTTGTTCGGGGTAACGTGCCGGCTCGGGCCTCTTCCTCCGGCTCCCGCCGAGCTGGGGAGGTGTGGGGGGGAGGTGTCCATGGCAGATCGGGCACGGGAGGGACGCGACAGACCCTGGAGACTGAAGAGCTAGTGCTGGGGTAACGGGAGGGGGCACCTTCCTCTCGTCGGCTGGCTCTGCCCCAGCCAGTGCGACCCACTTGGCCCCCCAGTATCCCCACCCCCCCTCCCATCCTCTGCCTCCCCGCCGAGTGCCAAGTGAGCGCGCGGCGGGGGGCACGAGGCCGCCCGCCCCGAACCACCCCTTACCTGGTTGGAAGGGGTTTCCCAGGAGGAGCCGTAGTTGTAAAAGAAGGGAGAGAAGGTGTCTTCCGACAGCCCGCAGCCCGCCATGCTCTGGATGCAAATAAAATGAGGAAGGGAGGAGGGAGGGGGGGTGGGAAAAAAAAAAAGCACACACACAAAAGCAACCCCAAATTCTCAAAAATCAAATTGAACCGATAAGCGGAGAAGAAATTGTCTCGCAAAAATCAAGGGGAGGAAGGGGGGAAGGGAACGGCCGAGGGAATGGCAACTCTGGGCGCCGCTCGCTCGCTCGCTCTCCGGGGCGAGCAGGGATGCTCGGGCTGCCGCCGCCGCCGCCGCCGCCGCCGCCGCCGCCGCCGGCTCAAGACGGTACCTAGAGAGGATCGTCCTGACTTGAGCAGCCGCCGCCGCCGCCGCCGCCGCCGCCGCCGCCGCCTGTACCGGCTGCGCGTGTGCGCGCGTGTGTGTGCGTGTGCGTGGGGGGCGCGCGCGGAGCCCGAGACCGCAGGGACCGCGAGGAGGAGGCGAGAGCAGGAGCGAGCGGGGAGGGCAGGCGCAGAGGCAGAGCGGGCGGGCGCGCGCGGGGCGGCGGGGGCGCGCGCGTGAGTGCGCGCCTGTGTGTGTCTGTGTGTGTGTGCGTGTGCGTGTGTGTGCGTGCGTGTGTGTGTATGTGTGTGTGTGTGCGTGTGTGTGTGTGCGCGCGCGCGTCTGTTTGGGGAGCTCACCGGAGAGCTGGGCCGTCACGTGGGCGCGCTGACTCCGCCGGCTGCCGGGGACAGCCTGTACTACAGCCCCGGCCACTAAATCACCCCGCGCCGCCAGACCTTTGCCACCCGCACGCCGCCCCGCCCCGCCTCGGCGTGGCCCGGGACGGCAGGGGGCGCGGGTGCAGCGCCCGGCAGGTGCGTGCTGGCCGAGTGGGCAGCCCCGACGCGCCCAAGTGGAAAGAAACGCCCGCGGGGACGCACAGGTTCCCCCGTTTCGCCCCGCACCCTCCTGGCAAGCCTTCTTCCTCCGACCCGCTTGGAAGATTGGGGGTTTGTGTTTGGGATGCTTTTTTTTTTAAATTCCTAACATTGCTTTCCCGTGCAAAGACCCCTCTTCCAGCTATGGGGAGAATATTTTCACCCAGTTACTACTATATCTCGGTTTTCTTGCTTTGCCGGCGCCCCTCGTCGCCCCCAAACCCTCCATCACCCCGTGTGCGCGCGCGCGCGCACACGAACGAACACACACACACACACACACACACACACATACACGCACACGCACACGCACACGCCCTCGGCTGCCTCCTTCCATCCCAAATGCAAACCCACTTCCTTTAGCCGGTTGCTGTAGTTAAGCTAAATCAACGCTACATCAAACTAGGCTAGGCAGGGAGAACTGAAAAGTGGATTTAGGGGACAACACTGCCCCAGCAGGAAGAAAGCCTCTAGTTTGCCATTCTGTTGATTTAACCGTTTTTTTTGTTTTGTTTTCTTTTCTTTTCTTTTTTAAGGATTTTGTAGCTTCTGCACGAAAATTCGGGCCCCTTGAGTCACAATTGTTTAAATGAAGCTATTCTCTGACATCCATTGTACGTTATAAAAATACAAAGGAATATAATCCACCCTTAGCATTTTAGCACCAAAGCTCTCAGCCTCAATTTGAGTAGCTGAAAGTTTATTTCTGCAAAAACCCATTTTAGCTCCTCCCCCTAATTCTCTCCTCCCTCTCCAATGCTTTCGACAGATATTTATAGTAAGTACAATTGAGATTTTTTTTAAATCTCTATGTAAGATGCTCTTTCAAGTATGTGATTCCTCGCAGGAAAACTTAAAACAACCTGTTATAGGCAATTTATATTGTTTTCTTCCTGAATCTATTTTCCAAACGCTGACCCTTTTTGTTTAAACCAATTATGTTTTTCCAGGAGTTCACACTTCCTCTTGTAAATTCCCCACTTGAGGTAGAAATCCTCTGTGAAATAAACATTTCCACAGCAACCCAGTGATGTCACAAACATCGACTCATCATTTCAGAGGGGAAATAAAACAGAAGAATAGGATCTCTCCAGAACCCAAGCTTCTGTTTTCTTGCAAATAACTCTGCTCTGAATAGAGACTCAAGAAACATTAGATTACTGGCTAAATACCTGTTTTCTCAGAGATTGGCTTATTTTTCAAAGATATGTCAAATCATCTTTCCAAAAAATAGGTCACTATCCTCTTCTCTGTGTTTGTGAAAAATGGTGTTTCAAAACAGTGGTCCCTAACCACAGTGGCCACTATGGATTTTAATAAAGAGGAAAGAAATTTTTTTTCTTGGAAAAAAATCAGAAAAAAAAACACTGAGAGATGAAATTTAATGTATTACCTTCAAACCCAAATCCTGCTAACTGACTAGGTTTCAAAAGTGATAGTTTGAGGGGCCATAGCAATAGTACAGTGGGTAAGGCACTTGCCTTGCACTCTGCCAACTTAAGTTCGATCCCCAGCACCCCAGATAGTTCCCTCAAGCCTGCTGAAAGTGATCTGAGTGCGGAACCAGAAGTAATCCCTGAGTACTTCTGGGTATAGCCTCCTCTCCAAAAAAAAAAAAACATATATATGGACATCTATATCTATCTCTCTATATATATGAATATATGTGTGGACATATAATGTCCATATATATGATATAAACGTATTTTTTGTATATGGTTTTTTAAGAAGTACTAGGCCCACAGATATCAAAATTAGTGCTGACCTGACCAACGTTAAATGAGGGGCCTCCTTTATTCCCTCCATTGCTCCCTGAGTCTCCAGACTAGGCAAAGAGACACACATCCCTTATGGTGTCTCCTTTCAAATGTCCCTGTAGACCTTATAAAACAGTTAATGCAAAAGCAAATTGGCAGATGTCAAACTAGGTCCAGCAACTAGAAATCCTCTGTGAAATAAACATTTCCTGTCTTGGGCGATACTAAGTCAGCATGCTGTAGAAATTTAGTTTGCGTGGTATTTTTGATGTATACTTTACCTCATGTTGGTATACTTTGCCTGCTGTGACCATGTTATTCTCATGGCAACTCAGGTCATACTTCTAGACTGGTGGCAGTGACTTGTACTTCCTATGCCCTTTCCTATTTGTTGTGTGGATGGATTTATTCTCCTTAATCCTAGAAGAGTCAGGGCACTATCTGCATTTCACTGATGTGGGGAAAAGCTCAGAGATGTTCAGTAACCGCCCAAGATGACCCAGCTACAAGGTGGTAAGAACTGAACCAACCCAAAGACAGTATGGGAGATAAGACCCCATCTTGCTGCCAACCTCAGCTCAAATCCTCAGCACTACTTACAGTCCCCTGAGTACCACCAGGGGTCACTCCTAGCACAGAACCAGGAATAACCCCTGAGTACCACTGGGTGTGGCCCAACCCCCATCATCAACATCCACCCACCCCCAAGGGAAGGGGGCAATGGGGGGGGGGAGAGAATTGAACCCAAACTTCTCGGTAACCCTGACAACTTCTCTCTTGCAGATCTTCGCCCATCATAGAATCCCCCATCCCCCGCCTACACCATTTCGTATCTCCCTAATAGTGAATGATCTCACTCTCCTACTGCCCGGATTGGTGGTATATACATTTGGACGGGTGCTCATTAAATTCTGATTGTGTGTTCATTAGCTCATCCACTTGGCACAAGAACCCTCTCAGGAAGCTAATTTCACATTTTGGCCTTATAGATGAGGAAACTGAGGCTCGGGAAGACTCCACATTCCTCAACCCATCTAGAGCTCTCAAGCAGCAGAGCTGGGCTCTAAACCAAGAACCTCTGGCTGGTGACTTCTTCCGTGAAAGCTCGTCTTTCACGCTTCCAAACACAAAGGAAAATGGGTACACGGGGCCCCGAGCCCACAGAGGCATGCAGGGAGAGAGAGGCAAGAACAGGTGGAAAAATTCTCCTCTGAGCAACTAACAGGGGAACATTTGTATAAATGAAGTCTGGCCTCCAGCCATGAACAGTTGGCTGCCCTCAAACCCCCAGCTCCTTCTTTGTTAAACAGGGAAGGTCCAAAGAGGGCCACCTGGATAGGCTTCTGACATAATGCCTCCCACCTTGCCCAGCTCTCCCCTCTCCTGGGGTAGTCCTGACCCCCCCAAATAATTCTTCTTCTGGTAGCTTTGCTCATCTGGCATTAGCACAGTAAGGTGGAGGTTTGTTTGCTAGTTCCCAACAACATAAAAAAACAAACCACCCCCCTCTACCCCCGCTGGGGCCCAGAACAGATGGAGGCAGGCCCCTGGGGAAGCAGAGAGCCTCTCGAGCTCATTGAGAAAAGATCATTCCAGCCACCTTGCCGAACTCCCTGCCGCGTGGTCCTCAGAAGTCTGAGCCTCTGGACAGAAAGCTTTTCATTCTTGGATCCACTGTGGTTGCATTTCTCAAGACAAAACCTTCTTCCCCATGCATACATCCCTGTTGTTGCGAAGTCAGGATTTGTCAGACTGCAAATGTGTGATTTGTTGAATTGATATCATCCTACTAATGAGAAAATCCATCTTTATTCATAAACGCTTTCCCCCAAGAAATCCGTTTGCATTAATCTCATATTGGAAATTGGTTAATAGTGCAGATGATGCCAGGGTGTTTTCCTTGTTTATAAACGAGGTGTATTAACACTCTCATACCACTAGGGTATCGTTTAGTGAATGGCTGCTTCTCTGCAGATGCGAGAGGCCAAATTTGTTGTGGATGTGGATAAAAAATGATCGTTTGGGCTAAAACTGCAGATGGGAAGCAGATGTAATGTACAGAGGAAGTAAATTTCATTTAGTCCCTTTCTTTTATTAAAAGGAAGTCTGCTCATTTCTCTTATTTTTAAAAAGCCCTCCGAATACCAGCATATGTGTTCATTCTAGGCAAAGTGAAACCATTCATATTCCTGCCTTCAAGAAGTTTACAGTCATCCAAGCTTGTTTGTTCTGTTTTTCTGTTGCCAATTTTTTCCTTGGAATTGTTTGGAAATTAACATCCTCTTATCAAACCTATGACGACTCTGGGGAAATATTAAAATTAAGAAGTGAGACAATTAATTGTTGAGAGGACAGAAAAAAATGGCACAATGAAAGAGAAAGGTAGCCTGGGAAAAGCAGAGTAAGACAAGGGCAAGAAGAAGGATGGAGCAGTTAATGCAAAAAGAAATGAAGGCAGAAAATGAACTTAAAAATACTAGGGCAATAATAACAAACATGCATTGAATGCTTATCATCTGCCAAAAGACATGATATAGAACCTAGTCCTAGAGGACTCTGTGTGTGTGTGTGTGTGTGTGTGTGTGTGTGTGTGTGTGTGTGTGTGAGTGTGTGTGATCTGAGGCTTCTCTGGCACAAGGATCAGAGTGCAAGTTGTTTATTTGCAAGGAAGGTGCACACTGATGGCACAGGTCTGAGGGAAAGGGGCAAAGGCAGCGTTCAAGGGTGCAACTATGGACCAGCCAGGCTTAAATCTACTTGGGACTAATGTGGGCGAAATAGTGAGTTCAAACTTCAACATTACACATTCCAGAGACATGGAAGCCAAGACATCAGCTGAAGGCTGCTGGGCGTCTAGTTAATGCCCAGAACGTGTGCCCAGGGACAAGCCTGGAGAAAGAGGACTCTGATGCCAGAGAACGTTCTCAGACAAAGGAATGTTGAGGCTGAAGTTACACCCATAGGGTGGAGAACATGGAAATGGGTATAGTGGGTATAGCCGTGGGACGAGGGGTCAGGCGCCAAGAGCATCTGCTACCTCATGCTAACTGGTTCCTTTTCACAAAAACTTTATGAAGTAGGAACTATTTCCAGCTTGTCCCAAGAGAACGCGGCCTGGGAGAGTAAGATGTGGTATCTGCCATTTGTACTGATTCCCTCATCTGCGGCCCCCTGTGTTTCTATAAAAGCAGTGTACCTTGCTCCTACCCCCACGTCCCACTGATCTAACTTGTTCATCCATGGAGTGCACAGGTGACACACACTGACCTGGTAAGAGCTCTGCCTCAGCTCTTCACCAGAACCACAGGGCCAAACGTTTCCTTCCTCTGCCAGGAGAACAAAGCCGGGAAGATATAAACCTGGGAGTACCATGGGAGGACATGTTATTCCCAGGAGAAGGAACCCAAGTGCTTGAGAGTGAAGCCTTCTTCACAGAAAGGCAGCCTGAAAGGAAGCATCCAAGATTCCCTGGCTGGAATCCTTTGAGCTGCTGGATCCTGCCCAACCTGAAGCAAGATACCACCCCGAACTTTCCAAGAGTAGAAGCCAGTGAAAAACTCTTCAATTATTAACCCACTGGAGGCGAATTAACAGAAGAGAGATAATATGAATATCATCATCATCATCACTGCCCTCCCGTTGTTCATCGATTTGCTCAAGCGGGCCTAGTAACGTCTCCATTGTGAGACCTCTTGTTACTGTGTTTGGCATATTGAATACTCTTGGTAGCTTGCCAGTCTCTCCAAGAGGGGCAGAGGAATCGAACCCGGCTTGGCCGGGCTGGCTGTGCACAAGGCAAACGCCCTACCGCTGTGCTAAATATGAATATAGAGGTAACATTCAAATCCCAGTCATTCTAGTTTCACAGGGTGCTACAGCCCAGGTTCCTAAGTACCTCATTTCCCAGACTAGCCAGCATGGACCTTCAAATAGGTTCAGAGCCACAGCCCACCCTCGTTGTTCAACATCACTTGGAGTCCCTTTCTATGTAGATGAAGTTCCCAATGCTTTTGAGAGGACAATGAACCAGCGGGTACCTTAGCTTTGTTTGAGTTGTCTGCCCAATCAAAGCATTAAAATGGGAGTCATAATAATGGTTATTTTGAGAAAAACATTTGAGTGGAAGTGACTGAAAGTTGAAAATAAAGATAATAAGGAATCAAGACCTTTGGTTGTTGACTTTGTAAAAATGAACCAATAAAGAGCTATTTATGGACACCCCCTGTTATAGTGAAAACTCATGGATGCAAGTGACAAAAACAGCACTCACCATTTTCAGAAGGCAGGCAGACAGAAGGTGGGAAGGAAAGAAGGATTTGATAGATAAGAAAGAAGTAACATATGTAGAACAATAAAAACTAATAATAACAAATCTAATTGTAGGTTCTTGCTTACATGCACCAGAGAAGACCAGAAAATTGGGTTTGAATATACAAATAAAAGCACAGCAGGCAGGAAAAGATGCTGTCTGACATTAGAATCTGGACCCCAAAACCTGTCCACCCACTGCACCAGGAAAGCAATAGGCTTTGCCACCTCATTGGCCAGAACATCTGATCCCCTGCATTTAGCAGCTCCCAAACATTGCTCCCCCTCAATGTCAATTTAAGCAGGAGAACAGGAGTGACTGAGGTGGATACCTGGATCACAGGCACAACCTTGCCTGCAAAGGAGTCTGGGGAATGTAGTCTCAGGATTTCTGGTCTCTAAGTACCAAAGTGTTTAATAGAAGATGTTGTAATGAAACCATAATGCCTAAAAACAGAGAGAGAGAGAGAGAGAGAGAGAGAGAGGTGCCTGCCATAGAGACTGGGGTGGGGGGCTGCTTGAAGGGTGTGAGGGAAACTGGGTACACTGGTGCTAGGAAATTACACTGGTGAAAGGATGGGTGTTGGAACATTGTATGACTGAAACACAGTCATGAACAATTTTGCAATGCTCTATCTCATGGTGATTTAATAAAAAAATTCTTTAAATTTCTTTTTTTGGGGGGGGTTTTGGGTCACATCCAGCGATGCACAGGGGTTACTCCTGGCTCTGCACTCAGTAGTTACTCCTGGCGGTGCTCAGGGGACAATATGGGATGCTGGGAATCGAACCCAGGTCGGCCATGGGCAAGGCAAATGCCCTACCCACTGTGCTATCTCTCAGCCCCAAAATTCTTTAAATTTCTTCTGCATTAACTATTGTAAGTGATCCTTAAACACTAAGAAGAAAATAAATTATGAATTATATTTTTAAAAAGATGTTAAAATGGATACGGTGCAAATTAATTCACAATATGTGCCACAGAGCTGCTTACAGCTACTCAAGAGGAGGAGAACACTGGACTTCACATCTGACCACCTGCCACCCTGATTAGCCTGATTGGGCTCTGAGGGTGGATCCCAAGTCCAGGGGTAAGATGACCAGTGGAGCCTGGACCCTCAGATCACTAAAGACTATGCATAGATGCATAGACTATGCATAGGGCAGATGTTGATGCATCTTGCTCGCCTGCAGGAAGCCAGAAGGAGAAAGTTTGCACCCTGCTGTATAGACGCCTCCCTCTCCTCGGTACCCATCTCATATGGTGCTTCACCTGATATGGTCATCCTTCTCTCTCCTCCCCCTCTCTCACCTCTCTCCTGGCAGGTCTCTCTGCATCCATTCTTGTCTTCTGCCACTCCTTCCGCATTCTGCAAAAGAATAATCTTCACAGCACAGATAATCTTCACAATAATCTACGTGGGGTCCCCTCAATGACCTCCACTGTTATCTAGATGAAAACCCAAATTCTTCAAGTGCTCCTCCTAATTCCCCCAATCCACTGCCCCACTCCACCTGACACCAGTTTCTAAGATCCCCTGTGGCTGCGAAGCCTCAGGGGCCAGAGAGAAATTCCAGGTGTTAAGGTGCTTGCTTTGCATGTGTGGTCAAGACTGGTTTGATCCCCTGCACCGCACAAGGCCCCGAGATCGATCCTTAAACACAGAACCAGTGAGCACCACTGGGTGTGAATCCCAAAGAAAACAGAAGCCTCAGAAGCCTCCTGGTTAGATTCCCACTCAATACCTCTCCAGTTTCACTTCACATACCTTCCTCCCGCTGTTTATACCTTCCTCCCGTTGTTTCTCTCAGTTCTACATGCCCCCAGTGGAACATCTTGGCCCCTAGTGCTGCATACATCTGGAAAGGCTTTCCCATCCTCCAAGCTAGCAAAGGCAGCTGCCCGTTTAGTCAAGACAGTATCACGCCCCACCTTAGTCCCATGGGAGTCACTAAGGACAGTTAGCTAGTCAGCGCATCAAAACTTGATGAGGACATGAAGAGCAGAGAGTGGGCTATTTCACAGAGACAATCAGCAGGCACCCCTAAAGCATAGGGTAAAGTGCTGGTAGTCTCCTATTCTATTGTCACCTGCATTGTCCTCTACATCTAGAAGATCCTCAAAGACCCTCAAAGGAGATGAACATAAAAGACTGCACTCATCTGTGGAATATAACAGAATAGGAGACTAACACCCAAGAATAGTAGAGATAAGGACCGGGAGGTTTGCCCCATGACTTGGAAGCCTGCCTCCCATGCTGGGGGAAAGGCAGCTCAGATAGAGAAGGGAACAGCAAGTAAAGGGTGTTTGGAGGACCCGCTCAGGTTGAGTGATGCGTGCCAAAAGTAGACTATAGACTGAACACAATGGCCACTCAATACCTCTATTGCAAACCACAACACCCAAAAGGAGAAAGAGAACAAAAGGGAATGTCCTGCCACAGGGATGGGGTGGGCGGGATGGGGTGGGGGTGGCGGGAGAGATACTGGGATCATTGGTGGTGGAGAATGGGCACTGGTGGAGGGATGGGTACTTGATCATTGTATGACTGAAACACAAAAGTTTGTAAGTATGTAACTGTACCTCACTGTGATTCACTATTAAAAATAAATAAATAAAATAAATTTTTAAATGACATGGCATAATCAGAAAACAATTTAAAATTTTTTCATAAAATTAAACATATTTCATAATTCTCAGAAACTCCATACCTAACTATCTAAGAAAAATACAATTATATATCTCTGAAAAAAAAAAGACTCTCAAAGTATTTAATCCTATTCTTTCCAGGGCGCATTTGTGCCGTGTTGTTTTACCTAGCTGGCTATGCTAACCTTGGGATTGGGTTTTGGGTAGAGGAATGTTCTCGCACCAAGGCTTCTTCAGAATCTGAGATGGTCTTGCCCTTGCATGAAGAGTCCTTTGTAATAAGCACAGAGGAACATGCCCGCTGATCTCGGCTCCTGTGGTCCATTTCCCACTAGCCAGTCCTCATCACTCTGATTTCCCCCCACAGAGCACAGGACCCACTCAATAGAAGTTGACTGAACAAGACCAAATAAACTTAAAGGGAAAAAAAAAAGCAATCCCCCTACACAGAAAGCAGTAATAAAGAAAGTGTGCTCTACTACCACCTTGAGACCTCAATTAATGTGCTTTTCTCCTCCTGGATCCTGGCTTCCAAACAAACAGAACCTGACAGCCCGAATTAAATCATTTATCTTTCCAGTTCTCTGCCTTGGCTCTTCCACTGGTAAAAGAGCCTTGATATTTCATAAAAATAAATAAATAAAAACAACTAACAAAAACAAACAAATAAACAAACAAAAAAACTCTCGAGCCCAATCAATACCTTGACTCAATGTGGTTGTGTAACCGACCTCTCAGCAGATTTGGGAGAAAAATTCATTTTCAATCTTTCTTTCACCTGGAAGGAATTAAATGCCAAATTACCATATTAGATCACTTGGTTTTTATACACAAACCCTGAAGAGACCACATGCATGACTGTGTGTGTGGACATACACATAAGCAACCCAATAGCATGATTCAACTCCATACATGGCTACACCTATGAATTGCACCATGCAAACAGCCTTTTGCAAGGCTGAAAATTGCAAGCTGAAATGCAGAAAACTTCTGCTAAATGCTACGTTCCGGTTTCTTCTTACACACCGGAGAGTGCCTTTTGATTTAATGTGGGTTTCTAACTATGGGCCGGTGAGAAAACAGAAGACCATTTCCACTCTGCCCTGTATAATTAAATACCTCGATGAAGTTTTCTCCGGTTCTGCTTTCTGGGCCAAACAACGCTTGTTTGCATTCCATCATCATATATAAACACCCACAAGCCAGGAGAATTTACCTTTGCGGTTCTAGTGAAAGTCCCTTAAATCAGGGCGCCCTGAGCCGCATTTAAGCGTATCCGAAGGTCCTCTGGTTAGGAAGCCGGCAGTATTTGTTTTTCTTCAAATAACAAAAATATCCTATTTACAGTCTGCTATTTGGAAAGGGATATAGGACAGAGCTGCAGCTACTCCAGATAACCTTCCCTCCTCCCGCCCCCGCATCCCGTCTATGGGTCCAGATGTCTGTTTTTCTTCAAACCTCTCTCTCAGGAGCTGTCGCTGCAGAGCAGGGTTGGCAACCCCAGGGAGGATGGGAGAGACACTAGGAAAAAGCCAGGGGGAGCAGGAGGCCGCGGGGAGAATGGAAGACCTGCCACAGGGTGGAGGCTAGACAGGCATCCTCCAGCCTGGCCTGCAGGAACCAGCTCACACATACCCACGTGACCGCGTCACAGGCAGCTTCTGCCTCTGAAGGGCTGGGCTGGGTCTTGGGATTCTGCATTTTCTAACCAGTTCCTAAAGCTTGATACTGATGCTGGTGGCCCAGGACCCACCAGTCCATGAGATGTCAGAGGTCAAAGTTGACTAGCCTGGCTGGACACCTGCTCCTTGGTAGCTGGGCACTCTTGGGTACCTACCTTGGTCTCTCTGGATTCCTTCTCTGTGTCAGAGTGACCTGTAGAACTTACAAGGTAGGTTGGCCAAGAGGATTAAATCGGGTACAGCCTCCCAGGGACAAAGTGTGATGCTATATGTGATTCTATGCTATAGAAGCATTTTGAGAGTATTGCCGAAACTATTTATTTGTAATGTAAATAATATAATATAAACATAAGTAATATAAGGCATATTATATAATAATGGACATAATAGGAATAATGTAAAATTCATATATTTTTGGTCTCTTCTTATTAAAAAAGTAAAGAGGGCATTCATTTATGGTATGTATGTACATATATATATAGATATATATAGATATATATATATATATATCACTGTCACTGTCCTCCCATTGTTCATCAAGTTGCTCAAGTGGGCTCAATAACGTCTCCATTGTGAGACTTGTTGTTACTGTGTTTGGCATATCAAATACGTCATGGGGAGCTTGCCAGGCTCTGCCGGGCGGGCGAGATACTCTCGGTAGCTTGCCGGGCTCTCCGAGAGGGGCGGAGGAATCGAACTCGGGTCGGCCATGCTGGCTGCGTGCAAGGCAAACGCCCTACCGCTGTGCGAGAGAGAGAGAGAGAGAGAGAGAGAGAGAGAGAGAGAGAGAGAGAGAGACTGACTCCACGCCAGGCTGTGAGAGCCCTCCCCACTCCAAGGGACCCAGCCCCAGCAGCCGACCTCCACTACCCAACCACCACCATGCTCTAGGCCGCTTACTGGACTGCGTGGCCACTTTATAAGACACTTTTTATCCTTTTTCCACTACTACTACACCATATCTGATGGGGTTTAGACAGTAGGCAACAAATCATAAAGAAAAATTTATAAATATATGCCTCTTGGAGAGCCTGGCAAGCTCCCCGTAGCGTATTCAATATGCCAAATACAGTAACAACAACAGATCTCATTTCCCTGACCCTGAAAGAGCCTCCAACCATTGGGATGAGATGAATAAGAAGAGGCTGCTAAAATCTCAGGGCTGTGAGGAATAGAGACGTTACTGGCACCCGCTCGAGTAATTCGACAATTAACAGGATGACAGTGATGCAGCAGTGATACAGTGATATATACATATATATAAGAAGACTTACTATCCACGGCCAGGGAAAACAGGAAAACAATGGCTGGGAGGACTGGTCAATTGTTGGAATCAACCAAAAGTGTGTGGGGGGCTCAGGGTAGGTAAGACAGAGAAGTGTCCAGCATGACAATAATAGCTGGAAATGATCACTCTGGACAAGAACTGAAAGTTAAATGTAGGTAAAGGGATATTCCTGATAACCTTTAACCTTTCATATCTGTATTGCAAACCACAAATCCCAAGGGGGGGAGGGGAGAGGGAGAGAGAGAGAGAGAGAGGGAGAGAGAGAGAGAGAGAGAGAGAGCGAGAGAGAGAGAGAGAGAGAGAGAGAGAGAGAGAGAGAGAGAAGAAAAGCGCCTAAGTGCCTGCCATAGAGGCAGGCTGGGGAAGGGATGGGGTGATAGGAGGGAACCTGGGGACACTGGTGCTGGGAAATGTGCACTGGTGGAGGGATGGGTGTTGGAACATTGTAATGACTGAAACCCAATCATGAACAGCTTCGTTAGTGTCTATCTCACTGTGATTCAATGAAAAAAAAATTAAGATTAAAATTTTAAAAAGTAAAGCGGGAAGAAGGAAGCAGGACAGACAGACATTGAGGGGGTGAGGCCATGCCCGGTGGACTCAGGGGCTACTCCCAGCTCTGTACTCAGGGATCACTCCTGGTGGTGTGGGAGCCACACGTGGTGTCAGGGTCAGACCAGGGCTGACCACATGCGGGTCACGCAACTTAGATGCATCTCCCTCCCAACACACACACACACACACACACACACACCCCTGTACCATTCCTCTACCCCCAAGGAAAGAACAAAATAAGGAAAGCAACATCTTTACTGGAGAGACGCCATGACATTTTGGCCTATATACTTCCAATTGTATTCCAGGTATAGTTTAAAATGAAGGAATCATTGTTGAACCCTCTGTGCAATCTTTTAGTTTCACTTGTTGTAAGACCTTCGCAATGGAAACAAGAGTAATATCAGTAATGATGCAAGCTAAGTTGCCTAAGGTCAACAGAATGATCACCTTTGACCTTGGCCCAGCAGAGGAAAATAAGACAAAGAAACACACACGCACACACACACACACACACATATATATATATATAAATCACACACCTGTTCCCAACATGTGAGCCACGGGAGCCAACACATAGCACCATAGCACTGTCTTCCTGTTGTTCATCGACTTGCTCAAGCGGGCAACAGTAACATCTCACAACAAATTGTGAGACTTGTTGTTAGTAATTTTGGCATATCGAAAACGTCATGGGAAGTTTTCCAGGCTTTGCCATGCGGGTGAAATACTCTCGGTAGCTTGCCACACTCTGCGAGAGGGGCAGAGGAATTGAACCCGGGTCGGCCACAGCAAATGCCTTACCCGCTGTGCTATCACTCCAGTCTGAGCCAACACATAAGTTCACATAAATGTTAAGGATAGTTAGTGAGCACTTCCGGTAGGTACAGAGAGAGCAGCAGCTGGGGTATTTCACTGAGCCGATTGGAGGCACCCTGAGCATAAGGTCATGACAATTTCCTATTCTATTCTTGCCCTCTACATCTAAGAGACCCTAAACTCATTTATTTGTTTATTTACTGACTTTTTAAATCACACCAACAATGCTCAGGGGTTACTCCTGGCTCTGCACCCAGGAATTATTCCTGGTGGTGCTTGGGGACCATATGGGATGCTGGGGATCGAACCTGGGTCAGCCGTGTGCAAGGCAAACACCCAGCCCTCTGTATTATCACTCCAGCCCCAAGAGCCTAAACTCTTTTACTCCGTTCTTTCCTGGGTTCCTTTTCGCTTACCCACATCACATTCTAAAATACCTAAAAATAAAATACTGTTATGCCCAAGAGACTATCTCAACATTTTGGTTATTGTTAGGGGGAAGAGCTCTCATACTCAGTCTTTATAATACCATTACACCCCCCCCCCCTTACACACACACACAGGCACCAACCTTGTGGCTCAGACATTTACCCCCATTTGATAGATAAGGAAACTGAGGCTCAGAGCATGTCACTGACTCACGGTCTCAGAGGCTGGGGAGTCTGAATGGGAGGGATCTCACACTACCTCCATGTTACTCTATACTTGTTGGGGGTGAGCATCAGCTCTGTTTTACAGATGGGAAAAGTGAGGCTTGGGTGCCCAGGAGATTGGCAGACACTAGGGGAACTCTGCGAGCAGCCTGGCAGCCCGGCAACTCTCTTCAAGAAACTCGGGCCTGAACACGCCTGTCTGTCAGGGTGGGCGGAACTTGCTCTGGATGAGCCATGCAGCAGAACACGCGAGCCAGTTTGTGTCCAAGGGGACTGGAGATTTTTGCTGACTCTGTCCTGTAATGGGGGGACTGGTGTGCAGTGATCATTTTGGGAAGGCAACTGGAGATGTAAGATGGGAATCAAAGCCTAAATGACAAGGAGGAGACAAACCCAAAATAATCTCCAGTTCAATGTGTTTAAAACCCTACACAGAGAGCAAAGGCTGAATGAGGAAGCCCGGGCCTGGGGGTGCAGAAGTGTCACTGGCCCGCATGGTTCCCACAAAGATGGAATAAGATGGAGTGTGTCATAAGAAGAGCGGGGAGGACCTGGAGCCAGGGGCTGGATGGGGCATTCCCAGCTCTGCCCTCTCAGCGCCTTCCCTGAGTCTCAGGCACCTTGTCTGCAGCACAGGCTGGGGACCGCTTGGGGCAAGGCTGCTGTGCTCATGAAATGCAAGGACCAGCTTGGGTACCTGACCCCTGTGGAGGGTTTGTTTGGCTGATGCTGGAAGAACCAAATCCAAGCACTTAATAAGCTCTAGTTGCCATCAATAAGAGAACATTCCTGGGGGCTGGAGTGATAGCACAGTGGGTAGGGCATTTGCCTTGCACGTGGCTGACCTGGGTTCGATTCCCAGCATCCCATATGGTCCCCTGAGCACCGCCAGGGGTAATTCCTGAGTATAGAGCCAGGAGTGACCCTGTGCATCACCAGGTATGACCCAAAAAGCAAAAAATAAATAGATAAATAGATAAAATAAGAGAACATTCCTGAGACCTCATGAGCGATCCATACTTCTGATCACGTTGGACAGTTGCTGAATCATATAACCAAGAGTTGGATAACAGCAGAGACTATGGGGCTCAGAGCAAAACTATAGCAAGTAGGGAGTTTGTCTTGTACCAGGCTGACCAGGCATCCCATATGGATGCCCAAACACCACCAGGAGTGATTACTGCATGCAGAACCAGGAGTAATCCCTAAGCATCACCAGGAGTGGCCCCAAAACAAAACAAAACAAAGCCAGCAGACTATGGGAGTAAAGCACTTTAAAGCACTTCCCTTGCCTGTGGGTGAGCCTGCTTGAACCCCACACCACATGGTGTCCCAGAGCCCTGTCACATGTGAGCAGAACCCCGCCTTATAAAAAAAAAAAAGATTTGGATAATCCTTGGCACATCACTTGCTCACTCTCTTACCTCCAGGAGGCTTCAAAACTTCTGAGTAGCAACCTTTGTCTACCCAGGGCATCTGCTCTGATGCTCTTAATGAACTCCGAGAGGGGGTGGCCAGACCCTCCCTGCGCATTACAGGGTGTCGTGCCGAGACAGCAGCTCTGCATCTGCGTCCATGGAGGCAGACTAGGACGGGCTCCTGACACATGCCAGGCACCGGGTTAGATCTTCACTGACCAGTGATGAGACCCACACCCACCTTCATCGTCACAACTCCTTCTCTCTGCTCTCGGCGGCCCAGAGGACGGAGGTTCCGAGCAGTTACGCAGCCTGGCCACAGCAGCGAGCTCCTTCCCCTTCCTTTTCCTCTCCCTGTAATCAGGCCCACTCCCTTCCACTTTCCCCTGGCCAGTTCCTCCCGGTTATGGCACATCTGCCCATCTCAGGGTCTCCTGTGCTCTGGGATTCTCCCCCACACCACCTGTTACAGCCACACCCACTGTCCTGTGGTCACAGTTTCTGGCCTCAATTCAGAATGGGGCCCACAGCTCAGGCACAGGGACTGGAGCAAGTGGCACCTTGGTCAAGTTCGAGCACCTGCTCTAATCCTGCATCCTGAGAATCCAGAGAAAATGCTCTCTCAGGACTGCGCTGAAGGTGATGTAAACAAACAGTGCTGGCATGCCTGGGGACAGACCCAGCGCCCCACCCCACCCCACCCAAACCCAGGCAGGCGAAGGGGTGGCCTCCGAGGTCCCTTCCACCAGGACAGGCTGGTGCCACGAGGATCTGTTCAACTATGGGTGTCGTTCTTTTTTTTGCAAATGTGCGGCTGAGTGGCTTGTCCAGGCTGCCTAAGTGAGACCAGCCCCAAATCCTGTGCTCACAGATACTTTCCCGCCGGGGCCATCAGGTCTCTTCTTCCGGTCAGAGCAGTAAAGAGAGGAGGGAGAGGTGACTGCAAAGAAACGTTTTTTTTGTTTTGTTTTATTTTGTTTTATTTTTTATTTTTTAATTTTTATCAGTGAAACATCATGAGGTACAGTTGTAGACTTACAAATTTTTGTGCTTGTGTTTCAGTTATACAATGATCAAATACCCATCCCTCCACCAGTGCCCATTTTCCACCACCACGGGTCCCAGTATCCCTCCCACCCCCATCCCCCACAGCCTACCCTGCCTCTGTGGCAAGGCATTCCCTTTTGTTCTCTCTCTCTCCTTTTGGGTCCTGTAGTTTGCAAGAAAGGCATTGAGTGGCAATCATGTTTGGTCTATAGTCTACTTGCAGCATGCTTCTCCCATCCTGGGAGGATCCCTCCAACACCCTTTATTTGGTGCTCCCTTCTCTATCTGAGCTCCCTTTTCCCCTAGCATGTGTCTGTGGGGAGGCCCACGTGCCTGCAGTTTGCAGCCCAGTCCCGTTGCCCTGGGCCACAGACCTCCCGTCATAGGCCTTGGACTGCGTCTCCCAGGCACAGACCCGCCAAGCCCAACTCTCCAACATCCTGATGTTTTGAACTTGCTCCTGTGTCCCCCAGGGCGCTGGTGTGTGACCTGGGGCTAATGACTTCCGGTGAAAGCTCTGCTGGGGTGTTTGTGTCTTTGCAAGCAGGTCTAGCCCAGCCTGGCCGACTCCTTTTCTCCTCCCTTCAACCCCTTCGTCCAGACCGACCCAGCCTTTTTCTGTTTTTTTTTTTCCTCCTCTTGAATTTAAGAGCCTTGCAGACACAAAGATCCTTTTAGCTTTTAACATATTTAATAATTTATTATTTATCTGATATTTTTGTAAATGTATTCCTCAGATGTGCCTTCGCATTCCCCAGCTTCCAATTTGCACCTGCCTGACACTGCGTATGTTACAACCCACTGACACTCTTCGGCGGCTTCCTCTGTTAACACTTCTTTATAGTCCTAATGAACTTCTGGGCTTCATTTACTCCGGGAGAGGGGCGCGGCGCACGCTCCCTTTCACGTTTCCCTGCTCAGAGGCACGCCCGTCACATGTGTCACAAATCCAGTGTTGATTTTCCTTGTGTTGGTTTTTTTTTTTCTTCCCTCAACACATCTGCCCTTCAGCCTGCTCTTCACACAGTTTTTCCTGCTTTGAAAAACTTGCTCTTTTAAATATCATCATTCCTCCCTATCTCCAATCCCCCGGGGGGACAGGATTTTCCCTTTTATTAAGGAGTCAGAACCAATTCTGGAGCAATCAAAGACACTGAAGAGTCCTTGTGGGCACCATGCACAGGTCCAGGCCACTGTCCCCAGTGTCTGGGGGTTCCTAAGTGCGAGGGCTTTCTCCAGTCTTGGCTGGTCAATCCAGGGGGCCCAGAGCAGCTTTCGGGAAATTGGGATAGGGTACTGAAGGAGCGCGGAGGTGTTGAAGTACTATGGGAAGGGTTTGGGGGGGTGACTGCTAGATTCACCCCACCTTAGCTGTGGAACCGTAGGCAAGCTAGTCAAATGCTTTGGGCTACAGTTTTCCCTGCTTTGACATAGGAATGAGGGCCTGGTGAGACAGTACAGGGCATAAGACACTGGCTTTGCATGCAGCTCTCTGCTTTGATTTCTGGTATCACAAGGCACCCTGAGCACGACCGGGAGAGAGCCTAGAGCACAGAGCTGGGAGCAGTTTCTGAGCACTGCCGGGTGCCAAACAAATTAAAAATAAAATAAAAAGGTAAGAGTCACTTCCCCAACATTACAAAGGCTTGCTGTATGGGTGACCGGAGAAGCCCCTCGGAGGCAGGAAGCACTCCCACTGAACAACGTTGGTTTGTTTTTGTTTGGGCCACACTAGTGGTGCTGGGGACTCATTCCTGCCAGGATCAAACCCAGGTCAGCCACATACAAGGCTGCTGCCACCCAGACTACCTTCTCTTTGGCCCACAAGAACTTCTGGGGTCATTATTTGTCAACTTGTCACAAGGCTTTTAGATATTCAGAATTATTTTGAGTCACCCTGAATGAAGGTGAATCCAGCCTCCTTGGGCTCTCAAAATCAAACCTGGGGCTGGAGAAATATGAACCCAAACCCCAGAACAGGACACACATGATCAAGGGGATCCCAAGACCCCCATTCCTAGCTGCCTGTACCGTTGGTCAGGCAGGAGGGAGCAGTTTCATTGGGACGTCTTAGCCTGACCCCTTCCCTTCTGTACACCTCAAGGCCAGCACAGGAAGAGGTGGCACTTCCTCTCTCGCAGCGGAAGGGACCTGCAGGCTCTGTTTTCCAGTCTGTCCATCTCCACTGTCTTGACTCAGCATCCTGACGCGAGCCGCCCACACAGCCCTTTGGAAGAGTTGGAAGCAAGTCCACTAAGGAGAGTTGCCCAGTCCACTCAAGGGGCAGAGCCAGAAGGGCCCACTAGGGGGCGAGTGTGCTCAGTCCTTTTTCCGGCCGGTGGTGGACAGGGGGGGTGCCCAGACCTGGGAAGAGAAAGGGCCCCTGCTTGCGGGTGCACCCCCCCTCCTGCTCCAGCCCCTCTGTGTCTGCACTGCCATGAGAGAACCCCCACCTCGAACCCAGCTCCGAGGCTGTCTTAGCTCCACACTAGACCCATGGTATCCAGGCTCATGGCCCCGGGCCACTCAGTTTAGCCAGACCCGAGGCATGCAGGCTCACGGGATGGTTCACTAGAGCTAACGGGAGAAACAACGATAACATCCCAGCTTCCTTTCCCCCCCTTTGACGCCCACCCCTGGGATCCCAGGAGACAACAGAAATGGGGACACTGGCTGAGCACCTGGGGTCACACGCATCTCCCCTGTGCCCCTCCATAGGAAGAATGGGTTCAGGTTGCAGGTAGCGATCCACTTTTCCCAGCACCACTTGATCATTGTGTGATTTTAACCCAAACATGAAAGCTTGTAACTATCTTACGATGATTCAACAAAATTAAAAAAAAAAAAAAGAAGAATGGATTCAGGTTGAAGTTTCCCAAAGTGTGTGCCACAGAACCTCTCTTGGGGAAGTCTGTTTCCAAAAAAGCCGAGAACTATGCTCTCTCTGAAATACAAAACCTGCCTCCACTCACTGTTCAAGGCCTCGCAGGACTGTTGGCAGACTAAACGCTTTCCCTATGGGCTTGCCACACCCCCAGTATCACCCCCACCACCACCAGAGCACAGGCAGGAGTTGTCCCCTCAGTAAACCCCCAGAAGAAACCTGTTTGCATGACTTTCAGCCAACAAATATCTCCCCATGATTTGTGAAGATAGAACCACCCATTCATTTCCCTTCGAGGAATGCAGGTTTGGGATAAATAAGGTCTATCATGAGTGGAAATGAATGAGCTGCCACATGCCTCAAGACAGAAAAAAAGGGGTGTCTGAGCAAGATATTTCCAGAAAGTCAGCATTAGAACTGAAAACAGCACCGAAGCCATTTTTGGATGTGGAGGGCTTAGCAGTGGGAAGGCCCTTCATTCAGAACGGGTCCCCGTCATCATCCACAAGAGGTAGACACCAAAGATTGTCACGCTCTGGAGAAGACGAAACCAAGGCGTGCGCCCTGCGTGAAGTTGCCTCGTCTACCAGCATGGCCGGGGGGTTTTGCCTCGGCTGGCTTAGGCAAAGCAGAGACCAAGGGGGCCAGATGGCGAGACCTGGCTCTGAAGTCTGTGCTCTCCGGTTCAGCGAGAGGCCAGTGGAGACCAGGACTGAAGCAGCTGCCTCGCCATGCCTGGAGCAGCTTGCAGGACTGACCTTGGGTGGACTCGCGGTCAGCCTCGCAGCCCAGCGGCTTGCGCTGACCTCATGCTTTCAGGACAACACAACAGACAAAAAAAACCACTTACCTCTGATGGGTTAAAGATAGATGCAAATCCTCTGAGACGCCTCTTTTCAGTGGCAAGCTCCTCATTTCCTTCCCCTGGCGTCAGAGCTGGCCCAGTCTTGATGCTCGCTGGACCAAGAAAGTGGACAGTGGTCAAGTGCTGTGCCCAGTGGTGGCCTGACCCTAAGTAGTAGCTTAGCTGCTGTCGGGGAAGACTGTCTGGCATACTACCTCCTGGAACCTAGTCATTTTGTTTGTTTCTTTGGGTTTTTTTTCTTTTGGGGTCATACCTAGCCATGGTCAGGGGTTACTCCTGGCTTTGCACTCAGGAATTACTCCTGGCGGTGCTCAGGGGACCATATGGGATGCCGGGGATCGAACCCGGGTTGGCCGCGTGCAAGACAAACACCCTACCCTCTGTGCTATCACTTCGGCCCCTGTTATATTCTCTCTCTCTCTTTTTAAATTTTTATTTTCATTTTTTTGTTATATTCTCTTTTGGGGCCACACTGATAATGTTCAGCACTTACTCCTGGCTCTGCTCTCTCTTTTTTCGAAAAAAAAATTTGTTTTATTTTTATGAAGTTGTTCACAGTACTTAATTACATTTCATATTCGAACACCAATCCCACCACCATTACACATTCTGGCTCTGCTTTTATGGAATAACTCCTGGCCTAGCTCAGGGCACCAAATAGGGAGTCCAGGATCAAACCTGTGTCTGCAATGCACAAGGTGAGCACCTTCTCTGCTCTGCCCCACCTTGAGAGCTGTGAGAGCTTCTCCTGCCCCACTCACCACCCATCCAGCCAAGCCCACCCAGAGGCCTGGCCTCAAGCATGCGGCACTGCCATGGGGTAGTTCCCTGCCCCCCCCCCCCAGTATTATTTAACACACTGACACAAGTATTGCAATCTATGCAGATTGGACCCCACTCCAGTGTGAGCCCTGGATGTTCCTGAGGCATCACCAGTGCCTTAAACAACGGATTCCAATGGAAATACAAGTTCAATCTTTTAGTTTGGGGAGGGGGAAAGTGAGGACCACACCCAGCGATGCTTACGCATTGTTCCTGGCTCTGTGCTCAGGAATAACTCCTCGCTGTGCTCTGGGGATCATATGCCACACTGGGTATTTGAACCCAACGCAGCCACGTGCTGCCTTGACCCCACATGCTGCCTTAACTCCTGTAACTACCACTCTGACCCACCTGTCCCACAATTTCGATGAACTACGTTGAACTACAGCAATATGACTTGAACCCAAGTAGGTGCTTTGTGTTCTCTACTGTTGTTTCACAGTAGAGAAGGTGATGTTGCATCGTATAAATGGGAAAATTAAGGTTGGGGCCTGGGACCGATTGAAACACTCACCTGCCCGGAAATCACGCAGACACCCTGTTTCATCTGGCTCCAGTAGCACTGTAGCACTGTCCTCCCGTTGTTCACCGATTTGCTTGAGCAGGCACCAGTAACGTCTCCCTTTTGAGACTTGTTGTTACTGTTTTTGGCAATCAATTACGCCACAAGGAGCATGCCAGGCTTCACCGTGCAGGCGGGATACTCTTGGTAGCTTGTGGGACTCTCCAAGAGGGAAGGAGGAATCGAACCAGGGTCCGCCGCATGCATGCAAGGTAAACGACCTACCCACTGTGCTATCGCTCCAGCCCCTGTCCCCAGTATACTGGCCTGCTCTAGCAAATCGATGAACAATGGGAGGACAGTGACAGTGGCAGTGACAGGAAACCCTTGAGGGAAAGAATCCACAGAACACCTTAAGGAAACAGTGAAAGGGAGAAAGGTGGAGTGAGTGCTAAGTGTGCGCGGGTGTGAGTGAATGGAGACCGACAATGGAGAGCAACCTCTGGTTTTGGCCTAAAACAAAGTAAGAGCTGGAGGCCATTGAAAACTTCCATGAAAACATGTGCTCCCTCTGGCCTCAGTGATACTGCTGCTACAATGTCAAACAGGGAGGGTAGCGTTTCTTATAGTTAATCCTTTCACCCTTTCAACTGGCCAGGCTCGGCCACCGTATCCTTGGCATTGCCCCGAATAACAGGCCCTGCGGTGCGTCAGGCGTCAGGCGTGGCTTCGGGTGCCTCACCTGTCAGGGAGCCATAGGCAGAGAGGCCCTGACGTTTGTGAGTGCTTGAGAGTTTACAAACTACATTTCCCCACATGCTCGTTTCATCCTAACAGCAGATGCTTTTCCTGGGGAGTAAACAGAGCCAAATTAATCAACGAATAATTAATATTTATCAGGCACCACCTAAGCAATTGAGAAATCCGACCCTTCCTTGTTCCCCCTCCACACTGGGTTGCTGATTTCCCTTTGCTTTTTGAGTTAACAGGTTGTATTGCGATGCTTTTTTTTTTTTATTTGTTTCTTTCAGGAGTCTCTGCTTCTCTTGCATACCAAGAGTTTAAGTGCAGCGCTCGGGGCAGAATAGCAAGTGTTGCTGCTGGGAAGTGTGGTTGGTTGGTGGGTGGATGATGGATGGCAGATGGATGCAAGGATGGGCTGTATGTCTAGGTCGGTGGTTAAGGGGTGGGGAGTAAGACCTATGGACCCAACCACTCTGGATTACTTCCTGATTATTGGCTATAAGCCAGGTATTTAACCTTTCTGGAGGAAATTCTCTTCCATAAAGTTATTGAGAATGCATAGAAATGGTTTCTCATAGGAATGAACACATTGTTAATGCTTAAGAATGAAAAGTCAGTGTGAAGGGTGAAGAAAAACCATCTAGGGGGATGGAGAGGGTGAAGAATTGGAAAATGAGAATAAGACAGTACAGGGTCAGTCGCCATTGAACTACAGGTCTTTCAAGACTGCAGAGAGCGGTTGGGGATTAGGATGCTAACCTCGCATGTGGCCATCCTTGGTTTGATCCCTGGTTCAGAACCCAGCACCACATGGTTCTCCAGCATGGAGCCAGGAGTAGGCCCCAGGCACCACTGAATGTAGCCTGGACCACCTCCCTGGCCATCACAAAAACAAAAAGCATTCTTAAAACAGCTTTAAATAAAAGAGATGCATTTATAACATTATCTGGCGCTCCAGTTCCAAAGCTTCTTTTGGGAGGAAATCAGAAAAGACAACACAAACGCCCTAGGCCTTTTAACATTCAAAGCTGGTGCAAACATGCACAGGCAGACTAGTGAAGAAAGATTGGCAGGATTTCAGCTGCTTGGGTTGGGATGGATGCTGCGAGTGGGGAACGGGAAGAGGAGCCTGAGATTAGTGAAGAGTAGGCAGCACTGTGAGGATGTTGAGAGAAAGAAAGAGAAGTGGAGGGATTAGAGTAGGACGGTGGGTACCATGACAGTGGTTGACCTGTGATTCTTTTTTTAAAACCATTTCCAGGCCATATCTGAGGCTGGCGCAATATTCCGGGGTTGCTCCTGAAGGTGCACAGCGACCCACACAGGGGATCAAACCCAGGCCTCCATGTGCTCCAGCCCCAGAGCCATCTTACAATGGCCATCACATGAAGAAGGACTAGGTATCATCACCAAAAGAACAGCCACAGTTCATGAGTCAATGATCTTGCATTGGCTCATTCAATTAGCATACCAAACTCAGCTGAATACTGTCCCATACTGTCATGGCACAGCTTACAGGTGAGAAAACAGAATGCAGTCATTGAGTTAGTTGTCCAAGATCAAAGAGCTCCTAAGAGGAAAAAGTAGGCATTGATTTGTTCAAGATCCAAACAGGAGGCTCTAGCATTGTACCAAAACCCTCCTGTGTGTTGTTCAAAACAAGTGAAGGGTAGAAAACAGACACAGGCCTGGGACCAGTCGATTCCCCAGATTTCTCACAGAATGAGGACAAAGTCTGACCGTGCCCAGAAGTGAATCAGCTCCTCCGCTGGAGTTAGTCAAACGGAGGTGATAACAAGAGAGGACAGTGCTCCCATTTCCTGGCTACCCAGCCTCTCTTCAACCCTTTCTTAAGAGTTTCATACAAAGAATTTTGGCCATGGTGGCTTTGTGATGCTTGTTTATTTTTGTAACTACAGGAAAGAGTCAAATAAATGAGGTTTAGCCTGAAGAAGGGAAAATTAAGCTCAACAGGTTTCAAGTAAGGAACAGACCTAACTATCTTGGAAGTTTGATCAAGAAGAAATTGGCCTCAAGAGGAGGATATTCTAAAGGAAAATAACAAACTCGAAAATTCTGCTAAATTAATATAGGAGGGGTCTGGGTTCCACCACCATTGGGCTACTGTGGAATAGCCTTGTAACAGAGAAAGCAAGGGGGCTTCCAGGACTGTGATAGCACAGCAGGTAGGGTGTTTGCCAGGTACACGACAGACCAGTTTCAATACCCAGCATCCCATATGGTCCCCTGAGCACTGCCAGGAGTGATTCCTGAGTGCAGAGCCAGGAGTAACCCCTGTGCATTGCCGGCTGTGAACCAAAAAGAAAAAAAAAAAAAAAGAAGGAGGCTTCCAGGACTGAGACCAGTGGAAAGCCTGAGCCAATGAGTTGGAGCACTCTGTATAGTTAGTGAAACAGAATATTCCATCACATTCTCCACTCTCCAGATAGTCCTGCAGGCAGGCTGCGTTTGAGCTACAGCCTAACTTGGATCATTTTGTGGAACACAATCGTGCAAGGAATGGGGTTTCATTCGAATCTCTCATTCTTCCACACAGTTAATATTGGCTATACATATAATCAACTATTTGGTCAGTGAATGGCCGCCATCACCGTGAGCTTTACTACATGAATCTATCTCCATGCGCGTCTATTATCCAAGTGCTATGTATCCAAGTGCTATCCCACATCTTCTTGGCTAGAAATTGTCATTACTCGGAGGGTGGATCAATTGCCTACCAAATCCCACTTTGCAGAAGGGAAAGAATCCTGTGGGGAGGGGTGGAATTGTCGCTTTGATTTTTAAACAGTTTCCCCGTGTTTTTAAAGCTACATCTTCTTTTGTTTAAAAGCACAAGCCATCTTTTCAATGTATTGATTGTTTCCTCTGCTGTGCAGAAACTCTTCAGTTTAATGTAGTCCCACATGTTTATTTTAGTTTTTGTTTGTGCTCTTGGTGTCTTATTCAAGAAATCCTTGCCGCGGCTGATGTCAAGGCTATTTTCCCCTGTGTTTTCTTCTAGGAGTATAATGGTTTCAGGCCTTATATTTAAACCTTTGATCCATCTTGAGTTATTTTTGTGAGTGGTTTAAACTAGAGATACATTTTCATTCTTTGCAATGTAGATATCTGGTTTCCCCAGTACACTTATTTAGAAGGCTGTCCTTTCCTCACTTTGTGTTCTTGGCACCTTTCTCTAAAAGCAATTGATGATATAGGAAAGGGTTTATTCTGGATTTGCTACTCTGTCCCACTGGATAGGAGAAAATATTCACAAACTACCTGGGATTAATAGTCTAATTATATAAATAACTCCTATATATAGTAAAAATGAAAATCCAAATTTGGATATAGGCAAAAGACCTGATAGAATATTGTCTCAAAAAAGACAATGCAAATGGCCAATACGTATAGGAAAAAGTGCTTGACATCACTAATCACTGGGACAATGTCAATCAGAATTGAAACGAAGTCTTCCCCAAATGTTGGCAGGGCTGTGGAGATAAGGAAGCTGTGTTCATACTGTGTGTGGATGAGAATGGAAAATGGTACTGACATACTGGAAGCCAGGACCATGGTTCCTCGAAAGCTTAGATCAAAATGCCAAAAGACCCAGCAACCCACTCCTCAATACAGGTCTGAAGAAAATAAGATCATCAGGTGGGGCGAGAGCTGCTCCCCAAGGTTCACTGGAGCTTATTCACAATAGCCACAACTTGGAAACAACCTGCTTTCCTGTCAAAGAGGCATGGGTAAAAAAACTGCCACACTTGCACATTTGCTAGGACTGTCACACACACTGTCCTCCCGTTGTTCATCGATTTGCTCAAGCGGGCCCCGTAACATCTCCACTTTGAGACTTGTTGTTACTGTGTTTGGCATATCGAATACGTCACGGGTAGCTTGCCAGGCTTTACCGTGCGGGTGAGCTACTCTCGGTAGCATGCCAGGCTCTCCGAGAGGGGTGGAAGAATCAAACCCAGCTCTGCCGGGCTGGCTGCACGCAAGGCAAACGCCTTACCGCTGTGCTAGGACTAAGCCATAAAAAAGAAAATCCTGGAGCCCCAGAAGCAGTCTGGTGGGGAGGGCACTCGACAAGGGTTCAATCTCCAGCACTCCATCTGGTCTCCCACATCCACCAGCAGTGATTTCTGAGTGCAAAACCAGGAGTAAACCCTGAGCACTGCCAGGTATACCCCCCCCCCCAGCTAAAAAATTAATTAAAAAATTTAAGGAAATCATGGGCGGATGATTTGTACTGATATTTCTCCAAAGAGAGCATAGAGGTGACCAGCAGACAGATGAAAAACTATCAGTGCAAGGCACAAACATCATGAGGTTGTACTATCTCTACAGCCCCACATCACAGCTCTGCAGGGCTCACATGGAAAGAGACAGGTGTTGTTGAGGGTGTAGAGAAAAAGGAACCATCTACCTTCTAATTTGGAATGTCCAGTGGTCTAGGCAATTTGAAGGCAATATGCGGCTTCCTGAGAAGCTAATAACACATCTTCCATATGGGCCAGTAATTCCCACTGCTAACTAGCTCACCTATGAATATAAAAATATTTGCATGAAAAATTATATCTACTTCCCCGTTTATTCCAGCATTTTTTGCAGTAGGTAAGAAGAAAAATGACCAAAAACATTTATTGATATTAGACTGGATAAAGGAGATATAGTTTATGGAGCCAGAGCGGTAGGTAGTACAGCAGGTAAGGCCTTGCACACTGCCAACCTGGATTCAATCCCCACCCCACCCCCATATGGTCTCCTGAACCTCAGCAGGAGAAATTCCTGAATACCGCTGATGTGACGCCCAAAGAAAGCAACAACAACAACAACAAAATGTGCAAGCACCATGGCCAGGTGTTCATGTGGCTCCTGGTCACCACAGCAACAAGAAGATGCAGGGGAGGGAAGGAGTGCAGCGTTCTTACCACGGAACAAGAAGCTAGTTATGCTTTGTGTTATCTTTCTTTGCTGTGCCACGGATCAAATCCGGGGCCTCACATATTCACACACATTAAACAGGCACCCTGCAACTGAGCATCCCATGGAGATGCCCATTTATCCAATCCTGGGTGTGCTCTCTGGATCGTGGACAATCATCAGACAATGCACATACATGTTCAGTTCTCATGCTGCAGTTTGGATATATATAAATTTTTCATTTTTCCTCAGCAATACACACACACACACACACACACATACACATACATACAACACACACTACATTTCCCAAACTTTCATTCTTCTAGCTACATTGTCCTTAAAGAGAACTTGCTGAGAATAAATTTTCTTCCACAGACTTAACTAAGCAAAAACTAGTTGCCTAAGCTACACTGATGAGCCACCATATACCCTCTTTCTATAGGGAACTCAGTTTTAAGTCACCGTTTCTTCCATATAGTCCCATCACTGAATGTTTTAGGGCTTTGCTTTCTGTAATTAAAAAAAAAACATTGGGACAGGGGGCATACATGGCAGTGCTCAGTGGCTTACCCATGGCTCTAAGCTCATGGATTGCTCCTGATGGGCTTGGGTGCTGGGGATCCAACCCAGGTCAGTCACTTGCAAGGCAAGCTCACTCCCCACCATACTATTGCTCCAGCCCCTTCTACAATTTCTTATGAAAACAGGAAGACAGATAGGAAAACAGCATTCAACTTTGAAACTATTCTACCCCAGAATCTGGAAACAACCATAGTGCCCGAGAACAGACCACTGGTTAAAGAAAATATGGCACATCTACACAATGGAATACTGTGCAGCTGTTAGGAAAGATGAAGTCATGAAATTTGCCTATAAGTGGATGGTCATGGAGAATATCATGCAAAGTGAAATGAGTCAGAAAGAGAGGGACAGACATAGAAGGACTGCACTCATTTGTGGAATATAAAATAACATAATCTGAGACTGCCAACCAAGGACAGTAGACACAAGGGCCAGAAATATTGGTCCATGGTTGGAAGCCTGTCTTATGAGCTCGGGGAGAAGGCAGCTGGGGTAGAGAAGGAATCACTAAGTCAATGATGGCTGGATGAGTCATTCAGGATGGGAGATGTGTGCTGAAAGTAGATAAAGGACCAAACATGATGGCCTCTTAGTATCTGTATTGTAAACCATAGTGCCCCAAAGGAGAGAGTATGGGCGAAATTGTCTGCTACAGAGGTAGGGGGAGGGGTGGAATGGGGGCGGGGAGTGATACTGGGGACATTGGTGAGGGAGAATGTGCACTGGTGGAGGGATGGGTGTTTGATCATTGCATGACTGAAATTCAAACAGGAAAGCTCTGAAACTGTATCTCACAGTAACTCAATTAAAAAAAATTTTTAAAAAACCCACTCAACTACTCTACCCCTGCTGGGCTGGAGCCACTGACTCCCCGACCACCATGTCCCTCAGTCCATGCAAGCCTGTGTCCTTAGTCAGAGAGACACTCTTGATGACCAGGAGAAAACAGTGACATTTCTAGCCTCCGGCCACAGAATTCATACATAATACAGTGGTAGCATTCTTGACTGCACACTTTAACCAGGATTAACTACTGGTACTCTCCTCCATCAAGTATGCTGATAGTACCCATGGCCTAGAAAATGCTCCAACATAGTATGTTCCATGGAGATGCCCATTTATTCCTACCCTGAGTCATCTTTGTTTTCTAGACCTGTTTCCATCATTAGCCCAAATATATGACATGGTTCTAAGCCCTGAAAAATGATAACAAGAGGACCTGCCCTCAGTAAACTTTTGTTTCAGTTGTACTCTAGTTGACTCCACAGTCACATCAACCTTAAAAAGATTAAGGAAAACAAGCATGAAAAAAAAGTTCCTATTTCCCTGGATAAACAATGGCATAACTTTGCCCACGAGGAGACACAGTTGCCAAATGAAAATGACTCTTCTTTTTGAAAGACAATATCAACAAACTAGGACTTGAGTTTCCACACAATCCAGTAATTCCAGTCCTGGGAATAGACCTCAAGGGGCCCAAAGCACAATCCAAAAAGGACATCTGCACCCCTATGTTCATTTTAGTACTATTCACAGTAGCCAAAATCTGCAAACAACCCAAGTGCCCAAGAACAGATGACTGGATAAAGAAACTACGGTATGTATGCACAATGGAATATTACTCAGCCATAAAAGATAAAATAATGCAATTTGCTCTTACATGGATGAACTGGAGAGTATCATGTTGAATAAAATCAGTTAAGAGTGAGAGAAATAGACTCAGAATAATTTCTCCCTATGTGGTATATAAAGAAACTTCTTAAGTGAACATCAAATACCAAGGAAAGTAGAAAGAGCAGGAGAAATGGTCTTCAATAGGAAGTTTACCACTAAGGTAGGGGTGGGGGTGGGGGATAAGTTATGGAATGGAACACTAGGACAATGGAGGAGGGGGAAGTGCCTGCCACAGAGGTAGCTTGGGGGCCAAGAGGGAAACTGGATATACTGGTAAAGGGTAGTGGACACTGCGAAAAAAATTGGTGTTGGAACTTTATATGCCTGAAACTCAATCATAAATGTCTTTGTAACTGTAAGTCACAGGAGTCGATGAAAATGAAAATGGCTTGAGGTCAGAGAGAGACCAAACACAATGGGTAGATCATTTGCCTTGCATACAGGCAATCCTGCTTCTATCTGTGGCACCACATATGGTTCCTGAGCCCTGCCAGGAGTAGCCCTGAGTACAGAACCAGGAATAAGCCCTGAGCACTGCTGGGTGTGACCCAAAAGCATATATATATATATATATATATATATATATATATATATATATATGACCTACCCATTGTGTTTCCTCTCTCTCTTCACTTTGGTGTGAGCCAGTTTATCACCATCAACTCTTCATGGAAGTGAAGGTTCTTCTAGGATTCTGCTTTGTCTTCTGGTTCTTCCCAGCTTTGAATGAAATTGAACATGAAGGTGAATGATGACACACTATTTCAGGGTATGGCATATGCAGACAATGAAACTGCCAATCAATAGGCCCAGATCTCCAGGAATCTAGGAGGGAGGGATGTACCTTTCTATTAACACTACCAGGGAACTTCTACAGCATTAAACATATTTATTATTAAGCTTATGGAGCATTAGTGTGTTTATGAAGTGCTCTCCCAGGAGCTCTCCTGGTGGCCCTTCGTGTAAGCTATGAATGTCACTACGTTCAATGCTGCAACTGTTATTCCCATAATATAAATAGGTGCTGTGAGTGCAACTGCCAACTCACTTAAATCACTTAAATCACTTAACTTCCCGTTAGTCGTCGATTTGCTCGAGCGGGCGCCAGTAACGTCTCCATTTGTCCCTGTCGCGTGCTAGTGTAGCCCAATGGCATCTCTTCGCTCCAGGAACATGGAGGGCCTCAAACCGATCGTTCATGACCTTGACAAAGAAGTCTGACCATCTGGTAGGTGGGCGGCCACGCAGTCTCTTGACATCCCGTGGAATCCAATCAGTAACAGCTCTAGTCCAACGGTCGTCTTTAAATCTCATTACGTGACCAGCCCATCTGATTTTCGACACCTTGGCAAATGAGACAGCGTCCCTGATCCTTGATCGTCGACGGATGTCAGAACTCCGGATTCGTTCTCTCATTTGAGTGAAACGTGATAGTCCAAGCATAGCTCTTTCTATTCTTCTTTGGGAGACCTGAATGGCGTTCTCATCTTGTTTGCGTAGGGCCCAGGTCTCTGAGGCATATGTTAATGCAGGAAGAACAGTGGAATCAAAGAGATGTGCCCGGAGCCGGAGGTTCTTCGTCCTCTTAGCTATTTCTTGGACGTTCTTGAAGGCGTTCCAAGCCGCTCTCTTCCTCCTGCGCAGCTCGGGTGCCAGGTCATTTGTCATGTTGACCTCTCGACCTAGGTACACATAGCTGTTGCATTCGGAGATGGTCGTTCCATTGAGAGCGAATGGGGCGTCAGGAACGAGGCTGTTTCTCATAAACATTGTCTTCGTAAGATTCAGCTGTAGTCCTACCTTTCCACACTCACGGTCAAAGTCGGCCAGCATTTGTGCCGCTTGGCTGATGTTTGGTGTTATTAAAACAATGTCATCAGCAAAGCGGAGGTGGTGTAGTTGCCGACCATCTATCTTCACTCCCATTCCTTCCCATTCCAGTCGTCGCATGATGTTCTCGAGGGTGGCACTGAAGAGTTTTGGTGAAATGGTATCACCCTGCCGCACCCCTCTCTTGACATCAACGATCACTTCTTTGTAGAATGGTGAGATCCTGGTAGTGAATCCGCAATACAGCTCACGGAGGATCCTGATGTATTGGGCTTGAATGCCCTGATTGGCTAGGGCTTCAATGACCGCTTCTGTCTCAACAGAATCAAAGGCCTTCTTTAAATCAATGAACGTTAAGCAGAGCGGCATCTTGAACTCCCGAGAAACCTCAATGAGTTTGGTTATCGTGTGGATATGGTCGATGGTGCTGAATCCTTTGCGGAACCCTGCTTGCTCACATGGTTGTCCTTCATCTAGTGTTCTGCCAATCCTATTCAGGATGACTCGAGTGAACAACTTGTAGATGACAGACAATAGGCAGATCGGGCGATAGTTGCCAATGTCATGGATGTCTCCCTTCTTGAACAGTAGTACGGTCCTGCTGGTTTTCCATTGAGATGGAACCTTGCATTCAGACAGGTAGCGAGTGAAGAGCCGAGCCAGTGTATTGATGAGTACTGACGGCAGGTTCTTCAGGTGTTCAGGTCTGACCTTGTCTGGGCCGGGTGCTGTTTGCTTCTTTACTGACGAAATGGCGTGTCGGATTTCGGAAGGGAGAACGTTGGGAATGACATACCCATCCTGTGGAATTTGGTATGTCGGCAAGTGGACATGGCTATCGAAGAGATTTGAGTAGAAGTCATGGATAATCTTCTCCATTGCCGTTCTGGAGGATGTGATGGATCCATCAGGACGTCGGAGGGCAGTCATCTTGGTCTTATAGTTGGCGAAGGACAGGCGGGCGTTACGAATACTTTTCCCGGCTTCTGCCGCATCTACCAGTACTTCTGCTCTTCTCTCTTTGAGGTCTTCCTTGATCGCATCTCTGCACTGCTTTGCAAGCTCGGACGTTAGCTTGCGGTTGCCTGAGGCATGCGCCAAACCACGCTGGCGAATTAGCTCAAGAGTTTTCGAAGATAGGCGACTTTTTGTGGCTATCTCTCTCTTGGCGTTCCTCGCACATTCATGGAGGTGCTGAACCAGTCGATCGTATTCCTCGTCAATGTTGTCAACAATGGCATCTTCCCATGTTGCCGCAATAGTACCAAAGAGTTCCCAGTTGGTGGTCGTTCTGGGAGTTCTCTTTTTGAACTTTGCAGCCCTTTCTCCCCGCTCTGTGAAGTAGAATTTTGCACGAAGGAGACGGTGGTCCGATCCCGTTCGAAATTTTGGGACAACAGCGACATCAGTCAGGCAAAACCGTCGATTGAATATGATGTGGTCTATTTCGTTGTGGAATCGTCCACCGGGAGACTCCCATGTCCATCGTTTAGATTCTGCCTTCTGGAACTGTGAGTTACCATGAATGGTCTTGGTCGACATGATGAACTCAGACAGTCTCTCACCCTGTTCGTTCCATTCTAGGCCATGGGTCCCGATGTGAAGTTCTTCAGCTGATCTTCTCGGTCCTATCTTGGCATTAAAATCACCCACAATGATCTTGTAGAAGGTGTGGTCTTCTTTATAGAATTTCTCTAGCTCCATGTAGAACTTCTCGATTTCTCTTTCATCATAATGAACTGACTGCCAACTCACAGTCAGATAATTTCTATACATTTTATACAATAACAATTTATTGGGTGCTTGATCTCACAAATATTCTATTAAACATGTTGCCATTATATATTGATTACAAATATACCAGGTAAATGCTGTAACTACCCCTTTTTCAACAGATGGCCAATTTGAAAGGTCACTCTTCAAATGTCAGAATTTGAATCCAAGACCGACAAACAAGGATCCATGTCTTTAACCCAATGGATCTAAACTAGATTCACTTGAAAGCAACTTGAGAATTTCCTTTTAAATTTACTTTTAGGTCCCTGGACTACATTTAAAGCCCTTCTTCATTAGACACTGGTACACAGGTCCTACATCATTCCATGGAAATGCGCTGAGATGTGTTAGTACAGTTGTATGACAAACTACTTAAGACAGCTTCAGAATGTGTGGATAATGATTTTCTTAAGTAACTGAATGCTGCACTCAGTTATGCATATTATTTGGTACTAACTACAAAGGAATCTACCAAGCTTCACAGCATTTTAAAAACATGAATTGATGAAACACTTAGGTTAGTGGGTAGTTGTTTTTAATAGGGGATGCAATCACATAAACTACTAAAATAAATAAAGCAGAGCTTTGGCCGAACAGTCCAGGTATGCTGTTCAGAAGCATATGAAGAAGAATAGAATTTACAAAATCAAAGGGTGGTCCTTGGGGACTTTGTTCTATTGAAGACCACATCCCCATAGTTTTTTGCAAGGCCATGATCAGTGGACTGAACACCTTCTCATTTAAATCTAGAGTAAGAATAATTAACCCTTAAGCTAGGCAACTAATTTCCAGGCTTTCCCACATTATTTCTAGGTGTTAGCAGAAACTGTCACTAGACATTAGATTTTATGCTAATAGTTCTTCCCAGTGTTGTGAGATTGAACGGTGCATGTGTACAAGTAGGTCTAGCTCAGTGCTAGGACAGAGAAACTGCACATAATCTAATCCTCCTTTTTCATAAATGTTCATGGAATATTAGTGAAAACAGGGCATAAACAACATATTCCTTGAGGGATCATGAAACTATTTTTTTTTGTCAGACGTTCAAAAGAATTCCATTGATAGCAAAATAATATGTAAGGCCTCTGTGTCTAAGGTGTTGCCTATTGGTAGCATGGACTGTGGTATTGCATCAATAGGAAGTCCCAGTCTGGCATCTGCAACATAAATTTATTACTTGTTTGCATCTGGGGCTAGGTAGGAATGCCATGGCCAAGGGACAGGGAGGGGGGAATGGCACTCCCTACAGTTTCCACTCTTATGTGACTGTGCTACTTTTGTTCCATCCTACTGACCAGCACAAGTCATATAGCCAAGCTAATTTCAAGGGAGTGATGAAAACCTACCACATGGCTGGGACTAGAAGAATTTGGAGATTCACATACATTCACTTACATCTAAGAGCATTGCTGAGATCCCAGTTTATAAAACGTTTACGATAATTATCCAACAATTTTTATTTAATGTTTGGTTTGAAGGGTGGGCTGGAGCGATAGCACAGTGGTAGGGTGTTTGCCTTGCGTGCGGCCAGCCCGGCAGAGCTGGGTCCGATTCCTTCACCCCTCTTGGAGAGCCCGGCAATCTACCAAGAGTATCTAGCCCTCACAGCAAAGCCTGGCAAGCTACCCGTGTCATATTTAATATGCCAAACACAGTAACAACAAGTCTCATTATGGAGACATTACTGGGCCCGCTCGAGCAAATCAATGAACAACAGGAGGGCAGTGCAGTGCAGTTGGTTTGAGGGCCAAACCCAGTAGTGCTCAGGGCTTACTCCTGGTTCTTCATTTAGGGGTTACTCCTGGCAGGGTTTTAGAGGGTCATCTGCAGTGTAGAGGACTGAACCTGGATCGGCTGCACACAGGGCAAGTGCCCTACCCTACTGTACTAATTCTCCAGTGCCTAAGTTAATTTTTCAAGTATCCAAGATCATGTGATAATTCAATTAGGAGTTGTCAGTCAATACCAGTAAATAGAGAAAAATGCAACAGGGAGTTTGGATAATTTTGCCAAGTGCTCCGAGTCAAGGTGCATTGAGTGGATGAAGATTCGATCATCTCAAAACTCACCTGCCTTGGGGCCAGAGATAGTTTGGTTTTTGTTGTTGTTTTGGGGCCAAACTTGGGAATGCAAGTGGCCTTCTTCTGGAGGAGCTTGGGTAACCATATCTGGTGCTGGGGCTAGAGATAGCACAGTGGGTAGAGTGCTTGCTTTGCTGCAGTCAATCCTTGGTTACATCCCAACAACATACACGGTTCCCCAAGCATTGTAAGGATAAAGCCAGTAAGCCTCGAGCACCCCAGGTGTAGACTAATAACAAAACAAAAACCTTGCCCCCCTCTTCAAGTAGATAGCTTCCATGACCATAATTTTCTTTGATAACTCTTTTTGGTAAATGGTCCTTGAATGAAGGTGAACTACATTGTTTCTCAGCTTAAAATCTGTGATTTTTCAAAACTGGAGGAAAAACTGAACACATTTCCTTCCCTTGAAATAAACCAGCATGCATTCTCTTTCCCTTCTTGTGGAGATTTAATTTAGATTATATAATGATTTTTGCCTTAAGGACTAACTTTGAGAATCTGACCCCTGGGTAAGAGATGAGTCTCTCAATAAAATGGAGGTGAAGAATTTTTTCAACATATCCAAAGCCATTTACCATAAGTCCACAGCAAACATTGTACTCAATGGCAAAAAACTAAAGCCTTCCAAGATAAAGTGTAAGAGAAGGCTGCCCACTCTCACCACTACAATTTAATACAGTATTGGAAGTTCTTGCCATAGCAATTAGGCAGAGAGGCATTAAGCTTTAAGAGCACTCAGGAAAATAAATAGATAAATAAATGAATAAATAAATGAAGTTGAATGAAGAAAGCCTCTGCAACAAATGGTGCTGGGAAAACTGGCCAGGGATAAGAAAAAAAAAGAAAGAAAGAAAGAAAGAAAGAAAGAAAGAAAGAAAGGAAAAAAAAACTCAAATACCCTTTCAAAATCATGTCAAAACAGACTGAAGACCTTGACATTGACCTGAATCCATAAACTAAAGAAAACATAGGTAAAACACTGACTCTAAAGGCATCTTCGGGGGGTATGGTGCCGCCAGCAGGTCAATCTGTACCTGTGAGGCGAGTGCATCAGCAGCCTGATGGTGCCTTCAGACTTCCAGATACCCCAAACTTGCTGCTGTGCCTTTGGCCAGACCCCCAAAATTTGGGGCAAAGTTTAACCAAGAAAGTAAACGGCCAAAAATTAGGTATGTGGGAAACACACCCACAAACTACCTCCGGCTCAGCTATAGAATTGGAGGCATGGCCTCTCTGGTTCCTGATTGAACTGCTTAATGGCCATGATCCCAGAGACTCAGAAACAAAACCCAGCGGCTTTTGGCAGAAATGCGTCCGGTCCCTGCAGTAGGTTACCGGTGCTGGGCCAATCCAGGTGGGAATAGGTTTCGTGCCTTGGCCTGTTCCCCCTGGTGGCCCAGTGGCCGTCATCCTTCAGAGGTCACTGGACAGAGCCCCCAGTGACGAGACATGCAGGGCCTCACGGGATGGGGGTGGAGCCGGTCCTGTCCTTCCCACCCCAACGAGAATCCAAGTCATCACCCACAAATGGCCTCTCTGGCTCCTGATCAAGATGCTTAACAGCCATGATCCCAGAGACTCAGAAACAAATCTCGAAACCCAGTGGCTTTTGGCAGAAATGTGTCCTGACAACCACAGTACGTTACTGTCGCCGGGCCACCCCAGGGAGGAAAGGGTGTTGTCACTCCGCATGCTCCCCCCTGGTGACTCGGTGGCTGTCATCCTCCAGAGGCCATTGGACAGTCAGGCTCGGACCTGCAGTGACAAAACTTGTTGGGCCTCACGGGATGGGGGTGGAGCCGGGCCTGTCCTCCCCACCCCAAAAAGACCCCAAGTCATCGCCCACAAACAGGCTCTCTGGCTCCTGATCAAGATGCTTAACGGCCATAATCCCAGAGACTCAGAAACAAATCTCGAAACTCAGTGGCTTTTGGCAGAAATGCGTCCAGACCCCGCAGTAGGTTACTGTCTCTGGGCCACCCCAGGGGGGAAAGGGTGCTGTTCTTCCGCCTGCTTCCCCCTGGCGGCTCGGTGGCCGTCATCCTCCAGAGGCATTGGAAGTCAGGCTTGGGCCTGCAGCGACGAAACTTGTTGGGCCTCACGGGATGGGGGTGGAGCTGGGCCTGTCCTCCCCACCCCAACGAGAACCCAAGTCATCGCCCACGAATGGCCTCTCTGGCTCCTGATCAAGCTACTCAATGGCCATGATCCCAGAGACTCAGGAGCAAATCTCGAAACCCAGTGGCTTTTGGCAGAAATCCCTCCAGATTTAATTGTTAAAATTTCAGAATTTCAAAATCACGTGGCCTTACTGCAGCCACACAACATCATATGTTATTCATAACCAGCAATAGAACACAAGTTGTCTACTGTTGCCTTTTCAGCAGATCTGAGTGTTGAGGTAAAATCTCAAATAATAATGGTGGGTCTGGTGTCAAAATATTGAATGTGATCAAAGTAGAGTAATGTGAAAATCATCTGCCCCACAGGTAGGGGGAGGGTGTGGGATGGGGGTTTTTGGTGGTGGAGAATGGGCACTGGTGAAGGTACAGGTATTTCATTGTGTGACCGAGACTTAAACCCGAAAGCTCTGTAACTGTTCTCACAGTGATTCAATAAATAAAATTATAATAAATAAATAAATAAAGGCATCTTCGGGGACTGGAGCAATAGCACAATGGGTAGGGCATTTGCCTTGCACAGTAAGGGCATTTGCCTTGCAGCCGACCCGGGTTCAATCCCAGCATCCCATGTGGTCCCCTGAGCACTACCAGGAGTGATTCCTGAGTGCATGAGCCAGGAGTAACCCCTGAACATCACCGGGTGAGATAGGTAAAGGTAAAGGTAAAGGCCCTCCCGTTGATCGTCGATTTGCTCGAGCGGGCCCAGTAACGTCTCCATTGGAGACTTTGTTGTTACTGTGTCTGGCATGAGATGCAAAAAAATAAATAAATAAATAAATAAATAAAGGCATCTTTGGTAATTCAAAGCCATTAACCAAGCTAATGGAAGCAAAGATAAATAGGAGTGTTTCAAACTAAGAAGCTTCTGTACTGCAAAGGAAACAATGACCGGAATAGACACCCAATAGACTGACAAAAGACATTACCACTAATCTGGTCACGGATTAATACCCAAGATTTAGAAAGCACTGACAGAACTTTACGAGGACAAATCCAACTCAATCAAAAAGTGGGAGGGGGTAGACGAACTGAAACGGCCTCACAGAAGACATACAGATAGCCAAAGGTGTAATAAACATGCTTTGAGTCACTTATTATTGGGAAATTGCAAATCAACCATGAGACCAGTGAGACTGGCACACATTACAAAGAATAAAAACAGGACTCAGAGTAAAGTGGGTGGGGTGCTTGTTCTTTGCATCCAGCCTGCCTGGGTTGGATCCCTGGCACCCATCTAGTCCCCTAGGCTCCTCCAGGAGTGAACCCTTAGAACACAGCCGGATGTAAGTCCTGAGCATAGCTGGGTGTGGCCCCAATCAGTGTTGGTGCGGATGTGAAGATAAAAGGGCCCTTGGTCACTGGTGGTGGAAATGTCCAGCCTTTTTTGGAAACAATATGGTCACTTTTCAAAAAACTAGGATTGAGCTTTCCTATGACCCAGCAATTCCACTTTGGGGCATCTACCTCAAGAACCCAAAAACTCTCTTCAGAAAAGACATCTGCATTCCTTCGTTTCATTGCAACACTCTTCACAATGCTGAAATCTGGAAACAATTGGTGTTCCAGAAGAGATTACTGGGTAAGAAAATATGGTTATGTATATATAATAGAATACTACTCAGATACTATGAGATGAAATGCAATTTGCTGCACTGTGGGTGGATCTGGAGAGTATCATACTGAGTGAAGTTAGGAGAGGGACGGAAACCCAATGATTCGTCTCCTATGTGGGGCATAAAGAAGTGTAGTAGAATAAGGCCTGACAGCAGAAACTGACACCTGGTCTTCAGTAAGAAGCTTGTGGGGGTGAAGGGCAAGCAGCAGGGAGGTGAGACATGGGGGCAATGGTGGAGGAAACACGCAGGTGAAGGCAGTGGTGCTGGAGTGATTTAGGCCAAAACCCTACCATTAACAATACTGTAAACCATGGTGCCAAAAATAAAATTCAGAGAGAGAGAGAGGAGGGGGGAGGGGAGAGAGGGAGGAAGAGAGAGAGAGGAAGAGAGAGAGAGGAAGAGGAAGAGAGAGAGAGAGAGAGAGAGAGAGAGAGAGAGAGAGAGAGAGAGAGAGAGATTTAACTCCACTCTACCCCTAAGACCAGGGAATGAACAAAGGCTTAGCAGTCAAGTGACAAGGCCGCCATGCGAGGAAGCAGCTCTGAATCCGTCTCCTCCGGGTCAGTCTCCTCAGAATCAGGTCCCCACCAGGTGCCTCAGCCTCCTTTATTCACAATAAAAAGTGTGAGGCAGGTGAATACTGGGCCCAAGGAAGTATTTTGATTTCTAAGCCTGACGGCTGGGTGTCAGGCTTCAGGGGAAAAACAAATAAATAGAGATGGTTTATGAGTCCCACTTAATTACGCCAACAGAACCTGTGAGATTTGCTAAAGGATAGAAAATCGGCTAGCTTAAGTATATCAATATGTCGGGAGAAAGCTCACTAAACTTTCACTCATCTGATTACATCAATAAATATTCATCCTTTCTCCATCTGGACAAATAATTCATTGGATGACAGTGATGTGACCACAATCCTGTCTCATGATTTAAAGATTACAAGGAAGTGGTCAACTTCCATACCTGGGGATTGTGACTGCAAAGCTGAAGAGTGAAACCCCTGAAAATGCAGAAAATAAATATAAGGAGAGACTTTCTACATTGGTTTTGTTGGGGGCTGGATAGTCTAGCAGATAGAGTGCTTGCCTTGCATGTGGCTGACTCCGGTTCGATTGCCAAGCAGCCCATATGGTCTCCCAACATCGCCAAGAGTGATTCTTGAGTGCACAGCCAGGAGTAATCCCTGAATACCACAGGGTGTGGCCCCAAAACAAAACCAAAAAAAATTGCTTTTATTTTTTCCCCACTCCTCAAAATAAAGGGAACAAAATAAAGTGAATGACCTTGAAAAGAATTTGGTTTTCTCAGGACCTTGCTTTTCTCTGAAAATGATGCCTTGGAATACATGACTTCTGAGGTTTCTTCCAGCACCTACTCTGACTTTCTGACAGCTGTTGCAATTGCAATAGAAACTAACTATCCATTTGGCCCTCCCATTCCACAAAAACAAACCACACAGTATCATTTTAAGAGCCAAAGAGTCAAATTCTTGTTTCGAATTTTAAAGTGCTGTATGACTGCTAAGGTTAAAATTCCTCTCTTTGAAAAACCGAAAAGGTTGAATCATCCATCAGAGGATAAAACCCATCACCACTGCAAACCAAAGTGGATTTTCAACCTAGTAGAAAATTTGAATTGACAAAGCATGCAAAAATTAGCTCAAATAGCTGCAGCCTTTCTGAGTGTCCTGGTAAATGCCTAGTGATTTAAGTGTTTATTGTCTATGCTGCAAAAAGCAATGAGACTGGAAGCATGAATATTATAGCCCAGATACTAACCCAGTCTCCATACAACAGGAGAGATGTCTTCTAAATATGAAAAATTACATAGCAGAACTGTTTTCATAGTGCTTCTCGGGGTGTGGCTGGGAGTGGTGACACAAGGTAGTAATCACCAACTGCCAATAATGTTATCTGCAAGTTTCCAATTTGCTATCGTGAATTTACATGCACCTTGCTCTTTTCCATGGACACACAGTGAGAGAGGCACTGGCCAAGTTCTGGGTTTAGAGAATTCTCTTATGGAAAAAAATATATGTATGATGGAAATACTTTTATCGTTTTTCTTTTTGGGTCACACCCGGCGATGCTCGGGGATTCTGCCTGACTCTGCCTTCAGGAATTACTCCTGGCAGTGCTCGGGGGACCATGTGATGCTGGGGATGGATTGACCCGGGTAGGCCATGTGCAAGGCAAATGCACTCCCTGCTGTCCTTTTGCTCCAGCCCCAAAATCAACATGTTTGACTGTGGATCCCAAATGCTTATCTAAATAAGGGCAACACAATAAATCGCCTTCACTCAGAATGTTGTCAGAAGGGAACTACCCTATTTCCCCAGCACTGATAAGTCATGACAACCTGTCACTGTGCTTCTTATAACCCTCTGGCACTGGCATTTAGGATTTTCTCAACACAAAGTACTTATCTCAAACGTTTTAGTGCAGAGCTACTTTTTTTTTTAAATCAGACCTGTGATGCTATTTCCAAACACTAGGTAACTTGGAGGGAGTAGGTGTTTCGTGGGAAGTTATGAACTGCCACCTAATAGGCCTTTTTCTAAGTTGTCTTTTTTTTTCTTTTTGGGTCACATCCGGCAATGCACAGGGGTTACTCCTGGCTCTGCACTCAGGAATTACTCCTGGCGGTGCTCAGGGGACCATATGGGATGCTGGGAATCGAACCCGGGTTGGCCGCGTGCAAGGCAAACGCCCTACCCACTGTGCTATCGCTCCAGTCCTCTAAGTTGTCTTTTTAAAACAGAAACCCAAATTTCAAATACTTTAACAAAAAAAAATCCAGAAATTTCATGTAAAACCCCAAAACCACCATCAGTAGGTCTTGAAAGTGCTCAACTCTGAATATACAAGCAGACCTCTTTTTTTCACAGAAGAAATATACTTGAATATGAGTTCCCTAGGTAACTTGCAAACCTAAAGCTTTAATATCTAAACTATTTTCCTGCCCTGCATTATTTACATATTATTCTACCTCCCCTAATGGAACTGGGGGGCAAGGGGCAGGGCTACAGAAGAAAAAATAAGTTCGAGTTCAAAAAGTCTGCACAACTCTTAAAATACCAATACTTGCTTCATCTTGTCTTCCTTAAAAAAAAAAAAAAGTGAAAGAAGGGCTTTTTTCCCTGGAAACAAACTAAAGCCTTACATATTGCTTAAAACCCGGAATCTAGATACTTACCACACATACTCCATTGTCAATCCATAAGCACAATGTTGATTACTCATGAAAAGCATGATCTAATACATTTTTCCTGGGTACTTTCTTGCAAGCAAAACTTGACATACTATTGTGAAAGATAAGCAGTCAGATTGCTTCAATCTCTGAAATACTCATAGCTGTATGGACAGTTACATAGGGGAGCCTCTTTCCAGGTGATTTGACTGACAGCCCTAATAATATTGAGGGATTCAAACAGATCTCAGACCCAGTTCTTCAGAGCTGAACCGCAGAATGGGAAAAGCTACCTCTTACCAGAGATCCAGTGAATCTGGTTGCATGGATCATTTCATTTAGTGAAACCAACTTTTTGCCAAAGCATAATCAATTCTTCCTTCACAAGCAATTTAGGTAAATCCACCATTCTCAGCAGGATGAGAACAGAACTGGGGTCTAAGACCCAGTCAATCTGCTTCTGAAAGGCTCACAGGGCCATATTTCTATCTACTTACGTACCTGATCGCAAGCCCAGTAGGTTACTGAGAGGGAGGAGGGTGTTCTAAGGGCACCAGTAAGAAACAGACCAGGACATGTGTATGTATGTGTGGGGGGGGGAGGGGGGAGGGGGAGGAGCAAGTCACAGCAGCCATAGGATCTGCAGAAGAGCTCCTGCACACCAGACCTAGTGTCAGCTACGAGGGACAGAGTGATAGGTGACATGAGAGCTCCAGTCCTCAGAACTTAGCAGAAGAAAATATCCTTACTCAAAGTCTAAGGAGAAAACTGAGAAGCAACAGAATAGCATCAAGGGAACACAGCGCAAAGGAGGGGTCAAACCCCTTTAAATGGACAAGCTTCTAATCCCAGAACTGAGCGAAGAGATTTTGGGGTTATGTTCAGAGCAGACTCATGTTTTATGGAAGAAATCTAAATACGTCAAGATGGCACAACCTAAGGCTAGCTCACTGGCCCAGAGCACATGTTCACGTGCTGGGGGCGTGGGCTGGGTCCTGGGTACCACATATGGGGCGATCACATGTGAACAGAGACAGAAGCAACCCCTGAGTAGGAGCAGACCCCAAACACAGCTGGGTGTAATCCTAAAAACAAACAAGGCAGAGATTGTATTTATGAAGAAGTTACCAGAAAAAAAACAGATCACTCTTCCCCCAAACTTTCTTGTGAACATAAAACCATAATTAGGTGCACCTTGCTCACACAAGTGCCTCGCATATAAGGGAATCCTGCTCTAAACTTAAAACCGAACAATGAAGGATCCAAAACAAAACAAAATCTTCTTACATCGGTTCTGCTGATAGAGTCCCATGTTCAGATCACCACTTCTTCAAGGTGGAGGCTGTGGTGTGTGTGTACAATAATGCACTTTACTCCAGGGCTTTGAGGTTCAGTTCTGATCATGAACTCTGAAGAAATGCTGTAAATTATTTTACAAGTTGCTGTCGACTGCTTTCTTCTTATCTTCACCAACCCTGATCACCTCTACTGCCTTTGGTCTGTACCTTCCAGTGTGTTGGTTAAAACCTGACTCAAATGGTTGAGAGCTATTTTTATTTCATTTATTTAAATTGTTTTATTAGTGAAACACCATGAGGTAGTTATAGACTTAAAAATTTTTGTGCTTGGGTTTCAGTTATACAATGATCAAGTACCCAGCCCTCCACTAGTGCCCATCCTTCACCACCACGGGTCCCAGCATCCCTCCCACCCCCCATCCGCCCTGCCTCTGTGGAAGGGCATTCCCCCTTGTTCTCTATCTCTTCTTTTGGGTACTGTGTTTTGCAAGAGAGGTATTGAGTGGCAATCATGTTTGGTCTGTAGTCTACTTTCAGCATGTGAGAGCTATTTTTTTTTTCAAATCACTGAAAAGTCCTATATACAAAAAGATACACAGTATTACATTTCTCTATGGTAATAAAACAAAAACAGTGAGAAACCTAGGCTTGAAAGACTTTTCTTACCCCTGACAAACAAAAATACATTACAGTACTTTATGGAGATAACTCTAAAGCAGTCAGCACTTTCTGTAGAAATTCCTGGTTCTCTAAGGTAATTAAGTGTCTCTGGAGGGGCAAGGAAAGCACAGACTCAGACATTTACAGCTTAAAAAATACCTTTAACGTCATTAGTCCAGCCTCTTGATGCAAAAAAGGTAAACAATAACAAAGTATATTTTAAACTATAAAAGACCATTAATATAATTAACTTTAGGAAATAATGATTGCAAACGAGCCATAAAACTTTAAGAATTTTTAATACTTTACATAACGTCTTTAGTATATTTCTGTACTAAGTAGGATCATACAATAAAAAGCAAACATCCTACAGCAATGTCATACACTTACTATTGCAATTCAAATGAAATTCTACTATTTCTTTTACAATTCACGGCACAAGTTTATCATTCCTTAAAAATTAAAATGTTTCCCTTTTTAACAAAATGGATAGATCTTGAGATGATTATGCTAAGGGAAATAAGGAAGTGAAAGACAATTACCAGATGGTTTCACTCATGTTGAATATAAATAACTAAAGCAAACTGGCTTTTTAAAAAAGTGAGAACTATTGTGATTACTGAAGGGAAAGAAAGGGGGAAGAATGAGTAGAGGGTCTTTTTGGTGGTGAAGGGCATGGAAATTTTGGAAATGAGTAATCTATAGAGACACGAACCTAAGCACTTGAAACTCCATTAATACTGAAAGAAAACTAGATAAATCAATGAAAAGTTTTAAGACTCAGCATTGTCCAAGAGTCCCTGGGCATCTAATACAAAATTCTTCACAATTTCATATTTTAATATAATCTAAAACATGCATCTCTGTAAGCATTAAAATACATCTGTTTATTAATCGTATTAAATAAGTCACCCGTAAAATAGCACGCTTTATTTCATTTTGATGTTCCAGATTTGGCTAAATAACATTTCTTTCAACTGATCCACAATTTTTCACACGATCAATGAATCTATGAATTGAAGACTTTCAGGAGAGCACATCTCAGCACAGAATGTGGTCTAGTAAGCCAACTAGCCAAAATCAGAGACGCACAAGGCACAAGGCAAATTCACCGATTAACTAGATAAATCTATAGACAGAAAGTTACCAACCAAATTTAAACACAAGAATGCATTAAACCCTCAATATAAAGAACATCTGCTTTGCCTAATGGATTTTTTAAAACGATAGTTTAAAGACACGAGCATTGTCCATGCTTTTCTTTTCTTCATGCCTAAAAGAACCATCCTCAACCTCAGTTTTCCTCTTTTCAGTTCGTAAGATCTAAAACATATCACGACATACCAAGGCACCTCCCGTCCCAGGATTCTTCTACTCAAACACCACTTGCCAAATCTCTTCCATTCATCACTCCCCGTCCTAAGCCCGATCCTGCTCCCCTCATAACCCAGATTAGCATGTCTATCCTGTCCCTCTCAGGAGAGGCCTTTTGAGTTGCATTTCCTTCTAATTCCACCCTTATCCAAGGAAGGTTTCTCATTTCTCATGTCAAAGACTAAAACCAAATGTGACACTAGTCTCCAGAACACAATGATTGTTTTGCTTAAAAATACTTAAGATGGTGGACCCTTCCTGGAAGAAAGGAGGTCTGGAAGTTAACAAAGGGGGAGGGGGTCTTGGGGTTTTCTGTGGGATCGAGGAACCTGTGTGTATCTAAATCACCACACCAAATGAAAGCATGGGACCCAAATGACAATGATTATATTAAGAAGTATCAGTCAAGTATTCAGGTTAGGGGGTGAGAGGAAACCTGGGGTCACTTGTAAGGATGCGAGCCCTACCATAAACAACTCTGTAAACAAAAATTAAATAATATATCCCCTAACCCCTTACAACTTGGTAGCCTTTTACTGAACTAACATTTGGAGACAAGGGTGTCCAACTGGGATTTTTGGCCAACAAGGCCATCAGTTCAGTGAGGCCCTGAGGGCGCAATGCTGCTTCCTTTGGCCCTGAAGTTCTGAGAATCAAACCCAAGTCAGGTACATGCTAGGCATGTCTCCAATCACTGTATTATCTCCTGTCCTGACAGATACTTGACTGAGCTCTCAAAACTACGCACAACTCAGTGCCAAAGCTTCAGTGCAAGGTTGCATCTACCCTCCTCCTGGACAAGAACAGACATCATGTTCCATCCAATCTGCACTTCTTGCTATCCCAACATACCGCCAAATCTGGCCATGAACATCATAAGCACAAACCATTAAAGAGAACTTAGACCTTTTCAATATTTAAAATTTCTGCTTTCTGAACAACCTGAAAAAAAATCACAAGTCAAAACAGACCAGGAAGCTATTTGCCAAATACCTCTCTAAGGACAGCTATACAGGATGTATCAAGTACAAGTACTCTTGAACTTGAGCTGGGATGCAGTTCAGTTGCAAATGCCTTGAATGTGTGAGGTTCTGGGTTTGGTTCCCCACCTCCTAAAAACACCATCTCAAAAAGGCCCAATAGTAAACTAATTGCAAAGGGCAAAGGATGAAACCAGTCACTTCACCTAATTAAGGACAGCAAACAGGTACATAAAATGATGCCCAATACCAATGAAGATAAGTTATTAGTGATACATGAATGGAAACAAAGTAAAAACTATTACTTTAAAAGTGGCAAAGAAAGTAAAATAAAAATGGATTAACATTGGTTTTTGAAGCATTGGATAGTAAAATGGTATACAGCACTGTGAAATCTGACCATTTCTCACAAACATGTCCTTATAGAACCTAGAAATGCTGCCTAGTGATTCACCCAAAAGAAAATAGAAACCTTTATCCACACAAAGGCTGGCACACCAACAGCTTTACTCACATTGGCTAAAGTCTGAAAAAGTCAACTTTCTAGCAACAAGTATGGTACACGATCATTTTCATTTATACTTACAAATACTGCAAATATTGCACAATTATCATAAAAACACATGCTGCTATTATGTAAGTTGGATGAATCTTTTGTTTGGGGGCCACATCCAGGGGTACTCAGAGAACCATATACAGGGATGGAAGCAAGGTTGGCCACATGCGAGGAAAACGCCCTACCTGCTGTACTATTGCTCCCACCCCTAACATCGATAAGTCTTATGGGCCAATTCGGCCAATGAGAGGAACCAGACCTCACACACCACATAAAGAATGGTTCCACTTACAACCTCTGGAAAAGGGGAAACTCAAAGGACATCACTAAGCACTCGGAGTGGGATTTCGATGTAACAGGATAAAACTCCAACAGGATAGAGGAAACGGGGGTGATAACAATATTTCTAACAGATCACCCAACTGTTTCTATTACTCTGCAGGTTGTGTAGTAAAGTTCACTTATTGTATGCCAATTACATATCAATTACACAGCAGAACCTTCTCTTAACATGAATATTCTTAGAGCTTGTTCAAATCCTAATGTATGACTGAGGTTCAATTAAAGTGTCACAAAACCACCCAATTTAACCCTGAAATTGCAAATAGCTACCTAGAATCTATGTTTAGGAACCAATGGGGAAATGTAAACTTTCCAACAGATTTCCATATAAATTTGGATTTTCAATGTTATTTGAAATAGCATCAGGAATTGAGTTAGTGATCTAAGTTTATTTCAGCCCCTATCACATCCACGAGCTTCCACTTAATAATCTAACTGATTACTTAAGACTTTTCTGTAAATCAAACCCGTGTGTCCTTTCAATACCTACAAAGCACTTTAAATAGACCTAAAGCTCATTATAGTTTCACACAACACACGAATTGGTGTTTCATGAAATGCAGAATGTGGGCCAGAGAGGCATCAAGGCATCAAGGTGCTTGCCTCGCATGCGGTCAGCTTAAATTCAAACCAAGCACCTCATATGGTCCCTGGAGCCCTGCCGGGAGCAATCCCTGAGCATGCGGTTATTAGTATCACAAACTGAAAAAAAGAAAAAACCAAAAAACTCCAGGACTTCTACAGTGGAAAATCACTAATAAGTAAAGCTGTCAGGAAAAAATTAAGTGAACAGGGATATGAATGTCTTGTCAAAGTTAATGACAGATTCTTGATTAGTTTATATTTACTAGTCTATTAGCTATAAATGAAGACTGAACAACATAGCATCTTTCATATAGAAAATATGCCCACATCCTTTAAAAAAAAGTAATTCCTAAAAGTCTGTCCTAAACATAGTACACAACTGCTGATAGGTGGCTAGAAAGAACATTTTATACTAGATTAAGTCCAGGTAAGTAACACAAAAATAAGTTATTATCCTACGCTAGAAAACACGGTAAGCAAAACTACAAACTCCATTAACTAGCGGATGCATACCAGTAATGGAATTAAGTCACTGCAACAAGATCTCAAGAAAGCACATTTGTCTTGCCAATAAAAAGATAAACTATTTGAACTACTTGTAGTAACGATTACCTACAATGCCACCTGTTAATAGGGATGGTATTAAGGAAACCAGTAATAATGACTGAAACTAGCTAAGTCTCCCATCCCTTCTTTAATTAACTATAAAATCAAACCAGTGCTTAATTTTATATCAAGCATGCCAACTTTTGGGAGTCTGAGTATCTTCAAGTTCAGTGTCAATTATAACCGCACTTGAAATGTTTTTCTTACAATAAGAATTCTGATAAAGTATCCCATTATGGTTTAAGAAGCAAATGTTGTATATGGTTTTAAGATGTTACTAAAGGAACATCTCAGTATGTGGGGAAGGTCTCAAGATCTATGAATTTGCAGTCTCCAGTCACATTCAACATTCTCAAGTAATAACTTGACATTTCACACTTATTTGGGGGGGAAGGAGGATTTTGGGCCACACTTGGCAATGCTCACAGATCACTGCTGAGTGGGACTCTGAAGGACCATGTGGTGATGGGGATCAAACTCGGGGTTGGCTACATGTAATGCAAGTGTCCTACTGTAATTGAAGTGTCTTATTGTACTCTCATCAAACCCAAGATGGTTCAAACTTATAGTAAGACTAAATATGGCTTAATTGCTTGCAAGGCTCATATAATTTTAAACTACTAAGTACATGCAATGGTACATCTAGTCCCCTGGGTACTACAAGTTCCAATGCTTCCCCTTTCTATCCAATCTGAACCATAGAACTGGTTGCATTCCAGAGAATCTGGAGGGATTAGGAATGTTCACATCTATAAACTGTTGGGGGGTGAGAGGAGAAACGGGTTATTCAGACAAGAGAATCCAGGACAACGAGCCGTCAAATATCTGAATGGTATTATGCAATAGTAGTGTTTACTTTTACTATAAGCAAAAATTAGAAAATTTAGTTACAAGGAAGTTTTTCAGCTCTAAGAGATGTTTTCAAAGACAATGGGTTTTCTTTAGTGAGCAAAGTTGATGACCATTACAATTAGAGAATCCCAAGTCTCTGCACTGACCTTTAACCCAACTGTGTCACAAGGCTGAGCACAAAACTGTTTTTTCCATTAGAGGCCAGCAGGTAGGGTACTTGCCTTGTATGAGGCTAACCGAACTATGAGAACAAGGGGAAATATAACCACTTTTGTATTCAAGATATTCAATCAGTAAGACACGGGGTTTGGGAACACCAATTGTAAGAGCTCTAGCTTTGAGGCCGGAGAGAGGTGAAGTGCTGTGCTGGGAAGGTGCTTGTCCTGCATGCCTTGCTGGGCTTGATCCACCCACCAGGTATGGTCCAAACCCCAAATAAATTTCAAAACATGTTACACAAAAATCATTATCCTTGACATTACCATCAGTGATTAAGAAACTCCCAAGTTCCTGAGGTGTGGGCAGTGTAGCAAACTGTAGACAAAATGGCGGCAGTGAGCACCACAATGAGAACACCGCCAATGAGGCTATTGCTTAGAAAATGAAAAGCACATTCACTCACTATCCCTAGAAATACCACATGCCAATTTTGGTTCTACATATTAGAAGCTCTGTAACTTTAACTTGACGAGGAAACAAGTCTAAACTCAAGATTTTAAGAACTACAAGCAGTAGCAATTCTGAAATCTAAAAAGTTAGGTGATCTGTTGTATCCATTTCAAGAGGCAACATATTACCTTTTGCCAGAGCTGCCTTTTCAGCAGAAACCATGTGAGCAAATAACTAGACTTGCTTAATATAACCTTAAAACGTTCCAGCAGATGTTGATGCTGCTAATACTCAATCTAGGTTAGTTTTTAACCAATTTAAATGTAACCTAAAATATTTCCACATGTAGATTTGTTGATGGAAATAAAAACAGGCATTTATAAAAAAGCACACTCACGCTTTTAAGTCATTTAGTAATAAGAACTGCCTACACTAAAAAGTATCACAATGTTCCTGAAAAGTTAATTTGTCCAATTAGCTCCCATAATCACATAGTAAAAACATGCTTTGAAGTGTATTTAAATTCCAACTATAATCTTAAACATGTAAATATTTTTGAAGTAGAAAAGGAATAGATGAGGCAGACATTAATAAGTACAGTATTTAGTCTTCAAATTAAAGGAATCCATTTATTATAGTCTGATGGGGCCATTATCAAACATTTCATATGTGGTTAAAATGTTTTTAACCTGTCAATTACAAAAAAATGGAAAGACAACTTTGCATCTTAATACATCACATTATAATTACTTCGTATGTTTATAAAGCATCCTCTACTGAGAATTTAGCAAAAACTGAGATTGCTCATGTCCCCTAATTTCCATTTGATACTAATCAATATTTCAGAGGCTAGAGTGTTAAAAAGGTTTCTTTATAATAAGACTGCCCCAAAAAGCAATTAACAAAATATAAATTAACAGCCTTATGAAATGAACTTAAAAGATAAAGAGAATGCTATCCTTTCAGTACTATGTCTTTGGGATCCAATTTCAAATAAAGGCTAAACACAGTCATATTAGATTACATCCTGATTAACCTAACAAAGTGCTAAGCTATGCTCTTAAAAAATATTGCTTTAATGACTACTTTATCGATGGAGTAGTCCTTGTGGAAAGATGTTAAGTATGTAATCACGGCATAATTATAATTTTTGAAAGCCCACACGGGAAGAGAAGAAGCCATACTTAAACACTAGAAGAAAGATATCAAAGTGCTTTGGCCGAAATTAGTATAAATAGACTTTATTGAAGTCAGTGCCTCTGTACTGAGACAGAAGATTGTGTCTACATAAGCACAAGTTGTAACATTTCACAACTTCTAAAAGGAATGTCAACAATTACAACGATCATGCATACCATGGTCGATAATCACATTTTAGAAGCATTTTCAACCATTTCTAAAGAAATGCTTATAACATTGTTATATATAGAACTACTTTCAATAAACTGCAAAACATTGATCGACTTTTCCAGTATAAGCTACAGTGTCAACACAAAAGGGAGGCATAAATGTTTAATTTATGAAATCAGAATGGAATATTTACTGTAAAGAAAAATTAAAAAGCTTTCAAATAAAGGCCATTATTGAACCAACGTGAAGAGCACAACTTGAACTTTTGTTCATTCATCTTTTAAAGCTGTCCTCTGAATAACTTCAGTTCTAAGCATTGAATTCAGTACTGAGAATATTCCTTGGATTGAAGTTTGGCAATGATGCGGTCCAATTGTCTTTTTGCTTCACACTGTGGGAAATTGCTCATGTCATAATATTGTGGGGCAATTTTCACCAACCTGTCCAGGAAGTGGGAGAGGGGGGGAGAATTACCAAATTAACATTTCAAATATTGGAACTGCTAATAAGGATAGGCAATAATAGACAAATCATTTAAAATTTTTTTTTCACTAATCATAAAAGTTGTCAATATTGTAAATATCAGAGAGGCTATGAATTAACTCTATGGCACTATTTTGACCAACCACTCCAAGGCATAGCAATGAGTCAATGTAACAAGCATCTTAGTATTTCTTACGAATCTTCTCATTTTCAAAGTTTTAGCAACTAGAAACAATTCTGTATTTCAAAAAAAATACATTTGACTTATCTTTATCATTTAGTCACACACTTTTTCAAGAGCACTTATGATAAAATGGTTATGACTTATGCCATTTAAGTGTCAAAAGTCTTATCAGTTTAGCAAAGAAGCATCACATATATTAAATGTGACATCAATTTTAAAATACTTTCACTCCTCCCTTTCTCTGCTCATGTCTCTTCTCAGTTACAGACTGGAAGAGTCTATGTTACCCCCCCCCCCCCGAGAATACTGCTTAGAATAATAGTTCCGGTAACATTTGGTAGATCTAATATGCTAGAATACAAAAGGGCAGTTTTCCGCTTGCTTAGCTCCTAAAGGACAGATATAGAAATAATTGTTGACTCAATTTTAATGGTACAGACTGGCTTCTGAAACAAGGAACCTGGGAATGGCACCAAAACCACTGGATGCTGGTGTAGATTTACATCTACCACCAAATCCTGTCTAAACCAACAACTCTACTGTCACCCTCGCAGATATCAACCATATTTGTCAGGCCAGGAATCCTACAACAATCAGATTTCGTTTTGAGCAAAATGCTAACAAAAACTACTATAAGAAAAGGCATTACTTACCACTCTGGCTTTATATCTGTACATGTCCGTATGTAATTCTTTGTGGTAAGAACAAACTCATTATAAAGAACCCATTCAGGCTTATGGTCAAGAACAGTAGAAGGATGCAACTGAACCACCTGGTTATCCTTCACAGTTAAGTAATGCCCTGTTCGTTCTAAATGTGCCACCTGAAACCAAAACCCAGTTATTTGTAAAAACAATGTTTTAGAGGCAACAATTACAAAAGTGTTAAATAATGCTACCTACAAAATTACGAATCCCAGCATCCCATATGGTCCCCTAAGCATAGCCAGGGATGGTTCCTGAGCACAGAGCAAGGAGTAACCCCCGTGCATCGCCGGGTGTGACCCAAAAAGTAACCCCCCCCAAAAAAAACAAAAAACCTTATGGATAACTATCTTGTGATAAAAATGAACCACTGCAGGTCAAACCCAATTCACTGCCTGCATTGTAACTCTGTGGCCAAGAATGCTTCATACATCTTTAATAACAAGACTGGTGGACCATGCGGTGATGAAAATTGAAATTTGGGGTCTACAAATTAAGTCTCGTTTGAACACAGGCATATCTCATTGGTTCACAGTTGCATTCACACCATAAAGGCAGCAAACTAATTTAAATAGGAACTAGTATGCCAAGAGAGCTTCATTGTCGCTCTAGTCCTCTATGGCTTCAACTGTCCAGGTGGGTTTTTCAACACTGGACATCACAACACAAGAGAGCAAACTTGAGCGAGAACCAAAAGGTACTCACAATGTTTCTTTCCTCTTTTATCGATAGTCATTCACAATGGTGACACTTATTACTTAACAAACACTGAAGTGACTGAAAATTTGCTCTTTCCAATTTTTAAATTTCAGGATGCTAGCATGGAAGGATGATGTGAATGTGGCTCAAGAGGAACACCCTTGAAAAAGTGAGATTTTTAACATAATTTCTACCTCAAACCCTTTAAAAATCAATGTTTCCTATAGCCACCTGGTAAGCTTTAATCAGCTTATCCATGATGACAATTAAAACTGCAGAAATGTTTTTTACTTTTGCAGCCACCAGGTGTCTTTGTTATCATTGTTACCATCATTCTCTAGGGCTGTACATGCCATAGTCATTTAAATATCTGAATTTTCAATTTCCATCTTAGATAAATAGGAACACAAACTGCACCAAAGAGCATTCTTTCAGAACTGTTAGGATGAAACCTCTCCAACTGAGTTTACTGAAAGCCAAAGGTTGAAGCTTACAATGACTGAAATATTTTGTCAATCATTGCAAATTAATAAAGCATGTCAAGGAGCAGTAACACAAGAAACATTAAATATTAAGGAAAGAGTCTGGAGGATTTCCATCTACTATCTCACCAGAAACTGGGATAAAAAAATACAAAAACATTTGGTTGGTATAAAAGTAATTAAAATATTGACTTCTATAACTGCACTGCCAAACTTGCCAATGGTAAATTACTTATTAGAAACAAACAATTTAAAAAAAGGAAACAAAAAAAGCATTCTGAGTCTTTTAAGCCACTGATCAGTTTATGGGGACTAGGGGTGCTGAGGATAGAATTTGGGCTTTCATGCACTCCAGTCCTTTGAGCTATATCCTCCTAGCCAAAGAACTAAAATTTATAAGTACATTTGTTTAGTTGGTAATATGGATGTCATATTTAAGATCAACCGGCATCCCTAAACTCAGTTTTGCCTGTAAAATGGATTCCAAATGGTTTGAATTCCTAACAATATTATAGAAACACTTAACTATGCACCACTGTACATTATACCTACATACCTGCATAAAATAACCAGTTACCAAGGCTTTTCTTATATTAATATAATAGTCCCTGCTTGTAAAGTCAGTACTTCGACGAGGCAAATTAAATCTATCCATAATTCGAGATAGCTGCTGGCGTACATTGTCTGCAGACATCAGGGATCGGTAATTAATGAAGTTGTCGTAACACCACTGAACGGACTCATGATCTGTAAAATTAGGGGAGGGGGGGAGAGAAGATGTGAATTTACCCAAATAAACAGGTCACACTTTATGCATGCTATCCACACCTGCTTCCAACAGATAATCTAACAAAAGTGGATTAAAGACATTAAAGGTTCCATCTTTATCAAGTCTTTCCTTATGATCATCAAGTAAAATTTTAAAAACATTAAAAAAGACCCCACCCTAATGTCATATTAGAAGTTAATCAATGCACAGGGGGGAAAAATGGAACCTCAATTATTATATATTTGTTCTTTAATTTTAACTAACTAAAGCACCCAAAATTTAAGTGTTTAGAAGTATTATGACTCACACCTTGAAGCAGTGATCAAATAAAGTCTAAAATATTAGCGACAGTTTAAGAGTATTTGGAACCCCATAACTTCATGACTAAGCACTTTAAACAATCGTACTTTAAACAATCTTATTCTATGTATTGTCAAAGGAAATTATTTGTCCACTGGTGAATTCAACATGTTTCTAATTGATGTTTCTTTAAAGAACTCAAAACTGTAGCATAACAAACATATTACAATAACATATTCCCAAGACAGTTATAATAGAAAAATTTTTCTTCTACTTCAAAAATCCTGTAATAAGTGTGACATGGAGATAAGAGAATACGGGCGAAATATTTGAAAATTTTTTAACAGTGAAAGTGAAAGTAAGTCTTGTGCATTATTTTCTCCTTGCTCCTAAAATTCTACCAATTGTAACATATATCACTATGCTCATACCTATAAAGGTGCTACAATATAAAAAATTTTATTTCTCAAATGTTAAGAGTTACAAATAAAATAAGACATACTGAATTTAAAAGTCAATGTTTTAAATTAGAAAAGTAACTTACTGACTGAAGGTACAAACTCTAAGAATGATAGATAAGTGAATCTCTATTTGGTAGATAATTGATAATGTAGAGCTATGAGCTTTTGGTTATCTAACGTGCAACAAGTTAACATTTCCAGAATCTTTTATGAGCTGTTTTATTATCTATCTTCTCATTTTTGGGGGGTGGGCACACCTGTCTGGCCGCAATATTTCTTCTCATTCAACTTTTAATAACATTGCATTCCAACAGTATCAGGCAGTATCTTGACTATTATTGCCATTCTTCCTCGTTTTCAAATGGAAAAACTTCATATCACTAAATATTCTGAGAGCATGATTTCAGACTAAAATGGTATTTGATCTTTATTAACGTAGATAAATGAACCATCCACTGACAAGAGTTTTCATATTTTTAATTATAATTTTGTTTTAACTTTCCTGGCAACATATAAAATCTATCATATTCCCACCTCTGGTATAACAGGTTCCATTAAATCTTCTATATAGTCAAGGAATGTCTTTCTTAGATCTTTGCCAATCTTACAGGTGAGAGAATAGCATCTCTCAACAATGTGCAGCTTTTAAACTAAAAATATATTTGAATTTCCTCCTCATGTTTATAGACTAACTATGTGTAGCCAACTGAGCAAAAGTCATTCACATTTCTATTAGAGCCTCTTCAAGTTTTTTTGAGGTGGAGGACTAAGAAACACCCAGTGATACTACTCAGAGGCTACTTCCTGGCTCTCTTCTCCGGACCATTCAGTAAAGGATCAAACCCAGATCTCCCACATACAACACATGGGTTCCAGTCCTCTGAGTCATCTTCTGGGCCCATCTTGTTCATTTTTATGTATGATATACACATGCTTTGGGGGCATACTTCCTTGGGTTACTTCTGGCTCTACACTCAGAAATTATTGCTGGCTGTGCGCATGGGACCATATGGGATGCCGGCGATCAAATCCAGTTGGATGTGTTTAGGGTAAGCACCCTACCCCCTGTACTTTCTTTCCAGCCCTGTAAGTCTGTATCAATGAAAATACTTATCTAGGCTTATTCTTCAAGCTCGTGTTCTCCCTTGAACACGGATCTTGCATGCGTATCTCCCTTTCAAGTTCCAGTTCTCTCTTGAACACATATTCCCTTCATTCCACCCCCCATATTTTTATTTAGTAAAAGTTATCTTGCTTCACTAGAACAAAAAAACCTAGCTAGCAAGTAATGAATGACTCTATAAACTTAAGTCCCATTCCCAAAGGAAATAAACAGAAAAGTCATACAAATCTATGCCAGTAAATTGTATACAACCATTCCACTTTTGAATGTCATTTTCCAGGTTTCTAAAATGGGCACTCTTTCTTTCTTGAACGAGAACTTTGAACAAGACAGGCAATTTCTATTTTAAATGCTAGTCAGGGCTTTTTCTAAAATACCTCTGGGTTTCTAATGTAAAGTTGTCACAGATAATAAATGAAAGTGAGATGAGGAAACATCTTATGTGCTGCAAGTGACATCTAGACAAAAGAGCACCTTCAATCCAAGTTACACTTACTTTGTTTAAAAGCGTGGTACACATTCAGCAGTGTCAGATGATCTCCATCTATGTGGGCAAATCTCATCTTGGCCTCATCTGCAGCTTTCTTGGCCTCCGTGGGGCGAACAAAACACTGTGGGACTAAACAAGGTTGGTATGGGCCCAACACAAACGCCCATATCGATGAGTCACGCATTCACAGATAGAGGAACAAGGCCTAGCTAGGTCAGTTCACAGAGCATAGGGCAGGGCAGGATGGCCTCCAACTGCATCTTGGACTGTTTACTACCTTGATTTGGTACATCAACACCTAACCACATCTGTAAGACAAGAGGGTTTCAAAGCTACAGAGTACCTGATTATTTTAACTAGATCTAAAAAGTAGGCATCAAAACAGCTATTCTGAAGGCCATCAAGATGCTAGAAAGCTCAACTTACTTAAAAAAACCAGTGCTGATAGCTCTACCAATAACCAGAATTATAGTGTCAATAGTCTTGCAGCTAATGTAATTTTTCTAAAGATCATTCACTGAATCCAACTGAATGGCTTTGAAACTTATTAAGCTGTATTTGCATACTGTAAGGCTAAGGAAAACTTTCAAACCAGTCTACTAACACATTTTTATTACAATTGTTTCCCTAGTGCTGTGGCTATTACCAACTGGTAGGTATCACTATTAGCACCGGTGAGCAGAAGCATATGTAAACATAAAAAATATCACGAAATCTTGGGTTTTGCCGATAGCAGTAGTGGTGGAAGGTTAAACCGCCTTTGAATTAAGAAAATTCAAATAGGCTGGAAATATCCAACCTAGTTTTCCAGTTTTTAATAAAATTAAAAGTCCCAAATTTTAAAGTTACTTAAATCAAAACCTCAATAAAAGCAAAATCCAGTATTTTAAAAGGTTGACAATTAGTCTGAAACAGTCATTTCATGGGTCATCAAAATAGGCATCTACAGAATTTGTTTAGAGCCTCAAGTCACATAACTTTTAGTTGTTACAAAGTGTGCACTCCAGTTCTTGAAATACAACTTTCCTTAATTCACTTTACCAATTCCACAGTCACAGAAGCAGTATGAAAATTCTTAACAGCTTGGGACTTTTGTCAACACATCATTAAAGCTCTTAAACCTTGTCATTAAAAATAATACTTCAGAAAGAAGATAATGGGAATAATTGACAATGAGATCAAATACAGTATCAAATTATTCTTTCCATACAGTTACCCCATTAAAATGCCAGAGAAGCTAATAAAGACAATGAGACATGATCACAGTAAATATTAGAAGTCTTGCTTAAATAAGTGAAGCAAGTAATTCATCAAAGCACAGAAACCTGTCAGTTAACCGTGCGTTAACGTGAACTAGCTACCAGAACTGACACTGAGAATAAGCAGCACTTCACAAGGCCCCTGATTTTACACTATTTATATCAGGACCTGAAATCTTCAGAAACTAGTGAAAAACAAAAAATAAGCTCAGCTTTTCTCACCTTTTATTTTAAAATTATTCCCCACAAATTCTCTGCCTGATGGACCACAGCCACCGAGCAGTAAAACCTATGTTTTGCAGAACTCCCACTGGAAGAAATGTAGTCTGAAGATTTCAACTGCACGACAATGACAATTTTTAAATAGAGCTAATACTCTAAATTCGTAGCTACATCATATGCTTGAAAAAGAGAATCTGGAGGAATTAAAACCGGGCAGTAACAACACAGTGTGGTAGCTCTTGCCCCACACATTCTCTAAACACTGAAAATCTTGGGAGAGCTACAACCGGGAGTACCGAACAAAAACAGCATGTAAGAAAGGCAGACAACAACCTACCACCACCTCCGCAAGTGGGACTACAATTTAATTAAAATGATTCAATACTGCCCTGCCCATCTGCTCTGAGTCTGATCAGTCATAACTGCAAAAAAAACATTTTAACTAGTTCTTAAATAAAAAAAATTCACACCGTTAAAATAAGCCATATATCTAAACTAAGCCAAAAATTTTTATTTATAAATTTAATATATCCTGTAATTCTGCTTAAAAATTTTAATGAGGTACAAAATTTAAACACCAACAAACCACTCTGCAACTGGAAATCTACTCTTCCCAGCACTATACTGTCAGTAAGAACCCAACCTCTTCTACTGGATACATTGACACGTTAAGCTGTATCATCTATTGAAGTCTATTTTCCAAGTTTTTCCAACAATTCATTTGTGGATTGTTTTGGTGCTATTAAAAATAGCACTACTTTTTCCGATTAAAGCTCTAAGGTCCTAAAATTAGCAATTTTAGGTATTATTTCCATCTTTTTTTCTGCCATTATAAGAAATGATCAGGTAAGACTTTATGCCTCAAGGTGCACATCACTAATTCTATTTGCTTGATACTTAATTTAAAATTCATGTTTGCCACTGTAATACATGTCACAAGTCTCACTTTAAATGAGTTTTGTTTTGTCATCGGCTAGGAGTGCCAAGCTGTGAAACCAAATTCTCCTTGTACTTTCAGTAATAAACAGCAAAACTGATGGACCTACCAAAGAATTCAGCTACAGCTATGTTCACGCATATTACTACAAATTTTATTTGCACCCAGAAGAGCCAATACTGCTACTGTATTTTATGCACAATGACTTTAGTCTGGTAAATTCTATGTCATCATGAAGCTACATAAAAGATATTTAAGAAGCGAAACTAGTTCCTTAGATCTATCTATAAAACCCTCTATTATACTACATACTAAAAACCAAAACCAAAAGTGAAGTCCACCCAAACTTTGAAAAGCTGGGCTTTTCTTAATTCTTTTCCCTCTATTACCTGACAACATAGCAGTAATAGATAGGACCTCATTAGAACAGTTGTAGTCACAACTTGCAATAACCATTTTAGCGAGCTGTGGATCTAGAGGAAACTCTGCCATCATGGATCCCAATTCCGTCAGATCTCCATCATCATTTAAAGCAGCCAGGTAATTCAAAAGTTCTAGAGCTCTCATCAAAGTTTCAGGAGCTATGGGAAAATGCAATCTATTAGACAAGCTGCCTTTAACAAGCAAAGATGTGACAAACACTATTATAGCAATCTAATTTTTCCATTCTCAATTGGATGGAACTAAAAGATGGTCATAAAATCCAATTACAAAGGTCTTGCAAACAAGCAATCAGTCACAGAACTGCAAAATTTCTCTGCATAGTAGTTAAACTCTCCCTAACAGGTAAATTAGGAAACTGTTAACAATATGCTTATAAACTACTTTGGGGGGAGGACGTACAGAAGTGAAGCCCAAACAGAGGGTCCTCAAGTGCTACTCTTGGTTGTGCTCAGGAATAAAGTGGCACGTGGTGCTGGGCATCAAATCCAGGTCTCTCATAGATAAAGCATGTGCTCCAGCTCCTTTAGCCTCTTCCAGGTTCAATTCTCTTTCTAAAACAATTTTTCTACTTAGAAATGTAGGGTCAGAGAGACAGTACGGTGGCTCGATTCATGGAACCCCAACATGGCCCCTCAGGCCCTGCCGAGTGGTCCCTGAGCACAGAGCAAGGAGTAAGCCTTGATTGAGCACTGGCAAATGTGCCCCTCCACCAACGCAAAGTGTATTTTTATGTGAGTACAATAATTTCCAGAATAATTTATTCTGAAGGAAAAAAAAAACCCATTCATATAAGTGGCACTCCATCTCCCCCAAAACTTTTCTTACTAAACACTTGAAAAAGAAAAGGTAAAATGTATGATACACATGACTCATTTTTAGGTCAAAGGGTTTCTTCAAAGAATGCTTAGAAAAGTCATACCTGGTGGATCCATAAAATCAAAATGCACCAAATCATCAATGCCAAGTTTCTTCAATTGTAACACAACTGATCCTAAATTAGAACGCAAAATCTCAGGATAGGTGTTATCCTGGCAAAACACAAGAGGTTTATTCGTTAAACATTCCTGAATTCTCTTGTTTCCAGTAAACAAAAGGTTAACTGTTCTCGGCCTCCTTAGCCAGTATTACTTCTATGAATGTGTGAGAGAAATACTCATGGAAATCTTAAAACACTTTTAGGAAACCGTATTTATAAAGATAAAACTATATTTTAACTTTAGTTGACATGTTTACTGCTGGCGCCCACCATTAACTTACACAACTTTCACAAAGGCATACCGGGCGACTGTAGGGTAAATTTCACTTAGGGAAAACCTAGGCAGTCTTTTGATGACAAAAGCAAAAGGAAACTTAAACTATTGTCTTTGCTATTAACAACTCCAACTGAAACCTCTAAAGCAAAGGCGGAAACTGTAAAATCCGTACCTGCATTTCTGTTTTATAAGCTTTCTCTGTGTAAAGTCTGAAGCACTTCCCGGGTCTGGTACGTCCAGCTCGACCTGCCCGTTGCTGAGCAGAAGCCTTACTAATAGCTGTCACCAAAAGGGACTCAACTCTGATTCGAGGGTTGTATACCTATTGGGATAGAAGTCAGAGAATAATTGAACTAAAACCCCAGAATTTAATCTAACAGACATGTCCCAAACTCACAGCTGATACCAAATAAAGTAGCACTGATTAGCACTTTAGATCAATGCTGGCATTAAGAGTTCCTCGAGTTGTGTGTGGAAACCGTATATCAGCTATTTGATCAGCTATTTGTACTCCAGCATTCTGAAAGACTCAAACTAACAGGAAGAAGCTTTCACCTAACAGAGAGCTCACATCATCTTAACTTGCAAGGAAACATCATAAGCTTTATTTTGGCTTATGTAATAGGTTACAATGCTGGTGCCACTTGCTTGAAAAGAACATCAATTTTAACGCCAGATGTTCAGAGTAGACATCAAGTATTTTTCTATTGTGTTGTTTGAGTCACACCTGGTGGCACTCAGAGCTTACTCCTGGTTCTGCACTCAGAGATAAATCTCAGCAAAGTCAGGGGACTATATGGGTGCTGGGAATCGAACCTGGGTCGGGCATGTGAAAGGCAAGTGTCCTATGTAGCTCCTCCCCCAAAGGAAAACACTTCTTTTATTACCGGGCCACGCCTAGTAGTGTGATTCCGTGGGAAATCAAGCCTGGGTTGGCTATGTGCAAGGCCAGAAACCTAACTGCTGCACCAACACAACCCAAACAAAAATATTTTTAACTCAGTCTTGAAGTCAGTTAAGCACTTTCACTTGGAATACCATGTACAAAGAATTCTCTCAATCTTTCTGACAAAAATGGGGTTTTCCTAGCATTTCTTGAGCTAACACTGTGGGGACAGGGAGCCAGCCAAGACTAGGGCCCACCAGAATTCTCCCTAGCAGAGATAGAGGGTGGGTAGGGCAGGTGTATGTGATACTGGGGACTTCATAGTCCTGGCTGCTAGCTGTAGTTCTTATACAAAAGGATCTCTGGCTCTCAACAACTTCAAAAACAGATGGGGAAAAAAACCCTAGAGATAGCAGGGCAGTTAGTTCACACTCCTATTGTGCCAACCACACAGACCCTGAGAGCACTGGTCCAGCCTGGGTCAAGAATCCGCTGCACTACAGAATTCAGGTAGTATCACATCCTTGGGTCCTTGCCTTGAACAACAGGTCCAGTTTGCAGAGTATCACCAGGGGTGCCCTCAGGCATCCTGAACACACAGCTCAGGAGTCCCACCCCCAAAGAATAAAAATTTGTTTTAAAAAACTCAAGGAGCCAGAGCGATAGTACAGAGGGTAGGGCTTTTGCCTTGCATGTGGCTGACTCAGCTTCAACTCTTGACATCCCATACGGTACGCTGAGCACTGGTGGGGGTAATTCTGGAGTCAGGAGTATCCCCTGAGCATTGTTGAGTGTGACCCAATGGGAAAAAAAGTTAAGCAGTCAATACTTTACGTAGAAGTTGTTGATACTTAGTACTGCTGAATAGAAGCAAATAAACTCTTCAAAAGTCTGAAAAAAGGGAGTAATTCTAAATAGTAAAAGAAGTAGGCACCAAATTCAAGTCAATTCAACATTAAACCACGGAAATACTGAAACGTACCTTTTGCTTTGCAAATCCAGGATCAATCACAAATACAACACCATCAATTGTCAAAGAAGTTTCTGCAATATTAGTCGACACTACCACCTGTTAACAAGTAACAGTATACAATATAAATTACAGAATTATAGAGATTAGTCATTTAACAACTTCAATAATGAGTTTCACGCAATAAATCTCCCACTGGCCATTACTTTAAAGACATTTAAGAATTCAAATGTTCAATTAGCTCACCACAGCAATTTACTTCCCAACAAGTTATTTCACTGAATCACACCAAATTTTCATTATTCAAATAGAATACCACTAGAGTGAAAATATGAGCAAAGCCATAAAAGGTTATGTCATAGAATGGCTCCCTGAAAACAGTTAATATCTAAACATTTTTCAGTATCACCAGGCACTACTGCTAAAGAACTCCAGCCCATTTTTGCACTATATGACCCTCTTCAGTGCCTGCAGTCCACTGGCAAGGGCCAGGCAATGGTTCAGGGCCACAGCTTGCTTTAGCATGGGACACTATGAGAGGCCCAGGGGAAGGGACCTGCCATAAATCCAAACCCATGCAATACCGAAGGAAACTGCAGAAACAGAATTCAACATTTCTAACAAAATGTTTTAAGTATCAAAATTAAATGTAGATATAGTTTGTCACATATACAGTCTCAAATTCCAGGATCTTATCCCCTGGAAAACACAGATGACCTGTTGCTACGTCAATGCACAGAAAGCAGTTATCAAGAACCACCTGAACTCTGACAGGGGCACTTCAAGTGTAGGGTCCCAAACTTGTATGGCCGCCCGATCAGCCTTTTTGTAGGTGTGCAGGGTCACTAAGTGGCCACATGGAAATCTACCTTTTTTAACAGAGAAAGTAGCTCCCAGTCACAACTGAAGCTACCACCACTGCATTGAGTCAGCATTCTCCCGCCCCAGAAGTTATGGGTGACTTTTGGAACTACTACCTTAAAAGTATTTACATACATTATACTATTTAAATACATAATAATTACATACTAAAGACATATTTACTAAAGACATGATAGCCTGTACTGTTAAGGGCCTGAAATAAACTGAGAAAAGGTCTAGCATTAGATAAGGGTTTAGTGTCTATCAATCAGAAAAAGGAGATGGGAATGTAGGTGGTTTTATTAAAAACTGGGACTAATTTTCAGAACTGTTACACACACACACACACACACACACACACAACACACAACGTCAGTGTGTTAAAAAAAAAATCAGAGAATCAAGATTTTCAAATACTAATGGCAAGGTAAATGAAGATTTAGGCCAGGGTTGGGAAGATAACTCAAAGGCCAGAAACTCATGCTATGCATGTGAAGCCCAGGTTTCCACCTTGGGGCCACACGCCCTCTACTCCATCCTGCCAAAGCTTTGAAATTTTTCAGCAGGATCTAGTTACCAAACTAATTTAGCGTTAAGAGCCTATAATCCTAACAAAAAGAGTAAGTTTCTGAAATATTAAGGCAGGCTCAGGACAAAAAGGGACAAAAAGGTCATGTAACAAATTTTAAACTAGTTCTAAAGCTGGAAAAATACTATCAGTTATGCAACACACTATTCATTATGCAGAAGAAAAGGCAGAAAAATGTTAAACATTACATACTTGCCCAGAACCTTAGCAGAGGAGTTAGGTAAGCCCTTAGTATTACCTGAATGTAACAGCATGCAATCTAATTAACAACCATCAAAATACACATTGTCCCGATTTTGTCAAATGATTTATATGACCAATGGGAACATAAGCACAAGTTCTTGGCGTTGAGTATTCATGACTATGGGTTTGTGTCTGTTGGGGGTGGGAGGGGGCAGGGTATGTGTGTGTGTATGGAATGGAGTGTGGTGGTGGGGGGGGACGCCTTAGAAAAGATTCAAACCTCACAGGCTTAAATATCAAACATGGGAAAAGATCCCCTAAAATAAACTAAAGCTTATGGGAAAAACATGATGCTACTCCCAATTTTGTATTTAATATGCTGCTAGGTACACTTTTTTTAAGATTTCTCCCTTGGAGTCAGGGGAGTTAGTACAGCGTGTACGGAGCTTGCCTTGCATGCACACGATGGACCCAGGTTCGATCCGTAAGCATCAAAAATCAAAATCAAGCAAAAAAACGAAAACCAAACAAACAACAAAAAAACACCAAACCCTTTTTTCTAAATGCCCACCAATAGACTCCAAGTCACTCACTTATTTCAAAATGTCTACTTCAAAGTAAAACTGAGAGCTCTTGAGATGCTCTGTTGAATTCTGGTTGAACTTCACATTTAGATAAAACAAGTTTAACTTTAAAAAGTTTTTTAGTCCCCAAAGAACACTGTGGGGGTCTTCAATTCTGTAAGGAAGTAATTCCTTAAGCTTCTTTAAGTATCCTGGCTATATCAAACTAAGCTCTCTTAAAACTACAGAACCATCTTTTTAATTGGCCAATGTATGCTTTAAACCATGTTCATTAGTAAACTATAAGTTACAGAAAACAGAGCTATTTGTATAAAAAAAATGAAAACTGAAGGAAAAAAATGGTCAGGTTGAAAAATAGTCCAGCTGACTTCACTGGACTATTGGATTGTGGTGTTCAAGCAACATTTTCGAAGAATCTATTATATTCTCCATCTTATTTAAAATAAATAAAAAGGGCAAAGCTGCTATTTCAAACTCTGAGTCTCTTTTAATCGCAACAAAGTGCCTACAAACAGTTGGAAAACCTTGTGTCTCTCCCTCCCTGAGCCAGCAAATGAATTGCCCCCAAAAGAATCTAGTTTCTGCTCAAGAAAGTCACACACGTAAGCAGCATGATTCACGCTATTGTGAAGATCATGCTATTGTTGTGAAGAGATCTGTGCATCATTCCACATACTTCTACACAGGACATTTGATTAGATCTTCAAAGCGAAGTCAGAACACTTAGTTTTGCAAGGTGGCAGATAGCACCACTTGGTCATCATCCTCTTTTGCTTTCTTTTAAAAATAAATTTGTTTTGAGGCACTATGGTCAACCATACCGTTAATGCTCGAGTTTCATGCACAAAACTTTCCAAGACCACACACCCTTTTCCAGTGTCCATTTCCTATTACCACACTGTTCAGTTACCCTCCCTCCCTGCCGGAGTCTTAGGAGTTCAATTCATCCTCTTAATTCACCAAACCCACCTCCTAATTGCTGGGAAGACACTTTTGAAGGGAGTGGAGAGCAGTATGCTTAAAGTTAGATGAATAACTCCATCTAACCACATATTTTTAGTCTACTTCGGAACTGCCTATAACTAGGTACCTTAAAATCAATCCACAGATAATTCTTTCAGTATTAGCAAAATGCTTATGAGAACATTTCTATGCTACCTTTCTTCCAATTGCTCCATTCTGTTTTTTTGGAGGCGGAGGCTCAAAAATACGTTGCTGCTGTTGAGGTGGGAGTGTAGAGTACAATGGAATGATTTTAATGTCACCAACTTCAGGGCCCAAATCATCAACCTCGCGCTTTATTCTCTTACAGGCTTCATCAATTTCCTACAAAATAAAATTCAAACAGAAAATACAACAAAACATTTTAAGGTATTTGTTCAAAGCCCCCCTATTTTTCAATTCAGTCATTAAATTTTGGACATTTCCAAAAGCAACCTAAATTTTTTTGGGTTTTGGCCACACCCAGCAGTGCTCAGGACCCAATGAAGTGTCAGTGATCATCTCTCCATCCCCAACAAACACCGATCTGCCTATTTGCATTTCATGTTCCTTTTCTCAGAGCTGGATGTCCTAATTAATTCTCAACAAATTATACTAAAACTGAAACTTAACGGAATCATAATTTTCACAACCTAAAAGAAGTTGGTATGCTAGATATTTTAAACAAGCCAATTAAGACTTTAATGTCACTTATCACTAATGAAATTATACGGAAGACTTGCTTTATTGTGCCTAATGAGAACAAACACCTTTACAGTATCAACATGAAAAGCAAGGCAGGATATCCCAAATATAGAGAGCATCTTCAGGAATTTCTCTAACAGTAAATCATTACAACACATTTGCATTCAAACCAAAGTTTAAAGAGCACGTGCAAGAGTGAAACCAAAGGGTGGAAGCACAAAGGAATTAAAAACTAAAGGGAACAATTAAATTTCACTAAGTATTATTTCAGTCAAATTCAGAAGCATGTTAAAACAAATGACTTGGATGACAGTTTAATTACCCAACAAAAAACAGTCCTAAGGGCAAGGGATGTAGCCCAGTGTCTAAAACACTGGGTTCCAGCCTTTACACAATACCCCAAAATAAACCAAAACCCCATTCTCTTTAGCAAAGGTAAATTTATTTCGTTATTTACTATATTGGGTGAAATTATCTTTTTGAAATTATTTCAAATTACAAGTTTTCATGCCAGACAATACAAAGTTCTTCCTGTTAATAATCCCCCCCCCATCTATGGCAAACATAAAAGCACTCTTGAAAATCTTCAAAGAAAATTACTACTAAAGATTCCATGTATTAATACTTCCTTTACATAATTTTAAAAAGGGAAAGAATTCTATTGATTAGAAGAAAAATAGAACAAAAGTGATGCTTTCAGAAAAATAATGCTGTATCTAGATTACAATGCCCCCTGCTGGTATGCAAATACAAAATTAGATAACTTCCATATCTAAAAAAGGTTTAAATATAAAATTCAAAACAACATTTTTGAAAAAAGAAAAAAAATTGATGCCAATACTCAGAATATTTACAATTCTATGATTTTTATCCTAGAGTTACTAGAAAGTACATCCTCAGAAATAACCAAGTATCTAGACATCAAATATGAAAAATTATCACTCAAAACATCCTATTTGAAAGAAGGTAATTCCGAGTTTTACTTGGGAGTAGGACTAGGCAATTTGCTGAGCCATAAGTAGGAACAAAATCTTAGCTCATGGGATATATGCTAAAATGGATGAAAAAAGTCAACTGTTTTCATAAAAAGTTCTGAATATTCTTTTTTTCCTTTTTTTTTCCCTTTTTGGGTCACACCCAGCCAATGCTCAGGGGTTACTCCTGGCTCTGGTGGTGCTTGGGAGACCATATGGGATCATATGGGATGCTGGGAATCGAACCCGGGTAGGCCGCATGCAAGGCAAACGCCCTACCCACTGTGCTATTGCTCCAGCCCCAAAAGTTCTGAATATTCTGTTTTAAAACTCCAACACAAAATTTCATCAGTCTCACCAAATATCCATAATCAAAAGTCAGTTGAAAGTCACAAAACTTACTGATGTTCTTCAACAATACACCATCCTCTAACTACTATCAGTGACAGAGAAAACAGACAAAGTGCAGGAGCTTTCAGCTCTAATAATAAAACTGAGGCATCCCACCAATTTAGTGGTCAAACTCATTACACGTTTGCAAGATTTTACTAAAAAGTGTTGCTTTAAGTGCTGTTTCAAAGTAAGCCCCGAGCACTGGTGAGTGTGGCCCCAAACAAAAAACAAATGGGGTGGAGAGTACAGAAGGTTCTGCACTTGTGTTGTATGTGGGCCAACCTGGGCTGGATCTCCAGCAACCCACGTGGCCTGCCTCACCCAGCCCCATCAGGAGTGATCCCTGAACTAGGAGTAAGCCCTCAGCATCTCCAGGTGACACAAAAACAAAAAATGAAGGTTTACAACATCTTTTAAGTATTTATAAATGATTGCTCTTTCAATTATAATCTTGTATTCACTTCAATAGTATGTAACCCATTCCCCAGGACTTCTGGGTAACATTTAATTTTAAACAAAAGTCCAAGTTTCTATGCATTACCATAAAAAATTCTATAAAAATATCCCAACCTTTCACCAGTTAAAACTGATAACTCAGAAAAACTATAGAAGTTACTTCCCTTGGCTGTTAATAAGGCTTTAATATCATTTCAAAAATCCAGGAGATAAATGTTATGGACATATTTCAAGCTTATGAAAGGATAAATTCCCAGAAATCAATCAATTTAATGTCCAAGTTAAAATAAATTCACAGATATGAGGAATAGCAGCATAAAGCCAGCTCTAAATATAATTAACAAATACATTTGTTACTCTGCCACTTCTCCCCAAATGCCTTTGGATTCCAGACTACTGACCTAAAAGAAACCGAATCACAACAGCTCCTCTCCAAAGTCTTTGTATTTAACCTTTGTATTTCTCTCTGGAAAGGAAACAAAAGTTTTAAACCTTTCCTTTTCGTTAAAAAATTTTTTTATTAAGGAGCCATGACTTGTACTGATAGTTGTGTTTTAGATGTACCATAACTCAACACCAATTCTTCCACCAGTGTGGGGAAAAAATGTTTTTTAAAAATTTCCCAACACTCACACTCAGTTATATTTGCACAATGAAGCTAGGTTCCAGTTTATTCTTGAGCTTGAAAATCACAAGTATGTGAAATACTTGAACTATTTCTTCTTTCCAGTTATGGGATATGGTTGCTAAAATACCAACTACATAAAGTTATCTCAGCTATTTTTAATCATTTAAGAAAATGCACTACAGACACACAATGAGGGGTAGGAGATAGCTCACAGGGCTGGAACACATGCTTTGCATGAGTCCCAAGCTCGAACCCAAACACTGCTGCTCCCCCTCCAAACATTAAACAGGGAGGGGGAAATCCCTGAGCACCACCTGGATGTAGTCCCACACCCCAAAAATAAGAATATGCACCAGTACACAATTTGAAGTGAGAATAAAGGGGCCAAAATGAAGACCACCAGCAGCTTCATTACACATAAAACAAGTACTGTATATATGTCATTAAAAGTCATTTGGCACTCTTAAAAATAAATTCTCCCATTTGAAACCATGTTCCCAACCCCCACCATGTGTGTATGTAATATATATTCTCCCATTCAAATTCCATAAAAAGCAAACACAGTAGTTATCTATAAAATGGAATATGAATAGTTAATTTCCCATTAATTTCCCAACAGAAGTATGATTCTGACCAAGGGACCTCAGAGGCAGAGCATTTGGCCTGCATGTTAGGGCTATGGGTTCAATTCCAGGCACCACAAAATACAATAAATTCCACTAACTCCCGACTCCAACCACACCACGGAACATTCAACAATTTATGTATGCTTTTTTCTTTTCCTCCATTTGTCACTATCACAGGAGATTTTTACTTCGATCTAATAGGTAAAAACCAGAGTTGCTAACAAACATTCCACAATGCCACAGAACATCCCACAACACGCCAGCCTACAATGTTAAAAAAAAAATTCAACTTTATCAAAAACAAAATATGGCCAAACAGAAGACAAACCACAGAATATTCAAACATAAATGAAGAAATACAAAAATTCGGAAAGAAAGTTACTTGGGCTGCAGTGATAGGACAGCAGGTAACTGGCCCTCTGTTTGATTTCCGTCATCCCATGTTTTCCAGAGCCTGCCAAGGAGTGATCCCTGAGCAGAGCCAGACGGAAATGCTGAGCACCGCAGGATATAGTCCCAAACCAAAAAAACACAAATGACATCATTCACTTGTGGCTAGTACTATGTACCCAAGATGACTAAGACAATTCCCACAATGCTGCTTAGGGTTTTACTGAGGTGCCATGTATGCTAAATTAGCCAAAATAATATTCTGGAACAGTCACATTCCATAAAGGAATATAAAAATCATCTTAGTCTGTTCAAAACATAAATTTCTGTATTTCACCTGTTCAGTGTGAAACAAGGCCAAGTACCTGCCCGAACAAATTCTCTGCCCCCAGTCAGGCAACCCACAGTTCAACCCTTCAACAAAAAATGCCGTGGAGCAGTGGTCTAGTCTACTGTAAAAATTCTAACTTTACCACCTATCACTAGTCACATTTCAAATAGACTAAAGACATGTTGGTGATACTATCATACTGAACAGATTTAAAACATTCCTGGTATTAAATAGTTATATTGGAACCACACTACTCCAGAGCTTCAGATGAAAAACATTACAAAGACTCAGCATTCACTTGAAGAAATAAAACCTCAGACCTCACTAAACATAAAGAATTAAAATCTTTATTTTTTTCCAAGCGATAATCCACTCATTTAAGCATATTCCAGAAAATTCACAAAGCCTTTAAGACAAGGTTAGCTCTAAGAAAATCTTCTCATTACTAAAAGAAAAATACTGTTAAAATAACTGGCTATGAGTATCAGATGCTCTCATTAGAAGTTGATAAAGTATCTCATGTACAGAAATCCCCCCCCTTAAAAAAAAATCCTGACCTTTCTGGTTTCTAGGGAGACTTATGAGGCGAGTTTATCTTCTTTAAATCTGTGTGTGTAAAATATGGAACCCCTTAACAACGCTGTGAGCTCTTTAATACAGGGGGTGGGGGAGGGAGAGAGAAACACACCCACAACTACTATTCAGATAGCACTGTCCTTCCGTTGTTCATCGATTTGCTTGAGCGGGCACCAGTAACAAGAGTCTAACTCCCTGTATTTCCTTCGGCACTAAAGAATTATAAAATCTTGTTACCTATGGTAATAAGGTTAGAAAATGCTTCACCTGAAGAAAAACCTATCTTAAAATGGAAAATTCTAATCAAGGTACTTTACTGATGCCTTCCATTCTTCAATGGCAACCAAATTACTCCAGTTCACTCCAAAAACTAAGTGACTATGATGACCAGGTTTTACAGCAGCTGTGATTCAAATTTATGCACAAGAAAAACTACAAATCAACCACATGCCATTTTTATCACCAACCTCTCCAAAGATGAGATTATAATCACAAAATCCTAAAACTAAAAACATAGGATAACTAGAACACAAACAGCAATGATACAAAGTTTTCACAGACTATAAAGATAAAAGGAGTTACAGACTTCATAAGCATATACAAAGCTTAAAAATGTTTTAAACACTGGGATAAGAGAAGTACCTTAATTTCGTCATATAAAGATTTTATTTCTTTAAACTTAAACTAAATTTCTAAATTTAAAGGTTGAATAGTCTGACCCTAAAAATACCTGAGTGCCCGAATATAGAGCTAGGAAACAGAATATGCCCAAGGCATAATCAAGCAAATAATACCTCTTGACCAAGCTGCTTAACAGCCATGTTCCCAGAGACTCAGAAACAAATCTCGGAACCCAGTGGCTTTTGGCAGAAATACATCCAGACCCCACAGTAGATTACCAGAGCCAGGCCACCCCAGGGGGGACAGAATGCTGTCCCTCCGCCTGCCTTCGCTTGGCGGCTGGGTGGCCACCATCCCCCAGAGGCCATTGGACAGTCAGGTTTGGGCCCCAGTGATGAGACACGTGGGACCACACAGGATGAGGGTGGAGCCGGACCTTTCCTTCCCACCCCAAGGAGACCCTGAGTTGACGCCTCTCTGGCTCCTGATCAAGTTGCTTAACAGCCATAATCCCAGAGACTCAGGAACAAATCTCGGAACCCAGCAGGTTTTGGTAGAAATCCCTCCAGATTTAACCATTAAAATTTCAAAATTCCAAAATCACATGTTATTCATAGTCAGCAACAGAAAACAATTTGTCTACTGTTGCCTTTTCGGCAGATCTGAGTGTTGGGGTAAAATCCTAAATAATAATTGTAGGTCTGGTATCAAAATATTGAATGTAACCAAAGTGGAGAGAGTAATTTGGAAATCATCTGCCCACAAGTAGGGGGAGGGTGTGGGATGGGGGGGGGTATACTGGAGTTTTTGGTGGTAGAAAACGGGCACTGGTGAAGGGACGGTTGTTTCATCATTGTATGATGGAGACTTAAACCCGAAAGCTTTGTAACTGCTCTCATGGTGATTCAATATATTAATTTATAAAATGGAAAAAAAAATTACCTCTTGACCAGTTAGGAAGAGAAGAAGATCGCCCTCCTCCTCTTCACACATATGGATCTGGATCACCGTTCGAATTGCTGCTTCAAGATAATCTCTCTCTGGTTCAGGAGTATAAAAGATCTCAACAGGATGTGTACGTCCAGGGATAGTTAACAGAGGACAATTATCGAAGTAAATTTGAAATTTTCCTGCATCCAGAGTAGCACTCATAACTATAACCTAAAGGGAAGGTAGTATATAATTCAGTCATCAAAAGTTCTTATGCACTCTTTAAAAAATACAAGTACAATGTTTAATATTATGTCTACAAATGTAATAAACAAATTTTCAAACAAATTGCAATTAAAAAAAAAGTTAAGCATATACTGGGGATGTGGCTCCAAGTGCAAAGGCCTTACCTGTGACAAATCCCTGGGTTAGCTACCTGGCAGATGTTAGCTACCTGGGTATGTTATACCAACAGTTTTCAGAAATAGAGGCTTGGGAAGATGTCTCTTGCGAAAGCATGCTTCCCATGTGAAGCTCTGGGTTTGATTCCCAGGACAGGGAAGAAGGGGATTAGAAATTAATCTGATATTCAACAACTATCAAACAATACCTTAAAAGTAAAAAATTTACGGGGTTGGAACTCTAGTACAGTGGGCAGGGCATTTTTTTTGCATATGGCTAACCCAGGTTCGATCCCCAGCATCCCCAGGAGTAATTCCTGAGTGCAGAGCCAGGAGTAACTCCTGTGCATCACTGGGTGTGACCCAAAAAGGGCAAAAATAATAAAAAAAATTTACAAAATATATGAAAGTGATAAGATAGATTCTGTAGGTTTTCTATAGTGTCACATCAAGTCGTAACAATAAAGATCATATTAAAAACTTATATTTAAAAAAAATACTGTCTGTTAATCTCAAAGCTAAATTACAAAACTTGTAAAGTCTTCAAATATAACCTGAAAGTATACACTTTTTATAAGGAAAAGCATACCAATTTTTAAAGCCCCTAAATCTTTTTGACCAGTATATAATCCCTTTAACACACAGACAGTAAGTTATTATGAAACTAATGTCAATTCCAATAACAGTAAAAAGTTAATGCAAAAAGGAGTACTTCACAAAAATCTGAAAGATCAAAATTTCAGAAAAAAGCCTCATGTCCTCTACACAGTAATATACTGGCTAGAGTGTAACCAGTGTAACAATAACAAAACAAAAAAATTCACAGTAGGTAACACAAATGTTATTTTCTGGAGAGGCTTGCCCTGGGTTTGTATTTTCCTGCTTCCAGCACTAGGAGTTAGAGTGGGCCTCACAGTTACAAAACTATCCCATATGTGGAGAGTGATGAAGGGGGCTTTGGGGTGTGAAAGAAACATTTTGGTTTACACATCAGACATCTTATGGTAAATAGGTAAAAAAAAAAAATACTCCACCTTTAGATCTGATCGTTGCCTTACAACTTCCTTCAGAACACCCATGAGGATATCTGTAGCCAAAGTTCTTTCATGAGCCTCATCAAGAATTATCACACCATAACGCTCCAAGAGTGGGTCATTCATAGCTTCCCGGAGTAACATCCCATCAGTCATATACCTATATTCACAAAGTACAGGCTGGTGAATAGTTACTTACAACATGTAAAACTAAACTTCAGAACAGAAAACCACTCAAGTCAAAATTAAACCTCTGCATAATCAAATACCCTGTTGTTCATAATCATTTGCAAGCCTAACATTAAAAAAAAAACTTGTGTTATGTACCAAACAAGCTATACACTAGTCCTGCCAGTTATGAGTCAATTCCAAGATACTTTGGAGTGAAAGTAAAGTCTGCTTAGGGAAAAGCGAAACGAAGTATAACCTTTTCTTTGGAAATGAAAAGTTTAACATGCAAGTATTCATTCAACTGCCAAACAAGAACAAGAAGCCATTTAAAGTTGCCTCAAATCATTATACTGCCGCCACAAGCAACACATATTCCTTTAATGTATTTCTCAATTGAAGAAGTTAGATTTTAAGGAAGGGTGATTAGTTATTCCTGAAATGGGAGCAGAATGCCAAGAAGCCCGAAAACCTCTACTTTAAAACCTTAATAATCCCCACCCCTGTTTAGGGTTAATAAAGGACTCAGATCACCCTTCCAGGAGGCCCCACTCAAAAGGAACATAAGAAGAACTGCAAGTTTACTTGGGGGGAGAGACATAGATAGGGTTGGAACGCATGTTTGGTATGTATGTAGGACACCCTGATTCAATTCCTGTCCACAAGGTGTCCCGAGCATCACTGGGAAACCATCATGTCACAAGCAGCCCTTACTGAGAACTATTTGGTGTAACACAACAAATCACATTTCTGAAATGAGAAGTGTAATATATAGCACTCTAAGATATGCAGGTATATGCAGATTAGAAGATAAATGGCAGCAAAGGACTGGTTTACCAACAACCCCAAAAGAGAGCAAAACCAAATGAGATAACTTGAGAAGACAGCTAATATGAACCCAGGCAATCATACAAAGGGCGGTTTGCAGAATGGATGTACAGGTCAGCCATCTCCGTGCAATACTGAGTGCTACTGTCATCAAGTCATCAAGTTTGGCTCCTGGACAAAACAAAGTTGGCTTGCAAAAACAAACACTCCCATTCAGTTTTTTCAAATCTGCACTGCATTTGCAGATTTGAAAGCCACTGGCAGTGTTTTTCATGAATTAACCTAATATTTCATGGACCAACATGACATTTTTAGTTAATGCCACCTGTAGCAGTAAGGTCAGTTGATTTAACTACAACTGACAGTGTACAACAGAAAACTCCTTTTTCCTTACTTTAGTCTACTAACTTTAGTAAGACTCTGGGCAAATACATCTTTATGTCTTCTTGCTATTTCTTGTTTTTTCAACAAAAGAAAGCATTTCTGGATTAGATGCATTACCTATAAAATAGTATCTTTAGTAAAGTGCCAATTAAACTATGATTCAATGCCTTAATATGCCTGTGAACAGATACACTGTATATTCTAGTTGCTTCTAAACATTTCAAATCTATTTGAAGACACCTGGTAATTTCTACTGCCTTCAGATACTATTACTGAGGAAAGGCACATCATAACTAAGTAGCAAACCAAAACATGTATCAACTTGTAAGTTAACTTCCTTGGAGTCAATCAAGTTCTTCTGTAGCTCTATACGGGCAAAAATTTGTTCACTCCTCTAACAAGCATTATTTGCTTAAATGCTACCAAATTTACATGCTTCTGGCTCAGTTTTCAAACACACTCAATACAACATGAGCTTCTCATGTATTTTTGGGAAAGTACTTTAAATAACAAACTCATCATATGCAGGTCCAACAATGCACATACTTATTTGAAGAGACAATATGTACAACCATATCAAGTCCAAGTCCCCACAAGCAATAAGCACCAAAGGGCCAACACTTCGGCTTACATATTAAGGCCTTCATTGATTTAGAACTCATTCCTATTTCAGGTATTTAAAACAAGAGAAAAGTCAGGGAACTGATAGTTCAGACCCTATCATTTTTGCCTTTTTCTCACATTCTTTAACATTTCAACAATCTCAAGTATTGAGACACTCAAGCAAAGCTAACCCAAATATGCATTCCTTTATAAATTTTTCCTGAAAGTGGACAGAGCAAGCTGCACAGCGCACATTTATATTGTAAAATAGATAACCGAAACTATTACTTGCCTCATTTGAACAAAAAAAATGCATCTATATATACTAAATGGTCAACTGAGACCTAACCCTAAAACTTCCACATTCTAGACAGATTCCAAATGTCAATATTAAATTTTTTTCACCCAAGTGCAATTCCTTGAGAAGTCAGTTAAATGTCTCCTGAACCATCAAAACTAGAAATCTGTACTTAAAAAAAAAAAAAAAGAGCTGGGGCTGGAGCAATAGTACAGGAAGCAGGGCATTTACTATGCATGAAGTCAGATTGGGTTCATTCTAGGAATCAATTCCATGATTCCACAAGCCTGCCAGGTGTGCCCCCACAAAAGCAAAAAAGGGCAAAAGAAAAACTGTAGTAGGTTAAGATGCTTGCTGTGTGTGCAGCCAGCCCTGGTAGAAATAAGCTACAGCAATCTTTATATTATCACAAATAGCAGCACAATGCCAGCTATAACAAGAACTCTCGGGCAGAGCAATATTGCAGTGGGTAGGGATTCTGCCTTGCACACAGCTGCAGCAGACCCAGGTTTGATCTCCAGCATCCCATTTGGTCCCATTTGGTCCTTTGAGGAAAGCAGGAGTAATCCTTGAGCACAGAGCCAGTAGAAATGCCTGAGCACTACTGGATGTGGCCCCAAAACATCACCCCTCCCAAAGCAACAGCACACAAAGGCTTTATAGGATTTCAAATTATTTATCATCTACAAGGTTTCGATGAATTTCAAAAACTTGACAAAAGACAAAATACCTTTTGTAATTATGTTCTTAGTTAAGAGATGCTTACGATCAGCATCCAAAGCATCTAACATATTCTTGATATTTCAGAGCCAAGTCATTCAAGAGAAAAAAGCACAAAACAACACAAAAATTATCAAAGAAAAAAAGGGAGTAACTACATCATTTTTTCAAAATGTACTGCTTTTATTTTTCTTCACATTTTCACAAATTCTGAAAGATACGCTCTACTGTCCTTAGAACAGAATTTACAAGAAGCTAGAATGAATGCAGGGCTCAATGGAATCTCCCAACCTTGCAAGTTATTAGAATTAGTACAAAGGTCAAGTATTAATTTTCCATTAGTTCTCCATGAATGACCAAGAGCCAAAAGAATTATAATTTTAAGGTGACAACAATAATTTAATCTCCCTTTATTATAATACTTTGGGGGTTTTGGAGGGAGGAGGCCACACCCAGCAGTGCCCAGGTGGATGCTGGGAATTGAAGTCAGGTTAGCTGAATGCAAGGCAAGCATCCTACTCACTTATTACTGCTGCACAGCAGTTATTTTTCTAAAGCTCATTTTAAGGAAGGCTTAAATGGTGAGCCTTTATTTCTTTCCTTAAGTCTAGTAAAACTAACCAGTGTTACGCCTGAAATACAATGCCTGTAATAGATGTTCGATAGATTAGTTTATAATTTATATCTACATGATTAATGGTCTTTATAAAGTACCTGTTTCCATGTCTTTCAGCCCCAAAAGACTGGATTCAGTCATAATGACAAACAATGCCAAGATCTAATTCAATTTACACCCACAGAAAATTATAATTTTGTTAAAAAGAACTTTAACTGTTTATATTAGCACTTTTAAAATCAACTGGCTTAGGGGCCAGAGCAATAATACAGCTGGTAGGGCACATCCCTTGTACAAGGTCAACTCTGGGTTCAATCCTGGCACCCTGAGCCCACTAGGAGTGATTCTTGAGCACCACCAGGTGTGACCCAAAACCAAAAGTGAACTGGCTTAACTGGTAATAAAATTCGTATTTTCCTAAAGTGTAAGTCATCACTGTCAATAGTGACAAGTGTAGTTAGGAACCAGGAATTACTCTATGAGACATACATACAAATTAAAGCATTTGATCTCAGCACTATCAATAAGGTAACTGTTATCAGTGCCATCACCAGAAAATACCACAAACACTGGGAAGTTAATTAACACTGCCAAGATCACAGCTAATAAGTGGCTGATCAAGGGCACAACATGATCCTCGTGTCTGTGGCTCTAGAATCTATTTCCTTTTGAATCTCTTCTCAAATTTTCTATTTTAAAATAGGACATTTTGCTAAATACTCATTCTGGAATCTAAGTAGTATTTATGCAATTGTTGCTTCATGTTGCTTCGCCTCTTCTCCCCAATTAACGCCTAGTATTCCTCCCAATGTCACCCTTAAAGATTCAGAACCACTCAATTCTTTCCTGTAATATTCTGTACACTGGATCTTTGTTTAAGAATGCCGGATTCTCTTTCCTCTTCTTTCATACAGATTTTGTCATCCACTCACCTCTGGTTAGTTTTTACATTTCCCCCCCTCAAGGGCTTATCACACCGAAACCCAACTATTCATTTCTCCCTGCTACTCAACTCTAGATTTCAACCACTCTACCACCTGTCCATCTTGCCTGATTAATCTAGCAGTTCTGTCCCAAAGTTAATGTACGATCAACATTTCACACAGAACAATCTTCCCAAACATTACGAGCTAAACTTTGTGGGGTTGGAGTGATAGCATAGCAGGTAGGGCGTTTGCTTTACATGCAGTCAACCCGGGTTCGATTCCCAGCATTCCGTATGGTCCCTCAGGGCACCACCAGGGGTAATTCTTGATTGCAGAGCAAGGAGTGACCCTTGTGCACAGCCAGGTGTGACCCAGAAAGGAAAAAAAAAAAAACAAGCGCTACACTTTGTTTCAAAGAATGACCCAGGCTGGGTCCTCAGTCCTGTTAGATTCCAAAATCTAACTGGTTCTAATAACCAAAAGCAAAAGACAAAAAGTATGTACACCAAATAACCCTGTCATTATACCTTCTCCAACTAGCAAACTTTATCAACTCATATGCGTTTTTCGAGATATGAAGATTCAGGGGCAAGGCAGGGAGGGCAATTACCCTAGAGGCAAGCCAACCAGAATTTAACCTTACCCTGCATCCCATATGGTCCCCCCAAACCTGCTAGCCTGATTCCTGAGACTGGAGCCAGGAGTGAGCCCTCAGCACTGCTGGGTATGCCCAACCGGTTAAAAAAAAAAAAAAGATAGGAAGATTCAATCATAGTCACTGGAGTGACATATTTCATATTCTTGTTGCTCCTCATTTAAGGCAGGCATGAGTGCAGATACAAAAACTGTCCCAAGAATTAGTGAACTAATAGTTAAGAGCAATATCTATATTGTCCACAAGAGTCCTATATATTATCTAGCATGGAAATGCCAACACATACAAATCAGTGAACACACTTTTTAAAAACAAAATACAGGGACTACAGCTTCTAAGCTTAGAGCCCTGCTTACGACTAACTCAGGTTCCATTATGTAAGGCTACCCTGAGCCCCAACAGGATAGATAACTAAGCACTGACAGATGTGGCCCTACATAAAACCAATACATAGCCTATAGTGCTTCTCAAATAAATGTCTACTTTCCCTCCAGAAAGCATTTTATAAAATATTATCCCACTGACCCAGTAGAATAAAAAGTTCTACTCCTATATCCCAATCCTATTCAAGCAAACCAGTACTTTCAATTCAGGCCTTGATTAAGTCTAACTCCTCTGTTCCAACCTAAATTCTCTAATCATTCTTTCATATAAATCCCTATCATCTCTTTCAGAAGTCTAATCACAATGAGATTTTACATTGATTTTATTTGCTTTATGGGAACAGGAATATTTAATTTTTACTACTGTAATTGGCCCGACAAAGGTACTCCTGTATTAGTAAAATGAATAATAAAAAATTACTGCTACCCCAAATCTCATTTTTCAGACTGAAGAAAAATTGAGAAAGCACATGAAATTTACTAGCAAATCAATACAAATTTTAAATACTGTTTCCTCCAAATTCCAGACTATCAAACTGTTTTATTCCTAAAAAATTAAAAAAATTAGCAATTCCTCCCAAAAAGAACAAAATTCTTAAAATGTTGGAACTTCAGGGACTGGAACAATAACACAGTGAGTAGGGCGTTTGCCTTGCACACGGCCGATCCAGGTTCAATTCCCAGCATCCCATATGGTCCTCCAAGCACCGCCATGAGTATTATATCCTGAGTGCAGAGCCAGGCGTGACTCAAAAAGCCAAAAAAAGTTGCAACTTCAGTGGTAAAATCCACTGTGATAAAGTCTAACACCTTCTTCTCCATTACATCAAAATGAATTAAAATATTTTTCAGACTAGTCACAAATTTGGCAACAATTTTTCACTTTTATAAACTACACATTTCCCCCTTAGCATATTTCTTCCCCACCCCCCAGCATATTTCAAGATAGCAAAAGAAGTAATCACATTGCAAAACAAATCCGAGGTGGCGGGGGGGGGGGGGGGGGGGGGGGGGGGGAACCAACAAAGCAAACAAAAAGGAGAAAAAAAAACCCCCACCATTTTGCAGTAGTGGTTTAAAAAACTAAGAGCTCCTAGGCCTAGATAACTATCTGTAACATGTCTTGCAAAGTTTAATAATTGATACTTCATGGAAGCCTCTAAAAATTGCATATTAGACCAAGAACCCAGTTAGGATTTATGTTATGTCCCTAACACTGAAAAACCACCTTTGGACCTATGTGAATTTAAGCATAGGTTAATTTAGCCCAAGTATTCTGAAACCAACTTACTTATCAGCAAAAAAAGTAATGTCAACAGCTAATCAAGAGTAAGAATAGGGTTAAATTCTGTGTCCTCTTCTATTGTAAAAATTAAAGGTGCCACCTGGCTACTCAATGAATACAAAGGCATCCTAAGGCATCCTCTCTATATAAAATGGAGGGCAAGAAGTGATAGCTGTCACATGCATTTCTTCACATTCTTACATATTTAGCAGTGATGTGACTGATCCTCATTTAGTTAAAAACTTATGCCTTTAACACTTGGGTTATCAAGAATTTCAAAAATTCATTTAGTCAAAACTACCACTAGTCCAGCATTATTAAACATACCTTACAAACAATACTAAAGTTACCCGCTACTTTCTCCAATGAGCCTAGAAAATCCCAATAAGCTTAACCTATTTGGAATAGTTTTTTTTTTTAAGTTATACCCTCTAGAAGTCAAACTAAATCAAAACATAAGGTTAGTTTGAGTCGGGGGAAAAAAATTATAGTTAAAGTAATGCGTCTACAATATGTTGACATGTATGGCAAGTCTTGGTGTAGGTGAACTGGAAATTTTTGTTGTCACTCCCTGTTAACCAAAATCTCTCAAAACAAAACATTACTATTATCATCTCCTATCAGCAGCACACTTTGGTCAATTATCACTGCATTTAACTTTCTTAAATATCTCTAAATTCTGTTCTCCCTCGCTCAACCATCCCTTCCAAAGAAAATAATCAAATCTCGATATATAATTGCTCCTAAAAATGAGTAAATCTGTCTTTTACTACCCTCAAGTCCTCAACAGCAGCATCATATAGTAGCATAAAATTCAATTATCTTATTAGATTTTGTCTATTCCACAGCACCTACAAATGATTATCACTGAAAGTAATTTACCTATGAAGCTTAATGTCTGATCATGATTTAAATAGTTTAAAATTGTCAATTTATCAAATCAGAGTTCACAAACCTATCTCTGAGAAGACACACTGAAACATTTAGAGATCTAAGTATCTGAAAGACCTACTCTGAATTTTAAGTGTACAGAAAAGAACAGTACATGGATCAAACAACTGACCACAGTTGAAGATGTATGGTCAAGTTTATACTATTCGCCTCCATACACATTTATCTGATGGAGGCCAGAGGGACAGAACAGCTGGCTTGCAGCTGATCTGGGTTTGATATCTGGCTCTCCGTATGGTTCTCACAGCCACGCTCAAGAGTGATCCTTGAGCACAGAGCCAGGAGTAATCCCCAAGAACAGTCCCTTCCACACAGTCTGAAATGGTATACCCCTAACATTTTCTTTGCCATCAAAGATCATCATTACTTTTTTGTTTCAATTTTTTAACTCACAAAGAGATTTTCAGAATAAACTGGGCTGGATATATAGTACTGGAAGCAAAGAGCTTGTCTTACATATAGCTGTTCCAGGCTTTTCCATCTCTGGCACTACATAGGCTATCCACAAAGCAGCTCCTGGATCATTCCTGAGCAGAGCCAGAACTAGACCCTGAACTCTGCTGAGTGGCCCAAACTGCTCCCTCTGCACCCCAGGCACATTACCAAAATTTGACACAAACATCACATATATACAAAATAAAGAGAGAAGCAACAAAAGCAAAGATTTTCAATACGAATACCAAAGGCAACAAACAGCACTTTTCACTAAGCAGAATACATGTATACATCAGGGAAGGAGACAGCATACGGACCGCAGATAGATTGAAACGGAATAGTGAAGAGGAATGAAAACTTTGAGGAAACTCCAAAATTGCTACACACGTCAAGAGTCATCTATAGTTCATGATACATGCACAGTGCAAGCTTTACAGTATCAAAAGCCCCCTCAGCCCAATATATCTCACCCCACCCCAAATGTCATCTTTACACATTTGTATATAATTTCTTCAAAAACTTAAATAAAAGTCATCTTTGGTGGACTTGAGATGTAGCTAAGTGTAGATCACATAAACTCTATAGTGATTGACCTGGGATTCAATCCTCTGCACAGAAAGATGAGAAATCAAGACCTGGGGAGAGGTCAATGGGCTCAGCGCATGCTAGGTGTGCAGGAGATTTTAGGCTTGAACCGCAACACTATAGTCTCCTGAACCCCCCAATAGATATGACTCAAAAAGAAGTGGGGGGGAAGTCATGTCATCTCTTAAGCCTAAGGCTTATTTACACAGGACCAGCCTAATCACATATGACTGGGAAGTCCATGGCAAACGCCTCTCCTTACAAAATACACAGTAGAAATAGTTCTCATTTTTAAAGACAGTACTTACTTAAGAATGGTTTTTGCACTGCTGCAATCTTCAAATCGAATCGAGTAACCAACTTCCTGGCCCAACATAACATCCATTTCATCAGCAACTCTCTGAGCCACACTCATTGCAGCCACTCTCCTGGGTTGGGTACAGGCAACTCCTCTCTTGGGTCCTGGTAATGACCGCATGTACTCCACACACCACTGGGGAATCTAGCAAATAATTTCATATTTATCTTAATTCTATTCTGCCAGCATTTAGCAAAGTTCTTAAATCTTACTCCAATACAACAAAATCGAATCAGGCAAACACACGCACATATATCTGTAATTCAAACAACGGGCATGAGCTCTCCAAGGTACAAAGGATCGTGTAATACTGGTATACCATAAATGTTATTTTCGTATTTCGTGTGTAGTTATTTCACTGGGTAAACGGAAAACATTCTACAATATAAACTATTCCATCATTAAGCATTTTCTTAATGCTATTTTAAAGTTTTTTTAAAAAAGATTTGAATGTGTACATAACAGCTCGTGAAAAATATTGAGCTATAAAGATAGTACATACAACAGGTAAACTCTTGCCTTTCACATGGCTAAACTGGGTTCAATCCCTGGCATCCCATATGGCGCCCTGAGCACTGCCAGGAGTATCATCAGGTGTGGCCGAAAAAACAAAAAAGAAAAAAAATATATAAAAAAGAAAAATAGACTGCTGCATTATCACTATCTTTTTCAGTCATTTTGCATTTTAGGGTTGAGCTGCCACTGAAAAGGAAATGCATTACGTTGTCTGAGAAATATGATTTTTTTAAAGGAATTTAATGCATCAAACCGCGACTTAATCAGAAGGAGAACCACACACTAAGTGTAAGTAGCTTTCTGGATGTAGTTAGCACAATAGATAGTGGGCATGGCATATGACTTGTACGTATCGGACCTGAGTTTTTTGTACCCAGTACCACATACGGCCCTCAAATGTGATCCCTGAGCTAGAGTCAGGATCAAGACCTGAGGAAAATGGTTGAAGTCCCAAAAACAAATCCAAAAAATTTAAGTGGTTTTTGAGGAAAGTTTTATATACCTATGCCTTGACTTCAGCAACAATCACAAAGACAAAAAAAAAAATTAAGATCCAACAAAATAAAAAATTTTTAATGGACCAGTCAAGTAGTTACTTAAAACTCAGAGGCCAAGAGGGCCCTGCAAGACAGTAATAGGATAAAGTGCTTGCTTTGCACACAGCCAACTTTATTCTGACCCTGGAACCCCATGGTCCCCCAGCACTGCCAGCAGCTACTCCTGAATGCAGAGCCAGGAGTAATCCCTGAGCATAGCCAGGTGTGGCCCAATATCCAAACCAAACCAAACCAACCCCAGGGCCCAGAGCTTACAGCTGAAGTCTCCTAAAATATGTCAGCACAGCCCCGTATTTGATCCCAAGAATGGCAGAACCACTCAAATAATATCAGGTATAGCCATGCTGGTTCCTAGCACCAGTAGGAATAGCCTGCAGGAACCAGCAAAGGCGCAGCATCCCAACCAGCAGCAGCAACAAGAAAATAATCTCACGATTTTCAAGGAAAGGAACATTTCACTTTTAAAATTCTCTCCCATAAAACAGACACCCTAATTCTATTTTAAGAACAAAATATAGACATTTTGTGCTAATTCAGAAGTTTTTCTATTTTTGAATTTGGATCTCTTTATACTTTAACCACAAATGCCAAACGACTTCTGATAGTAAATGAAATCGAAAAACTACATTTCTTACAAACCCATAACATTAAAACACACATTCTATGAGTGAAAATTATCCTGAACATGTTTTACATGTGGGAGCTTTTGTTCCCTGGCACCATATGGTCCTCTGAGCACCATCCTTGTGGCCCAAGAGAGCAAAATTTCATTTTTGCTTATCACTAGCCTTAAGAGAAAAAAAAAAAACCACTGTGTTCTTTTACCTGCAAGAATTTCAATATTTTTGTTTTGGTTGATGTATGTCAAGAATATCTCAGGAAATCTGGAAACAGTTTCAGGGATTTTCAAGAGTTCCTAAACAAGAGTTCCCAATTCATTTCTAAGGAAAGCTGTCACTGTCACTGTCCTCCTGTTGTTCATCAATTTGCTCAAGCGGGCCCAGTAACATCCCCATTGTGACAACTGTCACTATGTTTGGCATATCGAATGAATAAAAGCAGGTCCAGAAACATGCAGGCTAACGGCTTATAGTTACTCCTTTCAGCTTCGTCCCTTCTACTATTGGAGGACAACTTTCTACACTTCAAGTACTTGTAATCTTCTGACTTTTATACTACCTAGAATATACTGCTGTCAATCCTAAATCTAGGATTTAGATCCTAAATCTAGTTTAGTCAGGTGGGATCTCCGGGCCCACCTGAATAAAGACTATTAGAATAATGACTACTAGCTCTCCAAACTCAGCAAATTAAAAACCAAAAACTTTTCGCACCTTTCCACATACATATTAATTCCTATCTCCTTGACTCAAAACAGCTAATAACTCCCAATTCTTGACTTCATCACCTGTCATTAATATTTTCATTAGAAGACTTTTTGTAAAACTCATTTCCCCCATACAATTAAAGTTCAGGGGGAAGAACTGGAGCAACAGTACAGCCTCTTGGGCAGTTGCCTTGCATGAGGCAGACATGCATCTTATTTCTGGCACTTCCTATAGTGCCTCAGGCCCCACTAGAGCTGATCTGAGACCAGAGGTAGGAGTACAGCTGGGTGTGGTCCTCCTCACTCTCAGAAGTCCAGATCAGTCCCCAATTAGGAATATATTAGCTAACTTATATAACTTAAGTCAATTAGTTCTCTTTTTGGGGGGCATGTCTGCCCATCTAGTACTTTGGGTAGACCATGCAATGCGTTCCTTTCTCTAATCTTCTGTGTTGCTCACATGGTCTCTTGATTAAACTACCTTCAGACTCTTATGCATGCATATAACAATCATACCAAAATGCCATGCAAAATGTCTTTTCTGAGTCTTAAATCAAAAGTTAAAGCTACCATAATATGGGCCTAGAATCTTATTTTCCAATAAAACAAAAAGATAGCAAAATGGCTAATTACTTAATGATCTAGAACCAAAGTTTAACCAGACTATCTGGGGGAAAATTTGAATAATAATTTAATATGAAATCTAGTTTCCCCCCAAATGACTGAGGAATCCTATGTGAAGCCAAATATTAACTAAAAAAGGCTTTTTGTCTCTTAAAACACTGCTACTAAAGTAGCTCTTGAAACAAAGTGATTTAAGACATGGGATAGTATTATCCAACAAATTTAACTACAGCTACAATGCTTAACTACTAAGTCATATAAATTCATTAACTATATAACTCAGCACAATCACTGAACTTAGGTGCTATTTTGCTCATCAGTGAAATTACTAATTTCCCTACAAGTCTGTAAATACCAGTGACTGACATTTACCCAAATGCTAATTAAATGGACACCGTTAATTCTTTTGACAACTGGATAAAGTAATTGAACATTCAAAATAACAGGACATTAATAAATTTATAGTTTATTTCTTTAAATGTCTGTAAGGTGATAAATCAAGCATCTCAGTTCTTAATATCAACACCAAGTCTTTCCAACAATGAAAAGTAACTGTAGCAAGTCGGGCAGTAAAACAAGTTTCCTACTCTGGTTGCTACTGTGGGCTTCAAAATATATCCTGAAATACATGGCCTTATCATGCTTGGGACTTTAGTGTACAAGATATGCACTCCACACCTTTGAACTATTGCCTCAGCTGTATCATCTCTAATATTGTAAATTTCTAGGCTCAGGTTCACATATATGAAAATATATTTTGAACTTACAGCAAAAACATGCAAACTTATACTGAAATATTTCCCCCCAATTTGTAGAATCTGTATTTTGTAGTAACTCTAGAAGTGTCCCCACTTATGCTCTTATATATGCTCACAGAACCAGTCTTATGTTCCCCACGGAGATATTTGGTTGCATGTGCCACAATTACAAATGATCCTCTGACACAGTAAGTTCACTTCTGTGAATATTATCCTACAAGTGCACCTGTCTATACAAAACTACCTTTAGAAGGGAAGGTAGGTGTTTGTTTATGTGCCTCTACAAAGGACCCAGTAAATAATGGCCATCCACGTTTCAAAAATGTTCTAGTTACCTTACCAATAAATCCTAGTAACAAGAAACACTTTAAATTTAGCTAGGGAAAGAGTTAACTAGCTGGGTGGGAGGAATGTTAACGGGATGTGTGTGTGTGGGGGGGGGAGGTTATGAAGATTTTATAATTTCCCTGCTCCCCTTTTTTAAAGTCTTGCACTTTGGGCCACAACAAGTTGCACTCAGGGGCTACTTCTGCTTCAGTGCTTGGAACACAATGTGGTGCCAGGGATTGAACAGGCCCCTCAGCATGCAAAGTATGCACTTCAGTCCAACATTTCCATTTTTAAAATAAATATGTACATGATTCAAATCAATGTAAAAAGAGTGACCAAAAAAAAAAAAAGACCGTACCAGTAGCTCTCTCCATCAAATGGAAATGACCATTAGGATCAAATACGCAAATTTAGTAAACTTATACTGGAGTGATAGCACAGCGGGTAGGGCACTCGCCTTACAAGCGGCCAACATGGCCGACCCGAGTTCGATTCCTCCGCCCCTCTCGGAGAGCCCGGCAAGCTACCGAGAGTATTCGATATGCCAAACACAGTAACAACAAAGTCTCCAATTGAGACGTTACTGGGCCCGCTCGAGCAAATCGACGATCAACGGGAGGGCCTTTACCTTACCTTACCTTATACTTTAATAAAATACATACCATAACAAATAGTAACTCACCTGTGTTGTTTTACCAGACCCAGTCTCACCAACCAACACAAACGACTGATGTCTAACCAGGATATCTGTAAACCTATCCTTGTATTCCCAAACTGGAAGTTGAAGCCGTTTCTTCAGAATATCATAGTATCGAGGAGTATGGGGCAAGTTGGTGAATGGGTTAATGCACTGAGGAAGTGATGTGTGCCCGGCATGACCGGCGTGTCCGGCATGTCCAGGATGCGCAGAATGTGCCGAATGTGCTGAATGGGCCGAGTGGGCCGAATGAGCTGAATGGGAAGCTTTTAACGGTGGTAATCCGGCACTGATAAGCATAGCATTGGTAGAAGCTCTCAATTCCTTCTCTTTTTCTTTCTCCCTTTCCCGCTCTCTATCTCCTCTATCTCGTTCTCGGTCTCGATCTTTAGATCGATCTTCACGATCCCGGTCACGATCTCGATCCTTCCTAAAAACAAAAATTTAAGATTTCAAAATTCTGAATTGCATGCAAAGAGTTCGTGTCAACATTATAATCACAAGAGCATAAAGGTCCAACAACCAAATAAGTTGATAGAAAAATGAGTTACATATGTATCAGGAAAAAAAGTAAGGTTTTCCGCGTCTCACACAAAAGCAGCTTTTCCTCTTCTAATGCTTTCAGTTCTATAGAAACAACCTCTCTGCTAAATCCCCTTCTAACTTATTAGTTAAAAAACTAAGGGTACAGTTAAATCAGCAAACAGAAGAAGGAATCACAAATTTCCCACCAAATATCCTCCAAGTTATACAGAGAGGCATTTATAAGCACTGAAATAATACTGACTGGCAGAATTTCACCTCATTTTACAGTAATATGAACTGTACTGTAGGTGATAAGTCAAAGAGCTGGTGTGTAATGCCTTGCATGTTAGAGGTCTGTTCAATCTCATACAACACTGCAAGGGCTCCTGTACAACCAGTCCCCATAAGAAAAAGGAGAGGGGTTGAAGCAATAGCACAGCGTTAAGGCGTTTGCCTTGCATGCGGCCAACCTGGGTTCGATTCCCAGCATCCCATATGGTCTCCTGACCATGGCCAGGAGTAATCCCTGAGCATCACTGGGTGTGACTCAAAACGGGGGAAAAATAAAGAAAGGAAAAGGAAAAAGAAATCTGCAGATGAGTTTGCTACACTTTCCCCACAGCACTTTCCCAATTTTGTTCAGGAAATTTACCATATCACTTTATTAAAAACAAAACCTACTTCCAGGTGTGACCTAGAAAAAAAAAACACAAAGCATTCTGGGGCCAGAGTAATAGTACAGCAGGTAGGACTTTTGCCTTGAACACAAACCCAAGATTAGCCGGCATCCCATATGGTCTCCTGAGCATCCCCAGATGTGGCCCCAAAACAAATATTCTAAGTACTTTGTAAATCTATATACACTTGGTCAGGGTGACAAAAATATAAACAAAAAATCCAGGTGGGCTTGAAACTGTGTGCCTGAGAAACCATGATTGTATTGTAAATCACAGAACTTCAACCATTTACAAAAAGAAACACATTTGGAAAGGTTGGACAGAGTACAGAGGTTAGGGAATGTCTTGTATGAGGTCAACCCAATTTCAATCCCTGGTACCCCCTTAAGATCTGTGAGCATCTCCAGAAGTGTGCCCTAAGCACACAGGAGCCAGAAGTAAGCCCAAAATACTTCCAGGAGTGGCACAAAAAAAAAACAGAAAGAAACAAAACCCAAAACAAAAGGAGGGAAAAAAAACTAGTTTAAAAACATCTTTAACAAATATACTTGTTTTAAAAAGGTAAAATTACGTAGATGCCCACTTTATTTCAGTCAATTCTAATATGGTCATCCGGTTATGTAACAGGAAATTCTTAACAGAATAATTTTCAAATAACCCATTCTACTAATCCAGTTTACTTCAAACTTGCTACAAGGTATATAGGCCCAAAACAAAATACTGAAGCACACTTTCTCCGTTTCTGAGTTTCACCTGCATCTTGGCCCCATATGTACTAATTTCTTTCTTTTTCCTAATGATTTCTCAGCATCTCAATTTGAGACTATTCTCCCCTTTCTTTTCTTCATATGTCTAAACAAAACTATTTCACTCTAAAAGGAATAGTGAAGCAACATGAAACTATGACAAAGGACACTAACGTGGTTCCTTATCCATTCACACAGCATACAAATTTAGCATGTCCAATTACCAGTACAGCAAAGTGTGTATCACAACCTTCACCCCTAAAATAAAAAAAAAAAATGTATAAACCCAGCAAGAGTCAGGTGGCTCCTGAATTACAGAAATGATTAGCTGCATAGATTATTTTATAAAGGACAAGATGAAGTAAAATCCATCTATTGATTAAAAACGTACTGAAACTGCTCACATACTTAATACATACTTCTGATCTAAATTTACCCACATACGCAAAGTGACTTTCCTTTTTTTCCCATCTCAAAGTTCTGCTTCTGAAGAGTCACAAGCCCCAATCCAACTGAGTATTAAGATAAAGGAAACTGGGGACAAGAGAAATATTTGCCTTTCATGCAGCTGTCCACTGAGCCCTAGCATCTAGTATCCCATATGCCGCCCCCCCGAAACTGTCAGAGCGTCCCAAAGTGTGGCCGACACCCCCCCAAGAACTGTAACAAAAATATAAAAAGAAATCTCAGAATTGTAGCTTCCCAATCTATCTTTGAGATCTGCAATTTACCAAAGAAATAGTCTTTATCTCCTATTAGACACTTATTCTAGGTAGGGTACAAGGTAAAGCACCCACCCAGCAATGTGAGAAACATCAAAGAATGGCTCGAAGGAGCAGACAGGATAAGGATCATATAATCAAACTAAAAAGACTAGGAGCAGGAAGTGTACCTATAAGGCAGAAAGAAACAAAGTCTGTGAACCTATTTCTACAATACCAAGCAACATACAGTCATCAAAACGTACCCTTTCAAAAGTTTTAAGATACAAAGGTTGTTAATGAGACAAAGTGAATGGTGCACTGAAGGAAGAGCTATGCTACAGTAACACACTAACAGGTTTTTCTAGAGTCAGAAACTTTATTACCAAAAATTACAAGGCTGAAAAGACAGTAGGACATAGGCCACAGGCACCATCATCTCTGGTCTTCCTCAGTTCTGAGTATTACAGAACCTAGTATGCCCCCCCCCCAACAATGAGGGGGGTGGGGGATACCCTTCAAACTATACTATAGAAAGCATAAAACATAGGACAATTAGCTGATGATTAAATGAAGCCAGATGTGATACAAACACACACAGTTGCAAACCATTAGGGAGGTAGAAAGATCAATCTCTTCTCCAACAAAAAGTATCAAGATTTTTAATCATTTAGCCATAAAACTGGCAGGGAGACCCAAGTTCTGAGCGCAATCCTGGCTCAGAAACTAAGCTTACTATGTGATTTTGGTTTCCACCCCTCTTCTTTGTCTGAAGGAACTGCTAAGATTATGTGAGTTAAGTAGTGCCTGTCTGGAATATAGTAAATTCCCCCACCCCCCAAACACATTTACTTTCACAAAATTTGGGGCCAGAGAAAAGAGTACAGCAGACAGCAGCTTTCCTTGCTCCCCGCCAACCCAGGTTCAATCCTCAGCATCCCACCTGGTCTCCTGAAGCCACCAGGAGTAATTCCTGAGGGCAGAGCCAGGAATAACCCTTTAGCACTGCAGGATATGGTGTTTTTCACCCCACCCCACCCCACCCCACCCCCAATCTGTAAACAATGTAGCACTGTGCTGTCCTCCCACGTTCCTCCAGTCCAGCTGCCACCAGTAACATCTCCACTGTGAAACTTGTTAGTGTTTTTGGTATTTCGAATGTGCCACCAGTAGCTTGCCCGGCTCTCAGGGAGGGACGGAGGAATCGAACACCCTATCCACTATGCTATTGCTCCAGCCCTTAACAATACCATGCTAAATTTCTACATGAAATAAAAAGTACAAAAGTGTTGTTAATAAAAGTATCAACTAATCATCATAATCACAGCATTATAAAATAAGCACCACTTGACTGCTTTAATCTGGTAATCCCACCTCCTTAAGGACATTTGTGGAATTATGTACACATAAGGATGGTTCATCCATTTTTTTTTTTTTGCATTTTGGGTCACACCCAGCGTTGCACTCCTGGCTCTGCACTCAGGAATTAACCCTGGCTGTGCTCAGGGGACCATTGGGATGCTGGGATTCGAATGTGGGTTGGCCGCGTGCAAGGCAGCCCTACCCCTGGTGCTATCACTGCAGCCCCTGTTCATTCACTTTAAACTTACCAAACAACAAAGACAGGGAAACAAAGTTGGGTTATTTGTTCCCTCTGCAAGTGAAATACTACGCTGTCAATGAACTGGTACCACAAATCTATTCTAATTTGTGGGAGACCCCCTTCCCCCGCAGCACTCTGGGGTCCATCGCAAAACCACTATGCAGACCTAAACTTGGGGTCAAGCGTTGTGGTCACCATGACAGTGTGTGTGGTGGTGGTAGCCAACAAGAGAGGTAACTGGAAGGGGGTTGTGGTGCTTGGGATCCAACTTTCAAGTAGGCAACACACCCAGTCTTAAACAAAATTTTCCCAGTCTCTCCATTCTCTAATTTAGAACAAAAGAATAAAAGCACAAAAACACAAATTCTGACATTACAAAAATTTGGTAATGGCATTACGAATTCTTAAAAGGTGGGGATAGCCATTTCAGAAATTTTTTTCTTTGTATATGAACATTTTTTGAGTCCGCAAGAGCAAACTACTCAACCTTACTTGCACCACAAAACTGAAGTTAAATATGCTGTTAAGACACAAAAAGCACCTACTATACTTTCAGCACAAAATGTATTTAAGTCTGCGGCTTCCAACGGCCAATGAGCAAGTTACTGCCACTTAAACCTGAACCAAGTAGTGATACTATAAATATTATAGCTCTTATTTCTGTCTTGCTACTTGTGAAATACTTGTATCTTCATCATTCCGAAGTTAAAAAGGTAGAAACCACTGTACAACTTGTTAGTGCATATTGTTTTCACTTTTCCAGTTAGCAGAAAAAGTCACCAGAAATACTGGAAACTAACATCAAAGTGGAACACCATTAAGTTAAAAAGTATTTTCCCGACTTCAATAGTAGGCTATCTTTTCCTGTAATAGTTGTACAAGGAAAAAGCTGTGGAATGAGGGAAAAAAAGGAACAGAACTGAATCCAATATTAATGATGAACTTCTCTAGTGACCTCCAAATTAAAGTGTGCTAGGAGTAAAGTCAGTTTGGTACCTCAATTGAGTGAAATCTCCCACTTTGTTTTCTCCCTGTCAGTATAGGAAACTAAACAACTTTGACAGCGGTGTATACAAAGCAGACAAGTTTACCCTTGCAGATATAACCATCTGAAAGTAGGGCTTGAAGGAAAAAAAAACCCACGGTGCCCAGAGGACAATATGAGGTGTATTGAGGATTGAACTCAAGACAGTCACATGCAAGCCTACCAACTCTCCCGGGACCCCTAAAAGAAAAAAAAAAATTTAACTACAAAAGGAGGCTGTAGTCAACAAGTGTTTTGAGAAGCTCAAACACAAAAAAATGGCAGCAAGAACACCCAAGTTCACTACTAAAGAAATTAACGCCAAGAAAAATGTTATTCAAGCAAACTAGCAATGAGCAGACAAAAAAAAAAAAAAACCCACTACTCCAGATTATCTCAGGATTTGTGCTTTTATTCCAAAGACTTCCTAAGATACTACTATCCAAACTAACCATCACAGACTACCGAAAACCCACAGTTTTCCCCAACGACGTTTGTATCTCAGCGGGCCACTAATCCCAAGGGAAGTATTCACATGGTGCACATACCTACGAAAAACGAGCAAGTGAATTCACTCCCTCCCAGCATATTGCTCGATTCGGAACTACTGTGAGACTGCACTTCCATCCGAGCCAGATGACAAGCTATTTCTGCTCCCCGGGAATCAAGAACTTTGTGTTCCTGCTTTATCTATGATAAAATGTCGTTAAACACAAAACTGTAATGTCTTACAACCACAGTCTGAGTGCTGTAAGGGGAATGGCAGGAGCCTAGAAGCGACAACCGAAAAGCTCCAGGTTCCAGATCCACAGTAGCAAAGGAAGGCCGACGAGCCACCCAGGAACCCTCCCCATTCCTCCTGCTGAGTAGAGCTGCACAGACTTTGAAAGTCACTTCCAGTTCTAAAGAGTTTCTGACAAGCCACTCAAAAACGCACGACCACGTTTTGCTGGGGGTGGTGTTTCCCAGGAAAACCTGGAGAGGAGGAAAAAAAAAACACCACCCCAAAACTATCGCCTAACAATGTCAAGACTTCAAGACTCTTAAGTGCCACCTACCACTTTCCATATTCAATCCCGTCTTCTCTCCTCGCTTGCGGCGCCCAGACCCTACCCAGCACCCACGGAGAAGCAGCGAAAACAAAGGCCTTTTGCGGGAACAAAACGCTCGCTCACAAAGGCCTCTCGGGTCCGGCTGCTACGGGACGCGTGCACACCCCAAGAAGCGATCAACTTAACGCCGAGGGTCGGAACTTTTGCAGACTTCCGTGCTTCTTGTTGTTTTTTGACAAAATGACCCAAATAACCCCCTACAGGAAGGCGCACACTCTGGAACCAGAAATGACCTGGGTGGCACGAGCCCAATTTCAGTGGTCCCATCATCCCTCCGCTGGAAGGAAATCTGCCACAGCAGGCGCCAAGCAACTCGACTTCCAGTCCACCCCCGCCCCCGCCGCTACTGGGTCATCAACCCCCACGCCGTTTCCCCCCCAAAATTTGTTCAAACTTTTTTTTTTAAAGGAAGGGGATGGGGAGGCTCCTCTGTGGATCCAAATCCAAAAGCGAACCCAAAAAAGGCAAACGGAGCCCGGGAACCAAAGTTCGGGGTGTGGGGGGAGGGGGGCGAGGCCTCCTGCCCACACCGGGACCCCCAGCCCCCCGCCGCCAAGTTGAGAGAGGGCACGCCGCGAGGCGGGCGGCGGGCGGAAGTTGGGCGGCGCGCCGCCTCGCCCGGGTTTGAATGGGCCGCGATCCGCGGGGCCTGCTCCGGGCCCGGCGCCCCCGGGGGAGCGGGAGCGGAAGCGCCGCGCGCCACGCGCCCCGCGCCCGCCGCCCGCGCCCTTGGCGGCGCGTGTTCCCGCCGCGCCCTCCCCCCACCCCGCGCTCCGCCTAAGGCCTCGGCCGGGCCCCGCGGGCCACGAGGTCGCCGTCGCCCCCGCCGTCGCCCGCCCCAACTCTGAGGCGCGGCCCGGCCCGGCCCGCAGCGCCCCCGGGGCCCCCACAGGCCGCGCCCGCCCGGGCGACGCCCGCCGCGCCCCACACGGCCTCCCCCCGCGCCCTTGCCGGGCCCGCCGGGAACAAAGGCCGGGCCGGGAGTGCGCCCGGGCCCCCCGCCGCCGCCCCCGCCCGCCGCCCGCCGCCCCGCACCCCGGCCCGCCTCACCCTTCGGCGCCCGCACGCTTCTTGCCGGAGGGGTAATCCTCCCCCAGGTCCAACCGGTGCCGCTTGGACATCCTCGGGCTCTCTCGGACGCGCGGCGACGGCACGGGGACGACCCGACGCGAGGCGCTGGCGGCTCAGGCGGCGCGGCCCACGGCAGCGGCTGCTCAACTCTCCGAGGGGGAGACCACCCCGCACCCGCCCGCCACAACAGCCGACACCGCGCGGCGGCCCGAACCGGGAGCTAAAATGGCGGCGGCGCCGAGGGCTGGGCCTTGCGCGCGCTTCCGCAGCGTGCTCCGCGTGCGTGCGTGCGTGCGTGCGTGAGGGACGTGCGCGGCGTGCGCGCGCGCGCGCGGGGAGGCGCGAGCGCGGCTCCGCCCCCGCCGCGGGCCCCGCCCCCTCCCTGCTCGGCTTCCTCCACTTTTTTTTTTTTTAAACCCTCCTCCTGGTTTTCGGCTTTTTTGGCGGGGAAGATCTCTCTCAGGGCAGAGGCTAAGCCAAGCCGCGGAGGACCCCCGACTCCCACTCTCTTTTTTTTTTTCTCTTTTTTGGTATTTATGGATCTGTTTATTTCAGCACCACTGGGAAGGAAGGAGGTTCTTGAGCCTCAGTTTAGGACTCCTGGCCAAGCTGTAGGACTCTGGTCTTAGGGGCATCTGAGACCCAGAGAGGTTGAGAAAACTAATCAGGTTATCTTAAAAGGAAAAGTTATTCATGATTGGGTTTCAGGTGGACAGTGTTCCCAGATCTCATGCCTCCACTAGTGTCCACTTCCTTCACCAATGTTTCCAGTTACCATCCTGCACCCTGCACCCCCACTCCCACCCCCAGCCTGCCTCGGTGAAAGGCACTTTTTTCTTCTTTTTTTTCCCCCCCTTTGGGCGCTGTGGTTTACAATACTGTTGTTGGTAGGGTATCATGCATATCACTTTCCCTTCTTTCAGCACCTAGTCCTTGCCCAGAGTGACTGCTTCTTTTTTTTTAATTGCTATTTATTTATTTATTTATTTAACGGAATTGCCATGAGATAGTTACACCGCTTTCATGATTGAGTTTCAGTTGTAAGATGTTTCAACACCCATCCCCCTCTCTACCAGTGTACATTTCCCACCACCAATATCCCCCATCCTTCCTGCCAACCTCCCAGCTGCCTCTGTGGCAGGCACTTTTCTCTCTCTCTCTCTCTCTCTCTCTCTCTCTCTCTCTCTCTCTCTCTCTCTCTCTCTCAACTTCTATAGTTGTGGTTGTAGTGGACACTAAGGAGCAGTTCCCCTGATCTTTGTTCTATTGCCCTTGGGCATTAGTTATCCTCCTACTTTTCTTTGTATCCTGCATATGAATGAGATCATTCTGCATCATTTTCTACGTCTTTCTCACCCAACTCTTGAATTGAGGAATTGAGGATGAAGGAGGTTCTTGAGTCTAGGAGTTGAGGACTCCTGGCCAAGCTGTACGACCCTAAGGGGCATCTGAGACCCACAGAGGTTGAGAAACGAATCAAATATCCAAAACCAAAAAAGGGGATAGAGTTCCAGGATTGGAACCTAACTATTTTGTAACTCTAAAACTTGGAGTCACTTTTCAATGCAGTAAAGAGACAAGTGAAAAATGTCGGCTTGCCATGATCCATTGAGCTTCCCCCCCACCACCACCACTTTTTTAAAACTCAGCACAAGGAGCATGCACTGAACCTGTTGGTATTTCTTACTAGAAATAGAAACTTGGCAGTATAGGTTCACCCAGATATCTGGGAATGCTATGACCCATGATTTATATGGGAGAAACACTTAGATTTCCCAGATGCTCCTAATTATACAGCATATTTTTACTTTCTGATAATGTGGGTGTACTTCCACGGCCTTAACCCTACTTGTTATTTTTTTTTGTCTTGTTTGGGGTCACTACCAGTGGTGCTCAGAGGTTACTCCTGGCTTTGTGCTCAAGATCACTCCCGGAGGTCTGGGGATCAAACTTGAGTCAGTCAAGTACAGAACAAAGCACCCTACCGACTGTACTAGCTCTCTAGCACAACCCTATTGCTTCCATCATTTTTAGGTAACCCTGCAAGTTAAATGTTATAGATCTGCACTCCAAAAGTGATGGATGTTGAGTGGCACAGCCTTTAGCGCTACAACCTACAGCCATAGCAAGGTGACGAGGTAAGATGACTCTCGTGTCTTTTGTTCCCCAGAAACCAGCTTGCTTGCTCTGCCAAATTATGTCTGCAGTTCATGAAATGACCCTCCATGGATACTCTGGAAGACCATACTTGTTGTCTAATCAAATCCTCAGAAATTACTGGGTGCTGGGGAACAAACATGGGGAACTGGTGAAAGGAAGCTGCCACTGATGATGGAATGTGATGTTGGAACATTGTATGCATGAAATTCAAACATAAATACGTGAATCACGGTGCCTTAAAAATTAAATAAGAAGAAATTCAATAGTCAAGGTTAAAAACAGTTTTAATATTGTACTTGAAGAAAAAGATTTTTTTTAAATTTTTGAACCAAATTGACTTTCCAAAATCAACACAGTGTTTTACATAAAAGATATTCAATCTGACTTTTAACCCTATTGATGCATTTACAAAACAATTGAGTTGTATCCGTGATGTAATGTATAATCACTGGGTTATAAACCTGGAAAAGAGTTCCTAGCCAGTTTTCTCTTTTATGAGGAAATCTGGGTCCTCAATTATATCCCAGTTTACAGTTAAGTCAGTTCATATCAAAGTCAGGATCAAACCTAGATTTCAGTCTACCTATTCCTGTTCCAGATTCACAGGTTTCCAGCTAACAGCTTCTATACATAAAGTACTCTAAAATCTTGAAGAAATAATGAAAGAACAGTTAAGAATTATATGTAAGTGTTCTACTCTGAGAGGCATCGGTCTCGCATCCATGTGTGATGAGACTTGGTGAAGGAGGAACTGTGGACAGGAGAGATAGTACAGTGGGTAGGTAATTTTCCCTGCACATGGCTGAACCAGGTTTGATCCCCAGCATGCCTGGGACTAATTCCTGAGAGCAGAGCCAGGAGTATCCCTTGTGCATCACTGTGTGTGGACCCCAAACCTAAATAAATAAAGGAGGAACAGAAATCTAGGTGATGTGACTTTTTTTGTCCTGACCTACATATATAAAGAAAGTTGTGACCCAATCAACTGAATTATATATGAATGACCAAAGAACAGTCAGATTTGCGGAAGGATTTACGGAAAGATAATGATCATTCTAGAATCTACATTTTTTTTTGATTTGCTCGAGGCCCTCCCGTTGATCGTCGATTTGCTCGAGCGGGCCCAGTAACGCCTCCATTGGAGACTTTGTTGTTACTGTGTCTGGCATATCGAATACTCTCGGTAGCTTGCCGGGCTCTCCGAGAGGGGCGGAGGAATCGAACTCAGGTCGGCCATGTTGGCCGCGTGTAAGGCGAACGCCCTACCCGCTGTGCTATCGCCAGAATCTACATTAAGGTAAAAAAAAAATGGGTCAAACGTCCCCAAGACATTCACATTCCCTAGAAGAAGCAGCAGAGTTCTGGGTCGTGTTAGCTTCTAGATTTTCAGACTGAACTGTTTATAGAGAGAAAAGAGCCATTTGTGAGGTCTCCTAATGCTTCCTGGAAATGTTGCCACTCAAAGTTTCCTTTGTCTACCAGGCAGCCCTCTGGTCTTTTTGGGACATGAATTTATTCACTTAGAGGGGATCTCCTGCAGCTCTAACCAGCTCCAGATGTCAAGTCAGAGATGTCTCCCAGCCAGAATAAGTGAATAATAATGATAATACAAGCATATATAGACCTCTTACTGGATTCCAGACACACCTGCATACATTTTAACCTATTTGATTCTTACAGCTGATGTCAAGAGTTAGTCTGATTTACTGGTGAAAAAACTGATTCACAATACTGGGGCCAGGATGATGGTCCTGAGATTTATCACACTCCGGGCTTCCATGCTCTTCTCTACTGTTGTTGATAAATATTCTTATTCTACATTATTCTTCCAAGACTCTGGATCTTGACAATATTTATTTGAGCCCGAGTTTGAACCACTCAATATTAATCAATAACTAAAGTTTCTTTATTGTCTAAGTAGTAAGAATTCACTTACAGAATACTTAAAAGTCCTGTCAGGGTTTGGAGGCTTTGAGCCCACATGACTCTAAACCACATGATTAGCCACTAAATAGTCTTGCTATTTTCCATTGCTTTCCTTCATTTCCTATTAACACAGAAAATACTTTTCATACCTCCCCATCTCATAATCGGGGTGGGAGTGGAGGGAAAAAGAACAAAATAGCAACAAATCCTTCTTGGGTGGCATTCACCACAGCGAGAGGGACAGGCATCAAACATCTATGCACAGAAATTACTACAGGCTCACGTTACTTAAGGGTGAAACATATCCCAGGAAAGACATCCTTGGGCTAGTTCCTCTTCGTGCAAAGCTCTTGTTTACTCGAACTTCAGCGGAATGGCCTCCTCCATATCTAGGCTTTTTATAAAGATCATCATTGCATATATTCTCCATTCCCTTGCAAGACACCAAACAGTACATAGCGATAGTTTTACAGCTGTGATGGGTGCTAAAAAGCCATCGAAGGAGGGCATTGTGACAGTAAATGCCAAATTGTATTGACCTATAATGTTGGCTAGAGAAGACCTCTATCAAAAAGGGCCTTCCAACATAGGACTCAAAAGCTAGTGCACGTTGGCCAAGCACAGAGGGAGGAAAGCTTGTCAAGCAGAGGAAACCGACTTAACAAAGTCCCCAGGATGTCAAAAAATCTAGTACGGGGCACTCGAGTGGAGGAGGAGTGTGGGAACTTTGTGTGCGTGAAACCCTATCATTAACAGACCTGTAACTCACAGTGCTTCAAAGAAGAAAGGAAGTCCAGTGCAATTTGTCCTCTGGGAGAACATGAGTGCAGAGGAGATAGGAAAGATCCTGCATACAGGGGTAGCCCTGTGAGGCAGAGCCTACAGTGTTCTGCTGAGGCCGATAATACTCCAGCCTTCCCACAGCACTAGGAAGACACCAAAAAGCTTTTAAAAAAAAAAGGAAAATGATACAATCTCTGGGGAGAATTGGCCCGATCAACATACGCATCTCCCTCCTTGAATTCTCTTTATTGAAAAATGCTTACAAATCGGAAAGAGTCTTCAGCACTGCTTTGAATCACCAGGTTCTCTCTCTGCTAAGTAACAAAAATAGTTGCCAAGTGCAAGGGGCCCTATGGCTTCCCATGGAAGTGCAACCAGCAATATACAGCTCCTGTCAAGACTCAATGAGGCTAAAACGAGCTGCAGAGAAGCAGCCGGAATATCTTGGGGAGGTGTAACTCTCTGGCCCTCTACCCAGCGTGGTACAACAGTGAACTGCAGAGCATCAGGCTCCTGTAGAATGAGCTAATATTCTTAGGATGGCATTTCTGCACTGCTGTGTGTTTTGGCAACCAGAAACACTTTAGCCCCCACAAGTTAATCGCAGAGCCTCCAAAAAAAAAAAAACCACACTCACTCTAAATGACAACCACAGTTTCAGGGGATCCCCAGAGCATTTGCACTTCTAACCAACTGGCTTTGAACTCAGGGTTTCCTCAGGTTGAATCACCTATCAAAATGACCCATAGGACTAACTCAGGAAAAGCGCTAGTTTTATGAGTAGATTTATTTTAAAGGTGCCGACCTGGGCCAACCAAATGAAGAGCCACATGGGCTGAGATCTGAGAATGTCCTCAACACAGAGCTCCTGAGTCCACTCCCTCTGGAATTAGGACCTGTCATTCGTTATTCACATACCAGCAAGCTCCACGAAGATACAGTGTCCTGAGATCCTACTAGTTTTCACCCATAGCTCTCGTTGACTGAACCAGTGACCTCTTGGATTGAATTTAGTCTCCAGCTCCTGATGTCAGGAGGTCGAACTGAGATCACATGGTTCAAAGCTTCAAACTTTTAGTCAGGTTGCCCTTTCTGGCATAAACAGGCCCTGTCATATATCAGGTCATTGGCAGGACCCGCAGTAAATGACAAAACTAGGGCTAGGGGGTAGCTTTGTATGCATAAGACACAGGTTTGACCCAGAATAGTATGGTCCTTTGAGCAGCAAACCCCAGAACCAAGCTGGGTATGTCCCCAAATTAAAACAAAAACCAAAGTTATTCCTATGATTTGAAACATTTCAAGGGTTCAGAACTGTTTTTTTTGGGGGGGTTCTTTAGGGGTTTTTTTGCTGGGGGAGTGGTTGGGTGCCACACACAGATGGGCTCAGGGATTTCTCCTGGCTCTGCTCTATGGGGTCAGTCCTGGTAGGGCTCAGGAGACCAGGGACTGTATCAGGGTCAGCTGCTTGCAAAGCAAGCATCCTACCTGCTGTACTATTGCTCTGGCCCCGGTTTAGAACAGATTTTTCCCAAAGTAGTTTAACCCTCTCTATTCCCTCCCCCCCTCACACACACACACTCTTGCCTACACTGCTTGTGGAGAGTCACTATAAAGTGCCAGGGGATAGATGCAATTGAAGGGGTTCTCTGTTCCCTTAGAGAGGGTAGATTTCCAGGAGATACCAAAAGTGACTGAGCAATTAGCTGGAATCCTCTAGAACAGAAGGTACTTCCTTCAGGATATCATCCCACTTTTCCTATTGGTCACTGCATGAATAAGTAATGATAACATAAAGTCAGGCTCTGCCTAATAACGTTGTAAAGAAAGAGACCCTATCCCAAAGAAACTCTAGGACCTAGGTAACTGAAACCAGCAAGAACCAGAAGAATGGGACTTAATTCTGAAAGTTTTGTATAGAATATAGTGAAGTGGGCCAGAGAGCTAACATTCGCCTTGCATACAGTCAAGCCTAGTTTGATTCTAGCACCACATGGTCTCCTGAACACCACCAAGAGTAACCTTGAGCACAGTGCTGAGAATAATCCCTGAGCACTGATGGCTTTGAAACCTGACAAAAATTAAACTAAAATAAAATAGAATATGATAGAATTTGTCAACTTGGAGTTACCCCTCAACATGCAGGGTCTAGCATTCACATAAGAACCCTGGGCTATGAGGCTAGAACGATTGTACAGCAGATAGGACACTTGCCATGCATGAACCAGTCCACCGCACCTATATGGTCCCCTGCTCCTTCTACGAGTGATTCCTGTGCACAAAGCCAGGAGTAAGTCCTGAGCATACCACCAGGTATGGCCCACAAACCAAGCCAAAATCAAAGAACCCCAGACTATATCATGAGCACACTTAGGCTATCATCTAAAAGTGTAAGAATGTGCTGGTACACAGTATTCCAAGTTAGGCAGAAATGCCAGAGATGCTGTGCTTAGCAAAATGACAGGGCATTAAATGGCTCTAAAATAGTGGATGTGCTGGAGTGAAGATACCTCTAGACCATTGGAAAACCCTAGAGTTTGGAGGATACATCACTTATGAAATCAATAAGAAATTTTCTTGTGAGACAGACATCAACGTCGCTGAGAAATTCAGTGGTGGGTTTCTGGAAAGTCCAGAGCCCAAGGTAGAAAATAACATTTCAGAAATGTGCCAGTAGGACCCAGTTACCTAGTAGTGCTGAAACATCAGAAACCCAGTGGATGCACATATATTGGGCTGAAGCAATAGCACAGTGGTAGGGCATTTGCCTTGTGTGCGGCCGACCCGGCCGAGCCGGGTTCAATTCCTCCGCCCCTCCCGGAGAGCCGGGCAAGCTAGCCGTGATGTATTCGATATGCCAAACACAGTAACAACAAGTCTCACAATGGAGACATTACTGGGCCCGAGAAAATCGATGACCAACAGGAGGACAGTGCTACAGTGCAGTGCACATATATTAATTTTGTCATATTAAGAGAGATTTGACTAGACCTTTGTCATACCTGGAGAGAGGTGTTTCCCCAGCCCAAACCCATTCCAGCCTCCTTGTCTTTCCTAAGAAAATTTAAAAAAAAATTTTTTTTAATTTAATGAACACTTGTGAAGGTCACAGTTCAGAAACACAGGCTCATTAAAGGACTGAGCTTTAATCGTAAAATTATAAAACACTTACCCTCTTTATTTTTTACCACTTGCTAAGAATGCTACTGGATAAGAAGAAGGATTGCAAGGGGAAAAAATCTAATATGTGGAGTCCAAATGGAAAAGTCTCTAGGGAAGCCCAAAGTCAACAAGGAGACAAAACAAGGATACCAAAGGGATCAGAAATCTTTAGTGTGGGGCCCGAGTGATAGCACAGCGGGTAGGGTGTTTGTCTTGCACACGGCCGACCGACCCGAGTTCAGTCCCCAGCATCCCATATGGTTTCCCAAGCACTCAGAAGTAATTCCTGAGTGCAGAGCCAGGAGTATCCCCTGAGCATCCCTGGGTGTGACCCAGAAAACAAAAGCTAAATAAATAAATAAATAAATAGAAATCTCTAGTTCCTGCAGCTACAGCAAACATTAAGCACAGTCCAACTTTTAGCCAGATTAGCATGGAACTTACACTAATTGCCTGCTGTTGACTTCATTTCCTATTACCCAAAGTGAGACTTAACTACCAACCCGACTTGTTACTTGAAGACTTAGCTAAGACAAAATGTGCCTTGAAACTCTAAGACAGTCACTACAATTATTTTGGAAATCAATACTCGGAGATAGGAGACAAGAGACAAGATGGAATCATAAATACTGCTCGATGATGTGGGAGCGTGGTAAAGATATATATCCAAAGCACAGACTCAGCAACACTCCAAGCATAAAATCTCAGCTGCACCCACCAGACTTGGTACCTGTCGAGGTGGCAAGTTGACACTGTAGGTAATCTTACACCTATCTAGGTGTTAAAATATTATATGCCTAAAACTCAACTAACAATAACTTTGTAAATCACTATTTTATAATTAGCTAAATTAGAAAAAAAGGAGATGCTCAATAAAATGCAGGAAGACAGGAAAAGAAAGGGTGAAAGCAAAATAAAAATTAATAGAATGGAGGACAGTTACAAAATCCATCTAGGGAAATGAGAGTAAAACCAATAGTCCACTTTTTAAAAACAGTGTAAAGGCATAAGTAGATACTCCTTCAAAGATAAGCAGATGTCAAATGTGCAACATGAAAAGATGCTCAATATTCCTCATGATTCAGGAGATATGCATCAAAACCACAGTAAGAAACTGCTCCTATACCCAACAGTATGACTACTAACAGAGAACTCTAGGACCTGGGAGACAGCTCAAAAAACTAACTGGGAGGTCCATTTTGGATCCCCAGCATCTCATGGTCCCCCAGAAGTAGTAGAAGTAGCCTCTGAGCTCTGCAGAGTGTGGCCCCTCAGAAAACTGAGTATAACATGTGACAGCAGGATGTGAAGAAATCGCAGCCCTTGTATATTGCTGCTGAGAATGTGAAAAGGTGCCATCACTGTGGGGAATAGTATGGTGACTACTGAGAAAAATAAACTAAGAATTACTGTTTAATTGAGCATTTTTACTTCTGGGTATACAATCAAGAGAACTAAAAGCAGATGACTTGAACACATATTTGTATATCGAACACATATTTTGTAAAAACTTTATTTGCAAGAGCTCCAAAGTAAAAACAAGTACTGTGAGGAGGGTGCTTGCCTCACATGTGGCCGACTTGGGTTTGATTCTTTGGTACCACATTCAGTCCCTGAGCCCTGCCAGGAGTGACCCCTAAGCACAGAGCCAGGACTGAACCCCAAGCACAGCTGAGTATAGCCCAGAAACAGAAAACAAACAAACAAAAAGGTGGAATAACCTATATGTCCATTGACTGATGAACGTGTTTTTTTAAAAAAGTTATTTATATGTGTGTGCATGTGTGCACACACACACACACATATGCACAACAGAGATTAACCTTGAAGACATTATGCTGAGTGAAATAACCCAGACATAAAAGATCAATACTACATGATTACACTAAGATGAAATACCTAGAATGGTCATCTTCACAGAAACAGAAAGTAGAAAACTGTTCTCCCGGGCATGGTGTGGGGAGAGGGTGGGAATTTATTGTGTAATGGGCACAGAGTTTTGGTCTGAAAAAAAAAGAAAACATCTTGAAAATAGATGTTGGTTCTGGCTAAAAACAAAATAAATGCACTTAATATAACTAAAATGTCAACTCTGAAATGGCTAAATTTTATTATGTATTTGTATATATGCACGTTTTTGTTTATTTTTAGGCCACAGCTGGCATTGTCCAAGGGCTACTCTCAGCACTGTGTGAAGAGGTCATTCCTGGTGGTACTCAGGATAGACTATGCAACCATGTGGCAGATGGATTTGAACCCAGGCCTACTACTTATTTTTTTTAAATGGGAAATGCAGACGTGGGAGAGATACAGCAGGTAAGGCACTTGACTCGTACATGTTCAACCTACGTTCAATCCCCAGAACCCCATATAGTTCCCCAAGTTCAAGGAGTGATCTCTGAGTGCAGAGTCAAGAGTAAGCCCTGAACACAGCTAAGTATGGCCCTCAAACCAACAAACAAACAAAAAATGGAAAAGAAAAAAGTGTGCAGGGGCCGGAGAGATGGTACAATGGGTAAGGCACTTGCCTAGCAAGTGGCCAACCCAGGTTTGAACCCTGGCACCAAATATGATGCCCTGAACCCCCATCAGGAGTAATCTCTGAACAGAGAGTTAGGAAGGAGTAAGCCCTGAATACTGCTGGGTGTGGCACCATCCCCACCCCCCACCCCTGCCCCAATCTACCGTCTGAACTACTTAAAAGATGAAAGTGATCTATCTAGGGGTCCCAAAAGATAGCTTCATATCTTAAAGTTCTCAGAAAGTTTGGAGACTGTGAGTTCATATCTGATCACCCCTCTTACACTGAGCTCAATTAATTCTGCTTGTAACCCCTGCAAGAAGGGTTCAGAAGATGCCTCAGTGGCTTAAACATTACCTAGCAATAAAAGGTTATAAATTCAAACACTATGCCAAGTAAGGGCATGACCCTGACCACACCCTGCCCCACATTCTAGGGATCTGGACACACTTGTGAGATCTATCTAAAGGTGGTCCCACCTCATACTTAACATTTATTTTACAAAACTGACTTCTAAAAATTCAGACAAATCCTTAAGAATGGACTGTTCATCTAACCCAATAGGATCTTCAATTGCAACTGCCGTACAGGTGATATCTTTGTCAGAGCAGATTAATGTGAACGCGGGTATATGATATGTGGCCCATGACTAGTCAAATCAACTCTTTTTCATTCCCTATCAAAATGAGAATCAGAAACAATTCACATCCCTTTGGAATATACAATGTCCACTGCCCAGAGCTATGTTAACTCTGCTGTCCTTTATCATAACATAATCCAAAGAGACATGGACCAGCTGGACATCCTGCAGGATATCACAAGGTTCAGTAAATCAATGGCATCATGCTAGATGAACCAGATGAACAAGACAAGTGTAGGAAATTTTGATAATAAATAGACAAGAGTCTGAAAGACATACTAATGAATTGTCTCAGCAGAGGTCAGGAGAGTAGAAAGAAAAGTGAAGAATAAGAGATTTCTGACCAAATGGGTGAATGGTGGGATTCTTTACGAAGATGGGAAGATTATGGTGAGTGGGTTTTGTGAGTGGGAAAAATAGAAAATTATATTTTATTTTCTATTAGTTTTGGGGTCACATCTGGTAATATTCAGGGATCACTCCTGGATCTACACTCAGAAATTACTCCTGGCAGTATGTGTGGGACTATTTGGGATGGCGGGGATCGAACCTGGGCTTGGTGCATGCAAGGCTAGCACTTTGCTTGCTGTACTATCTCTCCACTGTAGCACTGTCCTCCTGTTGTTCATCGATTTGCTTGAGTAGGCACCAGTAAATCTCCATTGTGAGACTTGTTGTTACTGTTTTTGGCATATTAAATATGTCACGGGTAACTTGCCAGGCTTTGTGTGTGGGTGCCATACTCTTGGAAGCTTCCTGGCTCTCCAAGAGGGGTGGAGGAATCGAACCTGGGTCGGTTAGGGTTGGCTGCGTGCAAGGCAAATGCCCTACCCGTTGTGCTATCATTCCAGTACTATCTCTCTAGCCCCAGAAAATTCTATTTTTGTCATTCTAAATTTGAGATGTTATTTTTCATATATCCAAATGAGAGCTATCAAAATGTAAATGAACATATGACTAGAACTTAATTTGAGAGACATACATTTGGGCACAGAGATGTTATTTAAAAACAAGGAACTGAGTGAGGTGTCTTCATCCGTATAGAGAAGTAGAAGAACTAGATTCTGATGTTCTAATGTTCTTTCATTTGACAGTTAAAAAGCTACCAGGTAAAACCAACCACTATTACCAGCACAAATGATAGAAGATCCAACTATTACTGGAGGCCAGAACAGTAGTAAAATGGGTTAGGTGTTTGCCTTGCATGCAGCTGGCCTGGATTCAAACCCCAGTATCCCATACAGTTCCCTGAGCCTGCCAGGAGTGAGCAGAGAGTGCAGAGCCAGGAGTAAGGCTGAACACTGCAGGGTGTGGCCCAAACACCAAAAAAATAAAATTAAAAATTAAAAACAACGACAAAAAGAACCAGCCATCAAAGCCAAGTCCCTAGAAATCAAGAAAAGTAAATGGATCTTGAAGGAAACATGAAAGGTTTCTAACAAGTCCTATATTGCAGGCATCATTTTTGACTACATGAGCGTTGTCTCCTGATATTTCACCTGGATATGTCACATTATGTGGCAATAGATACTTTGCAAATGGAATTGAGTTTACAGACTTTAAGACAGGGAGATTATTTTGGATTATACTAGCAGGCCCCATGTGATCTCAGAGGTCTTAAAAATGAAAGTGATAGCACTCACTTTGGCAGCACAGAGACTAAAAATGGAAGCAATAACACAAACCAGATTGATGCAATGGAAGAGGAGTCGGAAGAGATTAAGATGAGACAGGGACTTAGCCTGTTCTTACTGACTTGAAAATAGGAGGAAGGAGAGGAGGGGTCACAAGCAAAGGAATGAGTGTGTCCTCCAGAAACCGGAAATGACCCTTAAGTAGGAAACAGATCTACAAACCACAGGAAATTTGTTTGCTGCTTATAATCTGAATAAGCTAAGGGAACAGATTCTTTCCTAGACACTGCAAGAAGAAATAGAGTCCTAATGACAATTTCATTTGCCCCTGTCAAATATCTGTCATCTAGGATGGTAAAAGAATGGATTCTCATTGCTATAAGGTTTCAGGTGTGTAGTAATTTGGTACAGAAGTAACAGAAAAGTCATATAAGGGCTAGAGCTCTATTATAGCAGGTAGGGCACACGCTTTCCATGTGGCTTACCTGGGCTCGATCACCCTAAAACGTTCCCTGAGCACTGCCAGAAATGATCCCCGAGTACAGAGTCAGTGGTATTGCCTGAGTATAGCCAGGTGAGGCCAAAACTCTGGGGGGAGGGGGAAACGCATACAGAAGTCATGGGAATCATAAAAGGCTGTTGGATTTGGAATGCTAACAGTATTGGTGATCCTGACAGAAACTGTCTCAGAAGAGCAGTAGGGATGGAAACCCAAAGGAAGGGAGCTGAGTGACTGAACACACATAGGGACATTCCTTTCCAGGGGAGCAGAGACATGACACAAAGTGACAGATAAAGCTATGAACTCTGGGATCCAACGAGATAGTACAGCCAGCAGAGTGCTTGCCTTGCACACAGTCGACCTAGGTTCAATTTCTGTCACCCTATATGGTCCCCTGAGCCTGCCAGAAGTAATTCCTGAGCACAGAGCCAGGAGTAAGCCTTGAGCACCACCACAAAACAAAAGCTACAAACTCTGATTCACTATGCACCCCCTCCCCCCCAGTGAAAGGGTTCAAGCTGATGAGAGTAGTACTGGGCTCTCCTCATGCAAAGTCATGTTTGTTCATACGCATTAGTCAGGCCTCCTCTGGATGACCACACAGGTCAGCTGCTGATATTGAAGGGATTTGAAGCAGGGTACAACCGATCAAACGGATGCTTCTGACTTGGGTGTTCACACTTTCTCGCCTTCCTTACGGAGTCTCTGGCCCGGTTATGATGATGCTGGTGCTAGTGCAGGCTCCTAAAGGTAGGGACTACCAGCAGTCACATTTTCTATGTCTGATAGACACTCATGAAGTGGGCAGACTTGGTCTTGAGGAAAGCCCTGGTGGATCCCTGTATACTTTAGGACTCATGGCAAGAATCCCCACGCTCTGGGCTTAAATGGAGGTTCTGCTTGGGTTCCGGAAATCTGTGTCAAGCCTCCATTATAACAACTGAAGTTTGCTGTGTTTCTAGCTCCACACAGCACTGAATTACGTACGAGGTAAGAAGAATGCACTGTAGCATTGTAGCACCATCGTCCCATTGTTCATCTATTTGCTCAAGTGGGAGCCAGTAATGTCTTTACTCGTCCCAGTCCTGAGATTTTAACAGCCTTTCCTCTCATCCTTCCCAACTCATGGAGGCTCTTTCAGAGTCAGGGGAATGAGACCCATCACTGTTACTGTTTTTGGCATATTGAATATGCCACAGGTAGCTTGCCAGGCTCTGCCATGCGGGTGGGATACTCGAGGTAGCTTGCCTGGTTCTCTGAGAGGGACAGAAAATATGTATGGAGGCATATATCACGGTCACGACCATCCTGTTGTTCATCGATTGCCTCGAGCAGGCCCCAGTAATGTCTCCTTCGTCCTAGCCCTGAGATTTTTTTTTTAAAAAGTGCCATATTCAAGGCTCTTTCAGGGTTAGGAGAATGAGACCCATCATTGTTACTGGTATTTGGCATATTGGGTATACCACGGGGAGTTTGCCAGACTCTGCCGTGTGGGCAGGTTACATTCGGTATCCTGCCAGTTTATATATTTCTCTGTATGATTTGTTGCCTAGTGTCTGAACCCCATCAAATATGGTGTGTTAATTATGGAAATGATTAGGGAGTGGTTTATGATGCGTCCAGGAATATGTTCATTTTATGCTCCCTTCCAGGAGAAGCAGCCGTGAGTTCTGGACGATGGCTGATGAGGAGATTATCTGGTGCTGGCAGGAAGTGGCTTATGGGTGTGACCCCTGGGCATCTGGAGACTGAGAGAAGCAGGGAGAATATCTCTTCTCCGGGGTCCTCTTGAGCCCAGAGTCCAAGGTCACAAAGTTCCCCATTACCTGGGTTCCTTAGGACTTCACTCATGTGTAAAAAGTGTGGAGAGCAGCCTGGAGCATGGCTGCAGTTGGGTTGTGAAGGTTGGCAGCTGGGGCTGGGTCCCTTGGGGCAGGGAGGGCTCTCACCTACCCTCTTTGGGTCGCCCCAAGTGGAAACAACTTGGCACAGAGTCCAATGGCATGGTTATGGGGGCCTCATTTTTATGCTCCCTTTTATGTAAGAAGAATAAACAGCCAAAAAGCAGAAATAAAGGAAACAGCATATCCCAGTCTCCGGTGAGACATGTGTTAACAGAGGTCACATTCTACTCAAGCCTCAAACCTCAGCAAGAGTGTCTAGATTTCATTAGGTACGTGGGGCAAGTTTTTCTTTTTATCCTCTGTTTTTCACACTTTCAAGCAGCTCTTCCTCTTGGGGGAGTACTAGGGAGGAAAGTTTCAGTGCTTCTACCAACCCTGAGACAGCCTGTCCTCCAAAGTCTGTGCCTCTCTTTTTTTCACTAGGCGCACCCTAGAGGGAGGCGGGTAAGAGCCCTTCCCACCCAAGGGACCCAGTCCCGGCAGGCGACCTCCACAACCCAACCGCTGCCAGGTTCCAGGCCATTCCGCACACACACTTGGGCTGAGCCTCACATATGCATGAGCAAATTCCTGGACACATCATAAGACACTCCCTACCCATTCTCCATATTTGATGGGGTTCAGACAGTAGGCAACAAATCATAGAGGGAAATATATATATATATGCGCATATATACATATTTTCAGATATATATACCAAAGCTCAAGTATACCCAAACTTTAACAACATGTTAGTGATATCCTATGGAATGTCTTAATGGCTCCTGCCAAAATAGAACAATCTTCACACTGTTTCCGATATGAACACTTTTTTGTAAGCATGTTCAGCAGTTCTTCATAACAGACAATACAAAATATATTCTTTTGGTTGTGTTTTGGGACAGGGATTAGGGGATGGAAGCATCCCAAACTTGGTGTTGGGAAGGTGTAATGGTGGTGTGATTGGTGTTTGAATATTAAATGTAATCAAATATTGTGAACTAACTTATAAAATAAAAAAAAATTTTAAAAAAAATCTATGCCTCTCATTTGGGTGGAATTCAGAGTCACTGTGTGATCCAGCCTGGCATTCTTGCTTTCTTACAGGAAAGTAAACAAATGCGATCCATTCTCTGCTCTTGTTCCTCAAACAAACTTGCAAGACAGAGCACCCACACTGCTCCTGTTCCCTATTCCCTCACCCAAAAGAGGAGTTCTACAGCCTTCTCACTGTCCGACTTTGATGTGGAAGGGAAGAAAGATTATTCCACTACTGGTCGCATGTCCTAGCTGCAGTTCCTTAGCTCTCCTGAAGCCAGTTTCCTACAAGGTAGTTAATTTACCAAAGACTGATTCATTGAGTGACCCAGTCTTCCAAAGCCAAATCATTAGAACTCGGATGTAGGACTTTTCTAGCTCTCCATTTGGGAGGAGCACTGAGGGGGTGGGGAACCTTACTCAGTGATTCTAGGAGCCATCAGGGTTACACACAGTGATGTTCAGGACCAAACCTGGGCATGTGCTCTAGGTCTTCTAACTCTCTCAATGTTCGTGCTTTCCTACACCTTCTTGAGCATGACTGTGATTATTCTTTTAATGCCATTGTCTCATAATCTTTATCTTCTGTGTTATTTTTGGATCTGTTTTGTCGATCGAGTTTTCTCATCATTCTTCTTTGACTTCTCCAAATTTTTAGTGTAATGCAAATACTTTGAATGTTGTCACTGGATACACTTGGTTCCTTTAAATGTTTGTAAGCTTTGTTCTAAAACATAGTTTAGTTACTGAAAGGAATTTGATCCTTCCAAAACTTGCCTTTATGCTTTGTTAGTTGTGTCCAGAATAGTCTTTGCCTAGGGCTAGATGTGGGGCTTTTTCTGTCTGAACCTCTTGTTTTTCCTTCACCTCATTAGTTTTCTCAGACACATCATTAAGGGCTAACTCTTTGTCCACTCCCCCACCCCTAATTCACACAGTGAAACCTTAACACCCACTGGGATGCAATTTGGAGATGAGGCCTCTGAGAGGTAATGGGGTTAGTTGAAGTCTTGGGGGTGCATTCCTCATGATGGAATTGTTCAAAATTACAAGCTGTGTCCTTACAAAAAAAAAAAAGGAGAAAGAGCTAAAGAATTAGTACACCATCTCTTTGAAAGCAAGCGTTAAGGCACCCTGGTTTGATCCCTGGCACTGCGTATGGTCACCTTGAGGACCAAGCCAGGAATAGTCCCTGAGTACTGTTGGGTGTAACTTAAAACACCCCCATCTCAAGTCGGAAGAAACACTGGCCTCTTTCTCCTCTTTTCTTCCTCCACCATCTCTGTCCCCTTCCCTTTCCCTTCTCCCTCCCCTCCTCCCTCCTCCCTCTCACTTTCCCTCCAACAGTGTTTTACACATCAAGGAAGGACAAGGGAAGGTATAACCAGGAACCAGACCTGACACCCTTGATACTAGACTTTGCAGAACTGTGGGGGGAAAATATACCCAGGCTATGGCATTTTGTTGCAACAGTGTGAGCTAAACCAACCAAATACAGTTGGATACTGAGCTGGATTCTCCAGGATACCCTTGAACACCCTTCTGAGCTCTGTCCCTGTGGCCCTTCTCTCTGTCCACTACTACAAATTCTAGTCTTGTTTGAGATCTCGTGCCAGAAGACCCCACTCTGTGTGCCTTCTCCTTCCTGAAGAACATGAACCAACACTGACTTACGTTTCAACTAGCTTACCTGAGGCGACCTCGTTAAAGTTTTAGAACCACTATTTACTTTCTTAAATTATTGTAGCACACCCACTTACTTGATCAATCATGGTAACATGAAGTTTAAGTCATTTCATAAAACTATATATTTTTGACTTAATTGGTGTTGCTGCCGGGAGTCTTCAGGCCACCTCACTTCTTTGTGCTCACCATTGTCTGAAAATTGTTTTATGTGTGTATATATATATACATATGTATGTATATATATATATATATATATATATATATAAAGTTTTGGGCCAAAAATACTCAGGTAGTACTCCTGGTTCTGCACTCAGGAATCACTTTTGTCAGTGCTCCAGGGACTTTATGGAATGCTGGGGATTGAACCAGGATCAGCTGCATGCAAGGCAAATGCCATACTATCTCTCTGACCACTGTTTTATGTAGTTTTTTTCCCTAGTAATTTTGGCCAAAATATTTATTTCCACAGAACATATTTTGAATAGGGAGGAAGCTAGATTTAAGCTGTTGCTTTGTCATGACAAAGTGAAATCCTAAAGTATGTCAAGTCAGATCTATGCTCAGATTGAGTCTGCTCCAAGATCTGGTAGAGAAACTACTTGCATATCTCTTTTTATGTCATTTTCTTGATTATTTGGTTTCCTTCTTTTATATAAATTGCAAAACCAGTTTACTAGAACGCCTTTAAAACTGTGTTAGAAAAGAAGTCAAATCAGGTTAGCAGTATTGTGACACAGAGAACCTTCTTATAGTGATGGGGAGGGGGCAGAATAGAACCTAGAGTCACATAGGCAAACCAAATAAGTGGTTGACTACGGAGCTTCCCAGCCATCTTAAGCCTGTAGGCCAGCATCTATTTTGCATACCACGCCACAGATTGGCCCTTCTAACCAAGGCACTACAACAGTGACTTTCAATCAAACAAAATGAATGAAACTTAGAGACTAGGGAGATAGTACAGGGATGAAGGCATGTACTGGGGTGGCACTAGGGATCCCTGGTATAGTAGGGAACTAGCAGCACCACTGGACACAAGCAGTTTTTCATGCTCAGGCCTCAGCTCTGAATTGCAGTACTGGGTGGTTACTTACTGCTCAGAGTGGCCCCCAGACACCCTGGGCAACAGACAAAACAAGATTCACTGGGTACTTTAAGAGGACTATATTAAGGGGCCTGAGCATAATACAGTAGGAATAATACAGTAGGAAGGGTTTTGGTTTGTATGCAGTCAACCTGGGTGTGATCTCTGAAACCACAAATTGTCTACTGAGCCTGTCAGAAATGACAGAACCAGGAATAAGCCCTGAGCACTGCCCCAAAACCAAAAAAGAAGAGGACTACATCACCTTCTGCAATTTATGATCTAATTTTACTGTGAGTTCTAACAAATAAGCAAAATCAGCATGAAAAAGTGGGAAAATTAATTACATATATTCATTATCAATTAAAAATTTTATTGATTGAGAGACTGTGATTTACAATACTGTTAATGATGGTTGAGGCAGTACTGATTTGTAAGATGTGAAATTACTTCTCATGGAGAAAGGACTATTTAAATGATGGCAGATTAAAAAACAAGTTTTCCCCTTAAATAAATATACCACAATTTCTTTTATTATTGCAACAGTTATCTTCTTTCTGAGGGGGTGATAGAGGGAGTTGGATAAATTCATTTTTAAATCCATATGGAAATATATATTGCCTGAGTAGCAAAGAAAACTATGAAGAAGATAAATAATGAGTGACTTGCCTTTGATGGAAAACCATTGTAGTAAAAATCACTGTAATACAACCAACATAGCATAGGCATAAGAGTAAACAAATCAGTGAAACAGAAGAGCAGATCCAAAAATAGATCTAGTATATATCATAATTTAATGTGTGACACAGGTAGTATTTCAATTTTGTGGGAAAGAATGGTTTACAAAAGCAATAGTGCTGGCATAACTGGCTCTTCATCTAAAACAAAATGAACTTGTATCTCAATTTTACAACAAATCCAAAAGTGAATTCCAAGTGGATTAAAAGCTTAAAGATGAACAATAAATCTTCAAATATTTAAGTTACTCCATGCAAATCTAGGCAAGAGAGAACATTCTTTAAGTAAATCCTCCAATCTAGAAAGTGTTAAAGATATTTAGATTACAAAAAAATGGAAAATATTTATATGATGATAAATACTACTAACAAAATCAAAAGCTAAAATATGCACTGAGAAAATATGCACAATGCAGGTAATAGATAAATGGTTTATATTTCTTAGAAACAACAAATTGTTGAAAAATTCTTACAAATTCCTTTTTAATAAGAAAGGGATAATCCTTAACATTTTTAAAAAGGGCAAAAGGTATAAACAGGCAATTCACAGAACAGCAAATAAAACTGACTTATAAACATATTAAAAGGTACCCAAACTTACCAGCAGTCAGGGAACTGCAAATTAAAATAATAATGAGACAATTCTCTACACCCATCAGACTGGCAAAAATTAAAAAGAGTGACATCTATTGCAATCTCATGCATTGCTTGTGAAAATGTAAATTGCTTTATTGTCTTTTGAGAGAAAAAATGATTCATAGTATTGATTAAAATAAAGAATCCACATACTCTCCCAACCAGTGATTTTATGCTTAGGTTTATACCCAGTACAAAGAAATGAAACAGGGTCAGGAGATGTTACAGGGGTTAAGGGACATCCCTTACATGTGGCTGGTCGCAGTTCTATCCCAAATACTACATGGTGCCAGGATTTTTTCCGGGTGAGAACCTGGAGGCCTCTGAGTGACCCTGGCATGGCTCAGGGAATCCCTAGCACCCGAGGGCCCATGCAGCTCTACATTTTCCAGTCCTCACATTGAACGGCCAGCTGATGAACTGGGAGGACGCTGGGCATCCTGAGCACCCCATGGGAGAGACCTCATTCCCCTCGACAACAGAAAGACAATGACTCACCCAACTTGTGCCATTTTCAGGGCCCTTAGCACAGCTCCCTGACCACCTTTTTCTAGCCCCACCATCCCAAGCGAGGCTTGCCACCAGCTGATATCACTGGTCTATTCTGAACAGGAGGCAGAACTCGATGGGGAGGCAGAACCCCTCTCTTCTGGGGCTGTCCCAGCAGCCTCTACACCTGCCCTGTGCCATGTTAAAGGCCCAAACCACAGCTTCTGAAGTGCCTGTGTGGCTATGTGACATATCTATTCAACAAATTACGTGCTGCTTACAGTTGTCCTTCTCATTGTTCTATAAGGATGGGCAATGAAGACAGAGAACAAACTCTAACTTAATACCTTAGCATCTTCCATGGGGGCTAACTACAAAGACTCACCCCCAGCAAAACAAAAACACTAGAAAATCAATGAGGAAAATACCTAGGTATCCACCAAGCTCTATGAATGAGAACAATATCAGTGAAGATACAAACAACATCAGTAAATCCTCAGACAGTGTCTTTAGTGACACTACGATGTAGTTGTTCAATGAGTTCAGAGAAATAATAGCACAGGGAGTCAGCAAAACACAAGAAAGTAGATGAGAGTCAAAATACAAAACCTATTACAGACAGAAATGAAGAACATAGTGGGTGATATGAAAATAGAGGTGAATAGAAACTCTGAACAGAAAAATAACAGAAGCTGAGTAAAAGATTGAAGAGCATCAAGATGAGAAGGAGTAAACCACTAGGAAATAGCAAAAATAGTCTGAAAAGAAAGGAATAGAATACTAAAGAACTATGGGATGAGTTCAAGAAGAACGATATAAGAATCATTAGGATCACTGAAGAACAGGAAGGCAAATGTAATGAAGAAAAAATAGTTAAAGCAATCATCAATAAGAATTTCCCAGAGTTGAGGGTTACAGGCCAAGATCCAAGATTCAAGAGACCCAAAGGGACCCAGTGAAAAGAGACCAAATTAGGAACTCTCAAAGACACATTATACTCAACATGACAAAAAAAATCCAAAGATAGATACAGAATATTGAAAGCAGCAAGGTCAAAAAACAAACTTACATGCCAAGGAAATCCCAGAAGGTGTCCAGCAGATCTATCAAATGAGACTTTATAAGCCAGAAGAATATGGAAGGATATAATACAAAATTGAATTAAATGGACACCTCCCCAAGAATACTCTATCCAGCTAGATTATTGTTCATATTTGAAGGAACTATACAGAGCTTCTTAGGCAAAAGTATAGGGAATTCATAGCCTTGAAACCAGTTTTGCAAGAAGCATTGAAACAGCTCCTTTAAAGGACAGGAAAAAGTTCCCGTTATGTGGCATTGAGTATGGCACCCATTAATGATGCATATGGTTATCCTCTTCTAAATTAAGAAAGATTAAGCACTTGGGGCTGGAGCGATAGCACAGCGGGTTGGGCGTTTGCCTTGCACTCGGTCAACCCAGGTTCGATTCCCAGCATCCCATATGGTCCCCTGAGCACCATCAGGAGTAATTCCTGAGTACAGAGCCAGGAGTAACCCCATGTGCATTGCCGGGTGTGACCCCAAACATAGTAAAGTAAAAGTAAAGGCCCTCCCATTGCTCATCGATTTGCTCGAGCGGGTCCAGTAATGTCTCCATTGGAGACTTTGTTGTTACTGTGTCTGGCATATCGAATACGTCACGGGGAGCTTGCCAGGCTCTGTCGTGTGGGCGAGATACTCTCGGTAGCTTGCCGGGCTCTCCGAGAGGGGCGGAGGAATCGAACTCGGGTCAGCCATGTTGGCTGCGTGCAAGGCAAACGCCCTACCGCTGTGCTATGCTCCAGCCCCAAACATAAAAAACAAAACAAAACAAAACAAAACAAAAAAGATTAAGCAATGGATCATCAAAAATTGACTTTTATTGATTTATTTTCTGATAATTCTTTTTGCCATTACTTTAAGTATTTTTTTTTGCCCAAGTAATATAAAATAAATTTGTTATATGTCTGCCAAAGAGTCAAAAAAAAGACAAGCCAGAAGAGCACTCGGCGGGCCAACGGCGGGGAGCCAGCTGGGTAGGGCGAGCACAGTCAGCGCTTGCTGGTCAGTCTTCCTGTCGCTTCTCGAACCCAGGACTTGGATTTCACCCTGCAAGCCCCCAGGCATCCCTCCCCGGATGCCGGGAGACAAAGCAGCTCCGAACCTGTGTGCCTCTCCCTTTCCGTTGCCCAAGCTGAGCTGGTCTCTTCTCCCCACCTAGTCTTTACTCCCCCAACACACATCAGGTACCCGTGGGGGTGTGGCTACTTCAGAAGTGGGCGTGGTGTTTAAGAAGTGGGCGTGGCCTAGTTTTTGGCGGGCCGCTGCAAGTAGTTTACTCATACCAAGAAATCTAAGGCCTTCACCTACACACCAACATGAAGAAACAACGCAAATCCCCGCCAAAGGGAGAGGATGAGGAAACAAGTCCAGAAGGCTCAGTAGGTGCTAGTCACCTGAAGGGAACTCTCTGACAAAGAATTCAGATATGAAGGCATCAAGATGTTCAATCAACTCAATGAAACAGTCAGACAGATATCCAGTAAATTGAAAGAGGACATGAAAGAAACAATCGATTGCACAATCGACAAAATACAGGAAGAAATGGGAACGGGAATTGGAAAGTTTCGCACAGAAATGGCATGGATCAGAGATTCCATAGATGAAATCAAAAACTCAGTCTGTGCCCTCAAAAATAGAGTGACAACAGCTGAGGAAAGAATCGGTGAGCTGGAAGATCAGCTGTACCACGACAACACGCAACAACAAACAGTGGCAAAGGACCTCAAAATAGCTCTACAGAGAATCAGAGCCTTGGAGACAATTCCAAAAGAAACAACATTAGAATCATTGGACTACCAGAAGCTCAGGGAAACAATCCCAATGAAAAATCCATGGTTAAACAAATCATCACCGAGAAATTCCCAGAGCTCCACAATGCAGCCATTCAGATTCAAGAAGCCTGAAGGCGCCAGCTAAAAGAGACCTGAACAAAAACACTCCAAGACATATCATAGTTAGAATGATCGATGCTGCCGATAGAGACACAATACTGCAAGCAGCAAGGGCAAAGAAGGAAATCACATACAAAGGAGCACCCCTTAGATTCACAGCAGACCTATCAGAGGAAACCCTCCAAGCCCGAAGGCAGTGGCGAGATATAGTGAAAAAACTCACTGAAATGAATGCTTCACCAAGAATACTCTATCCGGCTAAACTCTCACTCTTAATCGAAGGAACGGTACACCTTTTTCTAGATAAACAGCAGCTCAGGAACTTTATAGACTCAAAACCAAACCTAAAACAAGGGCTAAAGGAGCTACTATAAGACAAGACAAACCCTACAACCACAACATACCCTTACAGAAAGATGGCACAAAACCCCATAGCAATAATCTCTCTCAATGTCAACGGTCTAAATTCACCATTTAAGAGACACAGAGTGGCAAAACGGATACAGAGACAGAACCCAACATTCTGCTGCCTACAAGAAACTCATCTCAACAGAGCATACACAGATTCAAAGTCAAAGGATGGAAAACAATCCTGCAAGCAAACAGCTCCTTCAAAAAATTTGGGTGGCCATACTAGTATCCGACAACATTAATTTCACCTTGAAAAAGATTAGAAGGGAGAGTGAAGGCTATTTTCTCTTCATCAAGGGATACGTACAACAGGAAGAAATCACACTCTTAAATGTATACGCACCTAAGGAGGGAACAGCTAAATATTTAAAGCAACTGCTAACAGATTTTAAGGAGGACATTGCTAGCAACACAATAGTACTTGGAGACTTCAACATCGCCTTATCACCTCTGGATAGATCAACAAGAACAAAACCCAGCAAGGAATCATTGGCTTTGAAAGAAGAAATAGAAGAGAAAGAGCTTATAGACCTATACAGGGCTTTACACCCCCAAAAGAAAGACTACACATTCTTCTCCAGTGCGCACAGAACATTTTCCAAAATAGACCATGTGCTAGGACACAAAACATACCTCAACAGAATCAGGAAGATAGAAATAGTATCAACCATCTTTTCAGACCATGATGCACTGAGGATAGAAGTGAATCACACACAGACACGGAGAACCAAATCAAACACCTGGAAATTAAACAACTCAATGCTGAACAACGAGTGTGTCACGAATGAAGTCAAGGACGAAATCAAAAGATACCTGGAAACAAATGAGAATGAAGACACGAGCTACCAGAACATATGGGATGCATATTAAGGGGAAAATTTATAGCTCTGCAAGCATATCTTAGGTCTGTAGAAAGGATGCACATAAACAACTTGACTTCACAGCTCAAGATCTTAGAAAAGGATCAACAGAAAGAGCCTAAATCGGGCAGAAGGAAAGAGATCATAAAACTTAGAGCAGAAATCAATGACATGGAAACCAAAGAAACAATCCGAAAGATCAATGAAACCAAGAGCTGGTTTTTCAAGAAAATAAACAAGATAGATAGACCACTAGCAACACTCACAAAGAAACAGAGAGAGAGCCCTAATAAACTGAATCAGAAATGAGAAGGGGGATATCACAACAGAAACCAAAGAAATCCAAAAGATCATCAGAGACTACTTTGAAAGTCTGTATGCCACAAAACAAGAGAACCTAGAAGAAATGGATATATTCCCGGACTCCTATCATCTCCCAAAGCTGGGTCAAGAAGATCTGGAGTATCTGAATAGACCTATTAACATCAACGAAATCGAAACTGTAATCAAAAGTCTACCCAAAAACAAAAGCCCAGGCCCAGATGGATTCACTAGCAAATTTTTCCAAACATTTAAAGAGGACCTACTGCCAGTCCTTCTCAAGCTTTTCCAGGAAATTGAAAAAACGGAAACTCTCCCAAACAGTTTCTATGAAGCCCATATCTCTCTAATACCAAAAGCAAACAAAGACACCACGAGAAAAGAAAACTACAGGCCGATATCCCTGATGAACACGAATGTGAAGATTCTCAACAAAATACTAGCAAATAGAATTCAACTACGCATCAAAAAGAGCATACACCATGACCAAGTGGGATTCATCCCGGGGATGCAAGGCTGGTTTAACATTCGGAAATCAATCAACATAATCCACCATATCAACAAAAGAAAAGATAAAAATCATATAATCATATCAATAGATGCAGAAAAAGCATTTAACAAGATCCAGCACCCATTTATGATGAAAACCCTAGCCAAAATGGGTATAGAGGGGACTTTCCTCAACATAGTTAAAGCCATCTACCACAAGCCTACAGCAAGCATCATCCTCAATGGGGAAAAACTGAGAGCCTTCCCTCTAAGATCAGGGACGAGACAAGGATGTCCACTTTCTCCACTGCTGTTCAATATCATACTGGAAGTACTTGCAATAGCGATTAGGCAAGAAAAAGATATTAGGGGCATCCAGTTAGGAAAGGAAGAAATCAAGCTCTCACTGTTCGCAGATGATATGATACTATACTTAGAGAACCCAAAAACTTCTACCAAGAAACTTCTAGAAACAATAGGCTTGTATAGTAAAGTTGCAGGCTACAAAATCAATACCCAAAAGTCTATGGCTTTCCTATATGCAAATAGTGAAAGAGAAGAAAGTGACACAAAGAAAACAATCCCATTTAAAATTGTGCCCCAGAAAATCAAGTACCTAGGAATCACCTTAACTAAGGAAGTAAACGACCTGTACAAAGAAAACTACAAAACCCTACTTCAGGAAATAAAAGAGGATAGGAGGAAATGGAAAAATATTCTCTGTTCATGGATCGGGAGAATTAACATTGTCAAAATGGCAATACTTCCCAAAGCACTGTATAAATTCAACACAATCCCTATTAGGATACCCATGACATTCTTCAAAGAAATAGAACAAACACTCCTGAAATTTATATGGAACAATAAGCCCCCACGAATAGCTAAAGCAATTCTAGGGAAAAAGAAAATGGGAGGAATCAACCTCCCTAACTTCAAACTCTACTACAAAGCAGTAATAATTAAAACAGCATGGTACTGGAACAAAGGCAGAACTGTAGACCTATGGAACAGGGTTGAATATACTGACATCTCCCCCCAAGAATACGAGCATCTAATCTTCGATAAGGGGGCAAGAAAAGTGAAGTGGAGCAGGGAAATCCTCTTTAACAAATTGTGCTGGCAAAACTGGACGGCTACATGCAAAAAGGTGGGCTCAGATCTCTGCCTAACTCCATGTACAAAAGTAAGATTAAAGTGGATTAAAGACCTCAACATCAGACTGGAATCCATAAGGTACATTGAGGAAAAAGTTGGCAAAACCCTCCATGACATAGAAGCTAATGGTATCTTCAAAGATGTCACATCGCTGGCCAAGCAAGTGAAAACAGAGATAGATAAATGGGACTATTTTAAACTAAGAAGCTTCTGCACCTCAAAAGAAACAGAGACCAAAATACAAAGACAGTCTACAGAATGGGAAAGGATATTCGCCAAATACACACCCAATAAGGGGTTAATCTCAAGGATATACAAAGTACTGGTTGAACTCCACAAAAAGAAAACATCCAACCCATCAAAAAATGGGGAGATAAAATGAATAGAAACTTTCACAAAGAAGAAATCCGAATGGCTAAAAGGCACATGAGAAAATGCTCCACATCATTAATTATCAGGGAGATGCAGATCAAAACCACAATGAGATATCATTTAACACCACAGAGGCTGGCCCATATCCACAAGAACAAAAGCAACTGGTGCTGACGCAGATGTGGCGAGGAAGAGACACTCCTTCACTGTTGGTGGGAATGCCAACTGGTTCCGCCCTTTTGGAAAACAGTATGGACGATTCTCAAAAAATTAGAAATTGAGCTCCCATTTGACCCAGCAATACCACTCCTGGGAATATCCCAGAGAGGCAAAAAAGTATAGTAGAAGTGACATCTGTAATTATTTGTTCATTGCAGTACTCTTTACAATAGCCAGAATCTGGAAAAAACCTGAGTGCCCAAGAACAGATGAGTGGTTAAAGAAACTTTGGTACATTTACACAATGGAGTACTATGTAGCTGTTAGAAAAGATGAAGTCATGAAATTTACATAAAAGTGGTACTACATGGAAAGTATCATGTTAAGTGAAATAACTCAGAAAGAGAGGGATAGACATAGAAAGATTGCATTCATCTGGGGAACATAAAATAACAAAATAGGAGACTAACACCCAAGAATGGCTGAGATTAGTACCAGGAATTTTACTCCATGGTTTGGAGGCCAACCACACATGCTAGGGGAAAAGGGATCTCAGATAGAGAAGGGAACACCAAATAAAGGTGCTGGGAGGATCCTCCCAGGATGGGAGAAGCATGCTGAAAGTAGACTATAGACCAAACATGATTATCACCCATTGCCTCTTTTGCAAACCACAGCACCCAATAAGAGAGAGAGAACAAAAGGGAATGCCATGCCACAGAGACAGGGTAGGATGAGGGGGATGAGGGTGGGTGGCAGGGATACTGGGATCCGTGGTGGTGGGAAATGGGCACTGGTGGAGGGATGGGTATTTGATCACTGTATAATTGAAACCCAAGCACAAAAATTTGTAAGTCTACAACTGTACTTCATGATGTCTCACTAATAAAAATATATAAAAAAGACAAGGGGTCTTTTTTATATGGGGCTGGAGCGATAGCACAGCGGTAGGGCGTTTGCCTTGCACGCAGCCAACATGGCCGACCCGAGTTCGATTCCTCCGCCCCTCTCGGAGAGCCCGGCAAGCTACCGAGAGTATCTCGCCCACACGGCAGAGCCTGGCAAGCTCCCCGTGACGTATTCGATATGCCAAACACAGTAACAACAAAGTCTCCAATGGAGATGTTACTGGGCCTGCTCGAGCAAAAAAAAGACAAGCCTCATTTATGACAGGAAGATATGATGATTAATGCAATAAGATCCAAGTAAAAATTAAACTAATTTTTTTATTTTATAAAGTAGTTCACAATATTTGATTACATTTAATATTCAAACACCAATCCCACTACCTTTACTCCTTTCCACCACCAAATTTTGGATGTTTCTATCCCGAGCCCCAACCCCTGTCCCAAAGGAGAACCAAAATAATATAATTTGTATTGTTTGTTATGAAAAATCTCTGAAAATGCTACAAAAAAGTATCCCTAGTGGAAAGAGTGTAGAGATTGTTGTGTTTCACCCAGGGACCATTAGGCTCTTCTATAAGAGATCACTAACATGTTAAAGGTTGACCCTTTTGTGTTTCTATATATGATTCTGTAAAAAAAAAATTCTCTCTAAGTTTTGTTGTCTTCTACTTTGAATCCAATGAAATGTGGTGCAGTACTCTTGGAATATGGGTAGGGTGTGTCTTATGAAGTATCACATGGCTGAGGTCCAGGAATAGTTTGACTTGTGGGTGAGGCTCGGCCTGAGCCTGTGGAGAGTGGCTGTGAGCATGGGGGCAGTTGAGTTCTGGAGGTTTTTGGCAGCCGGAGGTGGGCCCCATGGGGAGTGGAGGGGTCTCACCTATCCCCTTTCACTCGGGTGCCCAGAGTGAAACAGCTTGGCGCTGGGTCCAGCAGCATGTTTATGGCTTGTGTCACGTTATGCTCCCTTCTGGGAGAGAAGGACATGCGATCTACAAAATAAATTTTAAAGCAATATATTTTAGATGCCAGAGTTGAAAATTTAGTTATGTAAATGAGAATAAACCCTATACTATATTGTATTAAATGCTTTGATTTTCTTTATTTACATATAGCAATCCAGAACTACAAATTGACTTGTTGGTTTATTTTCTGATAATTTCATTTTCCATTTCTTTAAGCAACTTTGGAGCAAATCCTGTGAAATAAATTTGTTATATGCCTGTCAAAGAGACAATCTGGGGGTTTGCAGGGAACCTGGGAACACTGGTGGAGGAAAAGGGACATTGGTGGTGGGACAGTTGTTGGAATATTGAATGCCTGAGCATTGCTGGGTGTGGCCCCCAAACAAAACAAAAGCAAAATATCTTTTAAAAAAAGGTGGAGGGTGGAATCAGAATCTAATGAATTATATCTTTTTTGTTGTTGTTTCTTCTGGGAGCCGGAGAGTGGGGTTGGCCCACACCTGACTGTGCTCAAGGTTTGTTCCTGCTCTGAGCTCAGGGGTCGGTCACTCCTACTGGTGCTCTGGAGAGGATATGAGGTGCTAGGGAACAAATTAGTGTTGTTCCTGTGCAAGGCAAACACCTTACCAACTTTGTTCTATGTTTCCTGGCCAAAGGAATTATGTGAACTTGAACAAAGTACAGATGCTAGTGCATTTTATTTTGTTTTGTTTTATTTTTAGTAGGGTTTTGGGCCACACCCACTGGAGTTCAGGGCTTATGCCAGCTCTATGCCCAGGGATATTTTCTAATTGTGCTTAAGGGGCCCATGTGTAGTGGCAGGGATTGGACCAGTGTCACCCTTGTGCAAGGCTAGTACCTTACCCCTTGTACTATCTCCCTTGTAATATCTATATCTTTAAGATATTAACTGAGAAATGCACGACATAGAGAATCGTGTTTATTTTTTTTTCCAGTGATAATTGGGACATATATACAAAACTGGTGTATATTTAAGTGTATATATTTGAATCCAAACTTCTGTTTGTTTATATTTATATAAGCTTCAGGAAAACACATGGAATATTCTACATGGACAGTTAACTGTACCATGTTTGGGTTGGGGAGTGAAATTTGGGCAGATACTGGAAGTACAGAAGAAAATGACTTGATGTAAAAATACTTTTATTTGTTTTGGGGGATACATCCAGTGATGTTCAGGGATTATTCAAGCTCTGTTCAGGGATAACTCCTGACAGTACTCAGGGATCATATGTAGTGCTGGTGATCAAACATACAAGGTGCATTATGTCTCTGGCCCCTAAAAAGGTTTTAAATAGCAACTGAAAAAATTACTAATATGCACATATGTATGATGGACTGAAGTGATAGCACAGCAGGTAGGGCATTTGCCTTGCACGAGGCCGACCCGGGTTTGATTCCTCTGTCCTTCTCGGAGAGTCCAACAAGCTACCGAGAGTGTCCCACCCTCACGGCAGAGCCTGACAAGCTCCCTGTGGCATATTGGATATGCCAGAAACAGTAACAAAAAGTCTCACAATGGAGACATTACTGGTGCCCACTCAAGCAAATCAATGAACAACGGGAAGACAGTGCTACAGTGCTACATATGTGTTATATAGAGAATATGTCTACATTCTTTATGTGTATATATGTTTATGTAAGCATACACACATACATATATATACACACAATATATATGTTTAATGAGACTTATGTTCAATCTCCTGTCAAATGTTCTTTCTAAGAGGGGCACAGAAGGGCTTTTTTTTTTTGCTATTCAGAAATTACATGGATTTGTTATATCTATTAAATTTGTTAAGACCTACTCAGTGGTATTTTGAGCCTACTCCTTCTTCTTTACAGTTAGCTGAAGCAGTTTTACTTTAGTTCTAACTATGTAAATAAAATATAGAATATATATAGTTATACTATGATATATATGTTATACATCATACACATATATGTATATGTAGAAAATGCGCTAGAATAGACTCTGTATCTATGTGTTTGCAGGGATGTACATGATTTGTTGTTAAATTTTAAAAAGCTAATAATGCTTAAGAAACGATTTGATTTTGTCAAAACAAAGTCCACACAAACAAACCTTTATAACTGGGCTGCATAAATGCTTGTAATACTGAATGAGCCATGAAAGCAATGTAAAGGGATAAATGCCAGGTTGTTAACATTTGTTACTTCAAAGGGGATTGCGATGGGGATGAAATAATGATTAACTTTCCTTTATGCATCATTGTGCTATTTCACTTGTCATAATAAGGCTGTATTGCTTTGTAATTTGAGAAATATCAAGCAGACCAAACAAAGAAAAATATATATACTGGGTCTTCCATCTACAGAACAAATCTTTCATTATATTTTGAGGTCTTCTTTTTTTCCCTTAAATACATTTTCTTTGTATGTCTAACATGCTAAGAACTCTGTTGTTATTTTTTTATGAATGAGAAATGAAAGTTTATGAAATCTTTTGAAGCACAAGCTGAATTGGTCACCTGGCTTTTCTTCTTTAATCAACTGATGTCAGTTTTCTTTTCCTTTCTGCATCCTTCCTTGTTGTAATCTTTATCCCACTTTTAAACATCACATACATACCAACAACCCTCTAATATATATCTCAGCCCTGGGCTATTGATATCACCTTTTGAATGTCTAACTGTTATCTCAAACTTGATATCTCAAAAATGGAATTTATGATCCCATTCTTTCAAATTCACCCTGCCTGCAGCTGTCTGTATCTCAGGTGGAGACAATCCCATATAACCAGTTGCTGAAGCAAGAAAACGTGGGTCATTGTTGAGTCTTCTCTCTTCTCTCATACCCTGTACCCAAAGTATCAGAAAATCCTGTTCATTCTACTATCAGAAGATATTCCGAATTGACCAATTCTCATTTCCACTGCGTTTTTCTGCTCAGAACCAACATCCTCTATCAACTGGATAACTGGTTTCTCTGTGTTTGTTGTTGCATTTCTATTAAACACCAACTCTCAACATTGGGTCAAGGCCCTTACACGTACATAAATCACATCACTCTTTTGCTCAAAACCCTGAAAACTCTGTTCCTCTTCTCCTAAGTCCATTTCCTTACATACACTCCTCCTATCTCATTTAGTTCAAAACCCACGGTCCTTATGCAATTCAATTCCCTGAAAACTCTATCTCATCTATCCCTCCATAGTCATTGTGGCTTCCTTACTGCCCATAGAATGTGGCAGACTTGCCTGTCTCACTTTGGAACCTCTTTCACTCCTGTTACTTTTATTTTCCATGCTCTCTCATCTGGTTTTCTGACTAACTCTTTTTTTCTCTTGCTCAAGAAAACCTACTCTGGGGCAGGAGCAATAACACGGCGGGTAGAGCATTTACCTCGCACGTGGCCGACCCGGGTTCGATTCCCAACATGCCATATGGTCTCCCCGAGCACTGCCAAGAATAATTCCTGAGTTGCATGAGCCAGGAGTGACCCCTGTGCAATGCTGGGTGTGACCCAAAAAAGAAAAAAATAGAAAAAACCGAAAGCCTACTCTGATCACCTTATTCAGTCCCCGACTTCCCTATAGCCTACCTTCATAAAACAAAATCTCTCTTGTTATTATTTGCATTTTCATTTTCCATAATACTCATCCCTTTTTTGATAGGGAAATGTTTATATTTAGTGTATCTTTTTTTGCACGCTTTATTACAACATAAGCTCCAAAAGAGCACAAGTCTGGTTTTGCTCTCAGTGGGATCACGTAAGCCCAGAACAGTGGCTTTTGCATGATAGTTACCAGATAGATGTTGATTATAATAATGAATTAAATTGCATTAGCTCTGAGCTTGAAACATTCCCAAAAACAATCTTCCCAATGCTATAATTCTTTTCTTTTTTCTCTTTTTGAGTCACACCCGGTAGTGCTCAGTATGGCTCTGCACTCAGGAATTTCTCCTGATGGTGCTCAGGGGACCATGTGAGATACTGGGGATCGAACCCTGGCTTGGCCACATGCAAGGAAAACACCCTTCCTACTGTACTATCTCTACGCTCCCAATGCTATAATTCTTGCCTGGCATGTGTTTTCAGCTGTTATGTGCTACAGAATTTCTACCTCTCTGCCTCTTAAATATGACTCCTTTTTTCCTCCTTTTACTTTTACTCTTCCAAGAGTAATTTCACATTTCTGGCTTATTCATGAAGACTTTTTTGGTGTTTCTCTACACTGCAACGGATTTATTCTTTTTCAATGTGCCTCTGGGGTGATTTCATTGAATTTGAAGAGGAGGGAAAGCAGAAATGCATGCTCAGTTCCTCTTCTTGATCTCAGAGAACTGGGAAACTCTTGGTGTGATTCCATTTTTCTGAATCTGAGTCAATTTGGCAACTCGAGTTACTGTGCTATAGAACTCAAATTCTGGTATTTTCCAATCAAAAGTCAACTGAAAGATGAAGGCTGGTGAGAGGTAGGAGTAGAGGAAAAAAAGAGCAATAACAGCAAATGGGGTTTATTCAAGTGCTTGCAACTTGAGAATATGGCGGATTTGTTCTCCCAAATAATCTTATTCCCAGGTTGGGATTAGGGCACAGCTTGGAAAAATACATTAGGGAAAACAAAAATGGATAGCGGGTCAGGGGAGAAAGAGGTCTAGTCTGAAAACAGGTTGGTTGGTATCAATGGTTTAAAGAATTCCTGGGAATTCCTTGTAAAGTTTTAAGATCAACCAGTCAAACATTCACTTCCAGGGCCTACATGCCAGGGTAGAGGAATCTTCCCTGAGGACTTGGTGTTTGCTCTTTCTCCTCCATCAACTGGGCCTAGCTACGATAACATTCCTGTAGGCAGAGAGATGGGGACGGGGAGTGGGTGCTGATAATTTATGTTGGGAAAAGTCTGGAACCTGACCCCAAAGGCATGACGGTCTTTGGGACAAAAGACCCATTTCAGGATCCTGGAAAAGTTTCGCAAAAATTTTGGAATTTTACAATTTACAAATTTTACAATTTAAAATTTACAAAATTTTACAAATTTTGGAATTTTAAAAATTCCAGGCCTAGAACATAGATGGATCCCTGAGAGGTGAAGGGCAAGGGTTGCACTGGAAAGGCTGTCATAGGAACTCAAGAATGGGCTACCAGAAGTTCAGTGCCTTTTGCTGGGGGGAGGGAGTTGTGCATAGGGAGAGTGGGGTGTAGGGGAGACACACCTTTAACTTCTGCTTGTGTAAAGAATTCAGGACAAAGGAAGCTATGAAAACATTCATATATAACCTCCAAAAAGTCACTCTGGACTTTCCACTCTGGAGAAACCCATGCTCACTTGAGCACTCTCTCTCCCTGTCTCTCATTTCCTAAATAAACTTGTTTTATTTCACTATTTGTTTCCCTCTAAAATTATTTTCTGTGAGGAAAGATGACAGACCTCGAAAAGTCTAAGTAAGATTTATGGAGCAGATAAGTTGCTTGTCTAGCATGCGACTGACCTGAGTTTGATTCCTGACATCCTACGTGGTCCCTCCTGAGCCCACCAGGAATGATTTTTGAATACAGAGCCAGGAATAAACCCTGAGCACTGCCAGTTGTGCCACCCCCCAAAAAAAATTATATCTGACTTTTCTACAGAAAGCAGTTCCTTTCTCCAACCTGGAGCTTTGTAGCTCCCTGAGAAATAGGGATCCTTTTCCACGCTGGACAGAACTAGTGGCATTCATGTGTGGTTTGATGACTCTCCTTGGGGTTGGTGAGATGTAAAATCTGTGCTGTGCAGGTGCTTATAGCAGATTCTCATAGGTTTAAATTTCCCAAGTAATTCTTTGGTTGACCAAGGTGGATGGAGAGGGAAGTGATAGAACTCCCTTCTCAAGGTTGTCATGTCTCTTTGTTTTTAATTTTTTTTAAATTTATTTATCTATTTGTCTTAAATTTTATTTTATTTTTATAAAGTTGTTCACAAAATTGATTACATTACATTACATTCATTGCATTCATTATTCCAACACCAATCCCACCTTCCCAACACCATTATTTCGAATTTTCCCAAACACCACCCAAGCCTGCCCCAATACAGGCCCTAAATAATTTATTTTGTATTGCTTGTTATGAATAATTCACTAAACATGATTTTAAAAGGTTTCCTTAGAAGAAAGTGTGTGAAGGTTGTTGGATCTCACCCTGGATACATTAAGCCCTTGTAAATGTGATTACTAACATGTTACAGGTTGAAGCTTTGTGTGCTAATATATTTTTTATCAAGATTGGTTGCCTTATTCTTTACATCCCATCCAATGTGGTATGCTACTCCTTGTACATCAGTAGGATGAGATGTTGCTCCAGGAGTTATAAAACTTTAAATAAGATGACACAGCTGGAGTTAAATTTTTTATCTGAAATTTTAACTTTGGTGTCTGGAGGTATCTCTGTAGCTTGTTGATCTCTTCCAAGATTTATCTGTGAGTCTCTGGATCACTGTCAGCTAATGAGCTTATATGATTAATGAGCTTACATGGTGCCAGAGGCAGTTCATGGACAGAACTGCCAAGCTTCCATTAGAACAGGAGGATGCGGGGAGGTCGCTCATTCTGGACTCCATCAGAGCCTGGAGATTTCCTGGAGAGCCTGCAAAGAACCCACATACCTGAGTTCCAGCAGATTCATTCATGGATGAGCCTCATCTGAGCCTGTGGAGATCGGCCGTGAGCATGGAGGCAATTGGGTTTTGGGAGTTTTCGGCTGCTGGGGCTCTGTTTTGGTGGGTGGAGGGCTCACCTTCCCAGCTCTGGATTGCCTTGGATATGAGGTTCATCCTGGCACGGGGTCTGGAGGTATTGCTGCAGCTTGTTAATCTCTTCCAAGATTTACTTGTGAGTCTTAGCCATTTCTCTTCTTGCCACTTCACATCAGCCATCTGTGGGTCCCTACTTCCTTCTGGAATGGAGGCTCCCTCTCCCACTGAACAACATGAAACACATAATGCATGAACCACAGTCCTCACTGAGCACTGAGGACAAGGAGTGAGAGGATCAGAGAAGGAATCTGTAGAAAAGTTGGTGGAGTTTCTACAGCTTGTTCACTTTGGAAATGTGAACCCGTCAATACAGTAAAACCCTGTGCTGTCTAATCTTGGTTAGCAGCTGGCCTTTCTCTAATATCTCTAACTTTAGCTCTTTAAATAGAACAGTACTTGTATTAACTAAGATATTTTAAAGCATTTTCTCTGCAATTCAGAGAGGAAATGAATTTCATAAATACTGATAATAAAAAAGACGAGTTCTAATGCCTGACACCACATTTCCTTCCTACTAATCGTCTCAATCTTAAACTCAAAGATATCCACCCACATTCTTAGGGAACTCATTGAAAATCTTATGCAGCTGAAAAAAATGACTAACCTCCTTTACCATGATTCTGCTAGTCAATTAAAGACTTTTCAAAATGTAGAATAGGCATTTTTATGTCTGTTTCCAAAGTCACCGAAGACCAGATTTTGACCGTTGATTTATAGATACTGAATACGCCTGCCCTATGAAAAGAAGTTTGGTTAATTTGGGAGTTTCAGAGTGTGCTAAACTATTTTTGTCTAATTTTCTGACAAGCATAGCATTTCTCAACAGAAAAACATGCTTTTTATTCCCTCTTTAAAAATAAAAGAGTTTTTTCTCAATGCTTTTGTGTCTTTATTTTGATGAAATTTCATGAGTGTGTTGGATTTGAGAAAAGTGTTTACTTGTGAAACCATTTGTCTAAGGTCAGATATGAACTAATAATATAGATCACAAAAATTACAAAACTGTGACCAAAATTATTATTTTTAAGAAAGTGATTTGTCCACTAACTACTGTTATCAGCCAAGACCTTGAGCTATAAACTGAGCAAGCACGCTACCTATCCACACCCAATTTGTCAACTGGATTAACCAGTTTTTCCAGATCTTTATGTTAACCAGTAGACCCTAAGTCCTGGCTTTTTGCTAACACCACTATCACTTTCCCTTAGCTACTCCAAGACCTTTCAAATAAGAACTCCAGTTAGTGAACCATTGGCATGAATGAATTCTAATACTGGGAAAGCCCATGAGAAAAGAAGCATCTCTTTTTTACAGTCTTCTCCATTGTTCAAGCACTCTGATAGTAAATAACTTTTTCCTTGTGCTTGTCCAAAACTTTTTGCTTGCTATAAATTCGTTTTCTCTTAATTAAAATTATTGGACATGGAACATCACTGCTCATCATCTTCTGTATTATTCTTGGAGACAATACACATGCTCTCTCTTTGGTCTGTTCTATTTTAATTTTTACTCATGCAAAAATGAAAGCCTATTTTTCATTTCTCATCATTTCTAGATGCTTGCTATTCAACAATTCCATGTGATTATTGAAATGTGATGACCAAAATGGGACCCCACTTACCAGACCTTTGTCGAGAGGGTAGTTTTGGAAAGATTGAAACAATAGGAGAAATTAAACAGGAAGTGACAGATTTAACTGTTTAACATTTTTGAATTTCTATACTATAAAAATTAATAAAGCTGACTGGCAAAGTATTTTAATAACATACAACAATAAAATTTCATGTCCAAAATGTTCAAAGAATTTACCTGCATGCACGCAAATTTGCTTTAATAGATATTTCTATATTATTTTTTATTTGATGATTCATTTATTTTCATTTCATTCATTCATTTTGTGCTATTTTTTATTGCTTTAAATTTAATATATACAGATTTTGGACCACACCTGCTGGTGCTAAGTAAGTGCTCCCAGTTCAGTGCTTGGGGGGTAACTCCCGGTGGTAAGTGGGAGATTGGGTGATATTGGGAACAGAACCCAAGTCTTCTGTATGCAAATCATGGACTCCTATCTCTCTGGACCCCAAATGGTTTTGAGTAATATCATACTCTAGTAGATACATTATTGCCCAATACTTAAAAAAAAACCTTTTATTTATTCATTAATTTTTCATAAAGCTGGGACTGTTGATACAATACTCGAGATGAAATTGATTAGATAATAAAGTAGCAATAATAAAATTGATAAGATTAAAAAATCAATATTTTATGTGAAAATTGTTATATCTCACCACAGGGTTATTAAGTTCTGGTCTAAAGATTACTAAGCTGTTTGCTGCTAGTTGAGTCTTCAGTGTTACTGGTTTTGTTTGTTGAGTTTAGTTGGCTTCTATGTTACTTTCCCATCTAACTTGGTGTGCTCCTACTGGGATGTCAGTATTGAGGAGTTTGCAGGTGTCATATGGAGCAGTCTAGAAACTTCAGGATCTATAGTCTGGGCCAGTGAATTGCCATGACTGCGGCTTTGGGATCTGGGCATGGTTGCTGGGGTTTCCGGAAGTACAGGAAGACTTCCTCCTCAGAGAAGACCTCAGGGTTCTCAACCTGGGCCTGGGGGTACCTGAAACGTTTTGCAGCTTGGTGTCTGCAAAATAGAGAAAATTTGTGGAGCAGTGTAGTTGAGTCACTGGTAACACTGCAGCAGTGGTGTGTAGGTGTAGCTGCCATGGCTTCAGCAGGGCAGGGACTCAGACAGCCCCGCTTCTGAGAGTGCCCCAGAGTTTTCAGCCAGGAGAACCAGTGTGTTCATGAACTTTAGCTGCTTGGTTTGCATCTCCTCAGAAATTTAGTCATCAATTAGTAGGGCAGGGCAGATGGGTCAATACTTTGGTTTGGTTAGGTTTCCTTTCTTCAAAATTTAGTGACAGGAGAAGCATGCTGAAAGTAGACTATAGACCAAATGTGATTGCCACTCAATGCCTCTTTTGCAAACCACAACACCCAAAAGGAGAGAGAGAAAAAAAAGGGAATGCCCTGCCACAGAGATGGGGGGGGGAAGGGATACTGGGATCCTGGGATCCGTGGTGGTGGGAAATGGGCACTGGTGGAGGGATGGGTATTTGATCATTGTATAACTGAAAGCCAAGTACAAAAATTTGTAAGTCTACAACTGTACCTCATTATGTCTCACTAATAAAAATTTAAAAAAAATAGTGACAAAAACCACCACCACCACCAACAACAACAAAAAACAAAATAGAAACCTCCCTAGTAATGTAAACTCTTTCTTAAAGATCCTCTACTTCTAGGAACTTGGTCCTAGAACTATATCTGCCCTTGGTATAAGCAGTTAGTACAATACGTTGCAATTATTTATATGTATGTCCTTCCTACCAGAAATGATTGCCGGATAAGATGACAGAGTAAGAACCATAACATTTTTTATTTATCTTCATTTGTCTAACATGTTGTATGTGCATTTGGTAGGTGAGTTCATATTTAAATGAATTAGTTCACGGATGGGGAGATAGCTCAAAGGCTGGAGCACATGCTTTGCTTGAAGCAGGCCCAGCTTCAGGTCCCTGAACACCTCTGGGAAGGACCTTGGAGCACCAGTCTTGGTACAGCCCCTGGGCACCTCTAGGTGTTGTCCCCAAACAGAAAAACGAAAAACAAAAAGGTGAATTAGTCCATCACACAAATTAAAACCATAGAAGTATAGGGGGCTGGAGAGATAGCACAGTGGGTAGGGCATTTGCCTTGCACGCGGCCGACCTGGGTTCAACTCCCAGCATCCCATATGGTCCCCTGAGCACCGCCAGGAGTAACTCCTGAGTGCAGAGCCAGGAGTAACCCCTGTGCATCGCCGGGTGTGACCCAAAAAGCAAAAAAAAAAAAAAAAAAAAACCAAACAAACAAAAAAACCCCATAGAACTATAGAAAAAAACTTCGTCCTCAAGCTCTCAAAGATATAAAACATAAAGGAAAATTTTTTCAAAAAAATAATATGTTGGTGGAATTATGTTATTTTTGCCTATAAATTAAAATGACATGAATGTCATTAAAATACGTGAAATTATGAATTCTCCTGAAATTGCTTTATAAATTCAGCATAATGCCATTAGAATAGAAAATTAAAGAAGAATAAAAATCAGGGGCCAGAGAAATAGTATAGAAATAGTATCTGCATATGGCTCACCTGCATCGCATATGGTCATCGCATAAGACCCCTCAGAAGTGATCCCTGAGCACAGAGCTAGGAGTAAGACCTAAACACAGCTGGGTATGATCTCCAAAAAACTGAACAAATTATTTGGAGGTCCAGAAAACCAAATGTGAGACATGATTCAGAAAAATTGCAGCTTAAAAAAAATAGTGCAGGAAAACAGTCTGATCAGCTATTTAAGTGTTTTATTAAAGTATAGTAATTAACATGCTAAGAACTGATGTGGAAACAAAACGATTCCATTAAATAAATAGAGTGGGAAATTCAGAAATGAATTTGGGAACAGTTTCATATGATAAAATTAGTCTTTCAACAAACGTGGTGAAAGGCTGGCCTACTCAATATAATTTATTGTGAAAAATGAAGTCGTTTAACAAGATTCATCAGGACTGGCTTACTCAAAGAAATGTAACAACCGTAGCACTGTAGCACTGTCCTCCTGTTGCTCATTGATTTGCTTGAACGGGCACCAGTAATGTCTCCATTGTGAGACTTGTTGCTACTGTTTTTGGCATATCGAATATGCCACAGGGAGCTTGCCAGGCTCTGATAACCCCCAAAAAATGGGTAAAAAATTTTTGAATAAGAAAAGTCAATCTAAGCATTACAGGAGATTAAGAAATTTCTACTGATTAGGATTGATTATTTAGGGCTCAGGAATATTATCAGTGGTGGAGTATCTGAATTTCATGCATGAGATCTGAGTTTGATTCCTCACAAAACTGCGCGTGAAATGTGATCCTGTGGTCATCACAACCAAATGTGTGATGTCCCATCGTAGCAACAGTAGGACAGGAAACATTTGATTGAGTATTTTTGTTTTTGTGGTACTGAGGATTGAACACAGGATTTCACAAGCCCTCTACTGCTGAGCTATATCCTTGGTCCGCCATTAAGTTTCTTTTCAAATCCTGCAACTTCCAGGGAGTGAGCGCGTGCGCAAGTACACACAAACACACACACACATGCCATCCACAAACAAAATAAAAATACAATAAAACCCTCAAATTATCTTGCATGATACACGAATGACTAATCTTTTTAATATGCAAGGGATTTATACTAATTCACATGGAAAAGGTTAATGATACAATAAGAAATAGAGATACGGACACACAATTCATAGGCAAGCAGTTAATGACTAATACATCTATAAGAAGATAATAAAAGTAGCAACATAACTCAATGAGATTCTATTTTTTACCTCTCATATTGGCAATTATTTCTTAGAAAATTGATGACATACAGTGCTAGCCCCAGAGTAGGAAATATATATTCCCAAACAATTGACTAAAGTGAAAAGTACATACAATAATTGGGAAGGCAAGTTGACAACATTAATTAAAAATTTTTAAATTAGAATAAACATAAAAAATATATTTAGGTATTTTTGTTGTGTTATTGCTTCAAACAAATGCTAGATACAATCTAAATGTCTATCAATAGAGAACAGATTAAATTATAATAAAATGATAGAATGGATCTCTAAGAAGGCAGGTAGAATACTCTAGGAGAATATGGGAATGAATCTTAAGCCATTCATTGAAAGAATAACAGGTAGTTGATTATAGTCTTATTTGTTTTTTAAAAGTATCTGTACAGCAAATATAATGCATGTGTTTATGTAAAAATAACTAGGGCTGGAGCGGTAGCACAGTGGGTAGGGCATTTGCCTTGCACGAGGCCAACCCAGGTTCAATTTCTCAGTCCTTTTCAGAGAGCCCGGCAAGCTACCGAGAGTATCCCACCCACAAGGCAGAGCCTGGCAAGCTCCCCGTGGCATATTCAATATGCCAAAAATAGTAACAACAAGTCTCCCAATGGAGATGTTACTGGTGCCTGCTCAAGCAAATCGATGAACAACGGGAGGATAGTGCTACAGTGCTACTTCTAGAAATTGGATAGAGAGGAGAAAAATATGAGACAATATTTAACTTTTCCTCTCTTGAGAATCAAGTACTTTAATAGTTTAATTGTAATAGACTGTGGGGGTTGGAGAGATAGCTAACAGGCCTGAATGCACTCAATGCATGCTGTGCACACAGGGGACCTGGCATTACATGGTCCCTGAGCGTCACTGGGTGTGGGTGACACCCTGGAGGGAGCCTGATAGAATGGCTTGGTAGTCCCACACCACAGGAAGCCAGCAGCACTGCGTCCTCAGGTGCCCTGATTGAACGGCTTTCTCCATTAGCTGAAAATCACAGGAGCGCAAGGGTCCCCTGAGCACTGCTTGGGATGCCTCCTCCAATAGAAGCAAAGCAAAACAAAGAAGTTTGTTTAATTTTTACAAAACTAACAAACTAGGAGCCAGAGTGAAAGTGTAGTGTTTGCCTTGCATGCGGCTGACCTGGGTTTTATCTCCAGCATCTCATATGGTCCCGTGACCCCCCCAGGAGTAATCCCTGAGCATAGAGCCAGAAGTAAGCTCTGAGCACCAGCAGGTGTGGCCCAACCCCCACCTCAAACCTTCCCAAACCTCAAGCTTAACAGACGAGTTTTGCTCCCTCCCTTAATTTCTTTCATTCTCTGTCCTTCTCTCTAAACACTGAGGTCAAGGATGCTCTAGGCTTCTCACCTTTACTACAATATATTTCCTTATCCAAAATTCTATATACCACAGATAAGTGAGATCATTCTGTGTTTGTCTTTCTTCTTCTGGCATACTGCACTCAACATGACATCTTCCAGCTTCAACCAGGTTGCAGCAAACTACATGATTTCATCGTTCCTTGCAGCTGCATAGTATTCCACTGTGTATAGATACCACATTTTCATAATCCATTCATCTCTTGTTGGACCCTAGGTTGAGTCCATATCTTAGCTACTGTACTGAGTGCAGCAATGAATAATGGTTTGATATATAATTTTGAGAAGGTATTTTTATGTCCTGGGGATAGATGTCCAAAAGTGGAATTGCAGGGTCATACAGCAGTTCAATTCCAAGTTTACTGAGAGCTGTTTTCCACAGGGATTGTGCCAGACAAACCAGTGGTGGATGAGAGTTCCTTTATCGCCACACCCCCGCCAACACAGATTGTTCCTACTGTTTTTGAAGTGCATCATTATCTCCGATGTGAGGTGGAATCTCATTGTCGTCTTTATTTGTATTTCTCTGATAAGTGATATTGAGCATTTTTTTATGTGCCTGGTAAATCACCTGTCTTCCTCTGAGAAGTGTCTATTTATTTCCTCTCCTGATATTTTGATAGGATTTTTTATTTTTATTGTTGTTGATCTTTGTGAGTACTTTATAGATCCTGGATATCAAACCTTTATCTGTTGTATTGAATGCAAAGATTTTTTCTTCATTCAGTTAGCTGTCTTTCAGTTTTAGTCTGTGTTTCTTATATCATGCAGGTACTCTTTAATTTTATGTAGACCCCCCTTTTTTTCCTACTTGTGTTGACTTTGTCAGTGGGACTAGACTATTGAAGACACCTTTGAGGAACAAATCTTGAAGTGTTCTACCTATATTTTCCTCAGTGTACTTTATTGTTTTTTTGGTCGGATCTCAAGGTCTTTGATCCACTTTGAATTGACTTTTGTGTGATGTGTAAGATAAGGACCTGGTGTTAATTTCTTACAGGTACTTATCCAGTTTCTCAGCACCTTTTGTTGAAGGGGCTATCTTTACTCCATTTCATGATCTTAGCTCCCTTATTGAATATTAACTGTCCGCACATATGGGGTTTTGTCATGGGGTATTCAATTCTGGAACATTGATCAGAGGTCCTATCTTCATTCCAGTATGTACCATGCAGTGTTGATCACTATAGCTTTATAATACAACTACAAATTAATTAATTAATAAAACACTTCCCTGTTTCTTATTTTTCTGTATGGCTTTGGCTATTCATGATCTTTTTTGATTCCACACTGACAATATTATTCACTTTTCTAGATACTGAAAGAATGTTGTCTGAATTTGTGTGGGGGTTGCCTTGAATATATAGAAAAGCTTAGATAGAATAGTCATTTTAATAATATTGATTCTTCCAATCCATGAGCATGAAATATTTTTCCATTTCCTAAGGTCTTCTCTTAAATGATTTAAAGTCATCATGATATAGCACTCCCATGTCTTTTGCTAAGCTGATTACCTTCCTTTTCATCCTCTTAGTGCAAAGTTTCTATTGTGATGAGGTCTGGTTTATTTTTTTTCTTTTATGGATAGTTACGGGTAGTTATTATCAATAATCTTTGCTAAACCTAGGTCCTGGTGATTTGATTTTCTTTTATATCGTCTTTTAAGATTATAGCATTCAGTCATTTACATTTATTTTTGCTTTTGTTTTGAGTAAATTTTGCATACGGCATGAGATTAAGCTAAATTTTACCTTTTCCCCTCCTGTGTATAACCAATTTCTCTAGCACCATTTATTGAAATGACTATCTTGTTTCTGTTAAATTGCATTTGACCTTTATAAAAAATATTGTTCTGTTCTCAGGTTGGGTTATTTCTCGATCCTTTATACAGTTCCACTGTTTTATGAGTCTGTCTTCCTGTCAATACCCTATACCCCAATTACAAACACCCCAATTACAAAGTCTTGAAATTGAGTAGATTATTTATTCTCCCATTTTGTTCTCTTTTAGAATGTTTACTTTTCTTTGCTCTTTTGTATAATTTTTGGCATTATCTTGTTTATAATTTTGACAGGGCAATAAAGCTATAGGTCAGTTTGGAGGAGATTTGGTATCTTTAGGATGCTGAGCCTTCTAGTTCATGTAGATGGAAAATGTCTTCATTTATTTAGATTTTATCTGACTTCTTTCAGGTACATTTTTTAGTTTTCAGTATATAAGAACATGTTTTGGTAGATTGTTCCTTTTGTTGTTGTTTTGGGACTACAGTATCTAGGACACAGGAGATGGGTTTGGGGTTTAAATTCTCAGCCTTACGCTTGCCAGAAGGTGATTTAACTCACTGGACTGTCCACCAGATTCAAGAGGTGACTCTTCCCCCCTTCCAAGAGGCACTTTTTTGGGGGGAGGGCAGGGGTACCACAAGTGGGGGTCCATACGTAGCAGTGCTCAGGGATTCCTCCTGGCAAGGCTTTGGGGCCATATGTAGTGCCAGGAAATGAATCTGGGTGAGACACATGCAAGTCTAATGCCCGACCTGCTATACTATTTATTACTGTAGCCCCAATCACTAGACACTTCTTAAATTGCCAGAGAGAGCTCAACAGGCTGGAGCACATACTTTGCATTCTGGGAGCCCAGGTTTGACCCCAGTACTGCATGGTCCCTTGAGCACTGAGCCCCTGCTGCATATGGACTAAAACCAAAAACTAACAGAAAATCAAAATCAATAAATAATCTGAAATTTGCCAACCAGTTGACTTTGCAGGGATAGTTCCAACAGGATCACAGTAAAGTTGGTAGAAACCAGCCCACCTACCACAAGCCAGCTGCTGATGGCTTGTTAACAGAATTGTTCACACAGTTAACCACAATACCAACAACCTCCCCACAGTTTTATTTTCTCTCTTCTTGTGTGCCCCCATCTCTGTCTGAATTAAATTTTGAAGTCCCATTTCCACAGTCACAGACTATTTCTGTATGAGGAGTTGGAATTGATGAGAGCTAGTGGCTCTACTCTCCAAGCCTTTAATTTTCTGTCTGTTGGGTATCTATTACATCTTCCTTTGTGGGTCCTGGTGGAACCAGACAAGACTTCAAAACTCTGTTGGACAGCATCTATCTGTTGTTCTCACTCTGTCCAGTCTTTATCCTTTGTCTACAAACAGAGTCTCTGTAATTTCTGAGTGGTTTGGAAGGGGTATATTGAAGGCAGATTCTTGGTCAGATACCAAATGTTGTTGATTTTCTTCTGACTTTAGAGATCTTGGCCCTGGCTGTTGGCAGGGGAAGATGGGGCACTTACGGAGCAATCATAGTGTGAGTTCATGGGTTCTGCTCTCTCTTTATCACTTACAAGAACCCATTTGTTCTTTAAATTAAATCACAGTGAGATACACAGTGAGATACATGGTTGTAAACTTGTTCATGATTGGGTTTCTGTCTTAAATGTTCCAACACCCATCCCTTCACTAATGTATATTTCCCACCACCAACTTCCCTAGTTTCCCTCCGGCCCCTCCCCCACCCCCTACCTCCCTTAAACCGCCCGCCCCTCCACCTCCCCATCACCCTGTCTCATATATTCCTCCTCCTCTTCCTCCTCCTCCTCCTCCTCCTCCTCGTCCTCCCCTCCAGGGGGTCCAGAAGTGGTATTGTTGGGTCAAACGGGATGTTCATCATAAGACACTAAATACCCATCTTCCAGAATTGCTGTACCATATTTGATAGGGTTCAAATATGGTAACACCTACGAGGACGATTAGAGGTCGCCCCAAAAGCCTCTATCCCTCTCTGAAAGACTGGCAAGCTGCCGAGAGTATTCCGCCCGCACGGAAGAGCCTGGCAAGCTATCCGTGGTGTATTCGATATGCCAAAACCAGTAATTACAACTGGTCTCATTCACCTGACCCTGAAGGCTTCACCGACATGGCAGCACTGAGAAGGATGAGAAAGGAGAGGTCGATAAAATCTCAAGGATGAACTAGGTTGCCACAACAAAGGAAGACAAAATGATCGTCTGTACTTTCAGTGCACGTACACTAGCATCAGATGCATCCATCGAGGACTTGATGGTACAAGTGCGAATGATCAAGTACGACATCATTGGTCTGACCGAGACAAGAAGGCACGAATCTCACCATGCTGTTTTCGACACTGGAGAAGAATTGTTCCTTGGAACATGCGATAAAAGAGGTGTCGGAGGCGTTGGTGTCCTTATCAACACAAACTTGGCCATGAGCATTGATTCATTTGAATACCTAACAACCCAAATCGGACATTTACATTTGAATAGATGTGGCTCACTGCTGGCAGGCCGGCAGTTTCTATCTTTGTTGTCTACGAACCAACATCTCATTATGATGAAAGAGAAATCAAGAAGTTCTACATGGAGCTAGAGAAGTTCTATAAAGAAGACCACACCTTCTACAAGATCATTGTGGGTGATTTTAATGCCAAGATAGGACCGAGAAGATCAGCTGAAGAACTTCACATCGGGACCCATGGCCTAGAATGGAACGAACAGGGTGAGAGACTGTCTGAGTTCATCATGTCGACCAAGACCATTCATGGTAACTCACAGTTCCAGAAGGCAGAATCTAAACGTTGAACATGGGAGTCTCCCAGTGGACGATTCCACAATGAAATAGACCACATCATATTCAATCGATGGTTTTGCCTGACCGATGTTGCTGTTGTCCCAAAATTCCGAACGGGATCGGACCACCATCTCCTTCGTGCAAAATTCTACTTCACAGAGTGGGAAGAAAGGGCTGCAAAGTTTAAAAAGAGAACTCCCAGAACGACCACCAACTGGGAGCTCTTTGGCACTATTGCGGCAACATGGGAAGATGCCATTGTTGACAACATTGACGAGGAATACGATCGACTGGTTTAGCACCTCCATGATTGTGCGAGGAACGCCAAGAGAGAGATAGCCACAAAAAAAAAAACGCCTGTCTTCGAAAACCTTTGAGTTTATTCGCCAACGTGGTTTGGCGCATGCCTCAGGCAACCGCAAGCTAATGTCCGAGCTCGCAAAGCAGTGCAGAGATGCGATCAAGGAAGAGCTCAAAGAGAGAAGAGCAGAAGTGCTGGTAGATGCGGCAGAAGCCAGGAAAAGTATTAGTAACGCCCGCCTGTCCTTCACCAACTACAAGACCAAGATGACTACCCTCCGATGTCCTGATGGATCCATCACATCCTCCAGAACGGCAATGGAGAAGATTATCCATGACTTCTACTCAAATCTCTTCTATAGCCATGTCCACTTGCCGACATACCAAATTCCACAGGATGGATATGTTGTTCCCAACGTTCTCCCTTCCGAAATCCGACAAACCATTTCGTCAGTAAGGAAACGAACAGCACCCGGCCCAGACAAGGTCAGACCTGAACACCTGAAGAACCTGCCGTCAGTACTCATCAATACACTGGCTCGGCTCTTTACACGCTACCTGTCTGAATGCAAGGTTCCATCCCAATGGAAAACCAGCAGGACCGTCCTACTGTTCAAGAAGGGAGACATCCATGACATTGGCAACTATTGCCCGATCTGCCTATTGTCTGTCATCTACAAGTTGTTCACTCGAGTCATCCTAAGTAGAATTGGCAGAACACTAGATGAAGGACAACCATGCCAGCAAGCCGGGTTCTGCAAAGGATTCAGCACCATCGACCATATCCACACGATAACCAAGCTCATTGAGGTTTCTCGGGAGTTCAAGATGCCGCTCTGTTTAACATTCATTGATTTAAAGAAGGCCTTTGATTCTGTTGAGACGGAAGCGGTCATTGAAGCCCTAGCCAATCAGGGCATTCAAGCCCAATACATCAGGATCCTCCGTGAGCTGTATTGCGGATTCATTACCAGGATCTCACCATTCTACGAAGAAGTAATCATTGATGTCAAGAGAGGGGTTCGGCAGGGTGATACCATTTCACCAAAACTCTTCAGTGCCACCCTTGAGAACATCATGCAATGACTGGAATGGGAAGGAATGGGAGTGAAGATAGATGGTCAGCAACTACACCACCTCCGCTTTGCTGATGACATCATTCTAATAACACCAAACATCAGCCAAGCGGCACAAATGCTGGCCGACTTTGACCGTGAGTGTGAAAAGGTAGGACTACAGCTGAATCTTACGAAGACAATGTTTATTAGAAACAGCCTCGTTCCTGATGCCCCATTTGCTCTCAACGGAATGACCATCTCCGAATGCAACAGTTATGTGTACCTAGGTCGAGAAGTCAACATGACAAATGACCTGGCACCCGAGCTGCGCAGGAGGAAGAGAGCGGCTTGGAACGCCTTCAAGAACGTTGAAGAAATAGCTAAGAGGACGAAGAACCTCCGGCTCCGGGCACATCTCTTTGATTCCACTGTTCTTCCTGCATTAATATATGCCTCAGAGACCTGGGCCCTACGCAAACAGGATGAGAATGCTATTCGGGTCTCCCAAAGAGGAATTGAAAGAGCTATGCTTGGAATATCACGTTTCACTCAAATGAGAGAAAGAATCCGGAGTTCCGACATCCATTGACGATCAAGAATCAGCGATCAAGAATCAGGGACGCTGTCTCGTTTGCCAAGGTGTCAAAAATCAGATGGGCTGGTCACGTAATGAGATTTAAAGACAACCGCTGGACTAGAGCTGTTACTGACTGGATCCCACGGGATGTCAAAAGACCGCGTGGCCGCCCACCTACCAGATGGTCAGACTTCTTCATCAAGATCATGAACGATCGGTTTGAGGTTCTTCATATTCCCAGAGCGAAAAGATGCCATTGGGCTACACTGGCACGCCACAGAGATGAATGGAGACGTTACTGGCGCCCGCTAGAGCAAATCGACCACTAACAGGAAGTTAAGTGATTATGTGAATCACTGTGGGTTACAAAGTTACCAAGTTACTTCTGATTGAGTTTCAGCCTACATTATTCCAACACCAATCCCTACACCAGTGTCTTCAGGTACCCTCCCCGCCTGATGCCCCCTTCCCCTCTCCTTCCCACCTTCCCCCCCAACCCCCCCCCCCCCCGGCCAGGTACACTCCCCCCATGTCCCCGACCCCATGCCTGCCTCTGTGGTCACTGGTTCTTTTTAGGAATCTCTAGGTCAGAAGTTGTAACAGCCAAAGTTGGAGGCTGGCTGTTGGGGAGGAACCCAGGGCATTTCTGCTGTCTTCGTTACAGTCTCTCTTTGCTTGCCAGCAGCCTGGGGCTTTTCCGGATCCCTCAGGCTCTGGGAGTAACTCTGGAATTTGGAACTGCAGTGTCCCATTTGGTTGTGTGTGTGTGTGTGTGTGTGTGTGTGTGTGTCACAGGTCACACCCAACAATGCTTGGAGAACTATCTGGGCTGCCAGGGATTAAACCCAGAGAGTGTGTGTGCAAAACAAGCACCCCCCTACCCTCCCACCCTCCACCCCCCCACCCCATTCTATCTCTCTGGCCTTGAGGACAGCTGTGACCTTAACTGAGAGTTTGCTGATGCTGCCTCTGTGGGGAGCCACTACGGCCCCAGCCCTGTGCTGCCATCTCTTCCCCTGTTGGCCTGCCTCTGCTCTGTCAATACATTACACCTACCTGCCTCTCTCTCTGGTGGCTCAGAGCTAAAGCCCTCCTGCTTTGCTCTTTCTGCTCCTCTCTCTCTCTCTCTCTCTCTCTCTCTCTCTCTCTCTCTCTCTCTCCCCTTCCTCTCTCTCTTTTTCTCCCTCTCTCTGTCTGTCTCTATCTCTGTCTGTCTGTCTCTCTCTCACACAAGACTTGGGTGCAGCAACCACCTCCTCTGCCCTCCCTGGGTTCCAGGAACTCATTTTGTTTTGGGGCCACATCTGGTGATGCTCAGAGGTGGCTCCTGGCTCTGAGCTCAGGAATTATCCCTGGGGGGTGCTCAGGGACCACATGGGATTGAACCCAGGTCAGCTGTGTGCAAGCCAGGCTGCGCCCTACCTGCTTTACTATCTCTCTAGCCACTCCATGGGCTCACTTCTGTGGCCAGGCATAATGGCAGCATGACAATGCTCTTTAGCTAACTGCACCAAACTTGCTTGCTCACTCAGGGTCTCTCATCCCCCCACCCTCTCAGCGCTTCCTTCTACAAGGGACAAAACAAAACAGGCCCAGTGCTGTCTGGTCTTTCCCTGAAAATCCTCAGTGTTCGAGGACATGATGTTGCCCGAGTCCCGTTCCCAGAGTCCCTGTTTCAAATTAATCTATTTTTCTGTTTTCCAAAACCATGATCCCTCTATTCAGCCTAAGCCAAGGGTTTCCTGTTCCCCCCACCCCACTACCAGCCCCCATATTTTCCTGGGCTTCTAAATGTGCCACCAGGCACATAGCGTAGCCCCTTCAGGTTGATGGACTCACTGTTCTTAGTATGCGAGAAAAGCTGAATGCTTCGACCAATAGCTTTGTATACTCATGACATTCTTTATTAACCTCATTAACTTGGACTAAGCTGTTCTTCTGGGAAGCCCACCTGACGTTTGCTTCTGTTCAGTTTTGCCCTGATTTCACTGGCCACTGTGTGTTGGAGGTTCTTGCGCGCTGAAGCCAGAGATGAACGGGCTGGGTAAAACTAGTCTGTCTCCACTCCAGACTCAAGCATGCGCAGCCCCTCCCAGGCGCCATCCAACAAGGGTAATTCTGGTGGCCGTGCTTTGTCCCATGGAATTCCTGTGTGATTCTCTCTGGAAGACTGATTTAGCTTGAGAAACTAGAAATGTTTTCTGATGTCAGTGTTACCATCTCTCGTTAGGTCGCCTGAGGTATCACTGACATTACAGAAAGTTTACTACTTGTGAGTGAGTGTCTAGGAATTTTGAGAGACACCTGTGTTGTGCAATCACCACCAAAGGCAGGATATAGAATAATTTGATTCCCCCCACCCACCTGCCCAATTTCCTTAGGACCCTTGGTAACTGTCTCTTTCTCCCCACCCCCAGGCCCCAGCAATCACTGACCTATTTTCTTTTCTAGGTTTGGGGGTTATTTTTGCCATAAACAGAAATGCTCAGGGGTTACTCCTAGCTATGAACTCAAGGAACACTCCTGGAAATTCTTGGGGCACCATAATGGGATGCTGGGGACCCAAACATGGGTTGGCTGCATGCAAGGAAAGAACCTTACCCACTGTACTCTCTCTCTGGCCCCCTCCATGATCTATTTTCTATGACCTTACTTTGGCCTTTTCTTGATTGTTGCTTGAGTGGAATCATGCACTAGGCAGCCTATTAAGCCTGGCGTCTTTCGCATGGCAAATGCAACTGAGACGTTCTCAAATCGGTGGCTGTTTTGTTTTCTGTCATCACAAGATTCCATGTAGGCATGTACCAGAGTTTGTCCATTCACTAGCTGAAGGACATCTGGATGATTTCCAGGCTTGGCTGGATTATGAGAAATATTTGTATACATGTCTTTATTTATTTGTTGGTTTTTGGGCCACCCACGGTGGTGTTCAGGGCTTACTCCTGGCTCTATGTTTGGGGAGATCACGCCTGGTGGTGCTTGGGAGACCCACTTTATGTGGTATTGGGGAATCAAACCCGGGTCAGTGACGTACAAGGCAAGTGTGTTGCCTCCTGTTCTATCTCTCTAGCCCATATAAAAATATTGATATGAAAATTTCACTTATGTAACATTTCTAAGATTCACTTTTTTTTTAATGTAGGAGCACTGCTATTTATTCAGCCACTGATTAGGCTGATTGAATTGGGCATGAACTCCACCTTACTTTTTTTCTTTTATTTTTTATAATTTTATGTATTGAATCACTGTGAGAGCAGTTACAAAGCTTTCAGGCTTAAGTCTCGGTCATACAATGAAACACCCGCACCTTCACCAGTGCCCATTCTCCACCACCAAAAACCCCAGAAAACCCCCATCCCACACCCTCCCCCTACCTGTGGGGCAGATAATTTTCACATTACTCTCTCTCTCTATTTTGATTACATTCAATATTTTGACACCAGACCCACCATTATTATTTGGGACTTTACCCCAACACTCGGCTGGAGCGATAGCACAGCGGGTAGGGCGTCTGCCTTGCATGCAGCCAACATGGCCGACCCGAGTTCGATTCCTCTGCCCCTCTCTGAGAGCCCGGCAAGCTACTGAGAGTATTCGATATGCCAGACACAGTAACAACAAAGTCTCCAATGGAGACGTTACTGGGCCCGCTCGAGCAAATCGATGATCAACGGGAGGGTCTTTACTTTTACTTTACTTTTACCCCAACACTCAAATCTGCCGAAAAGGCAAAGTAGACAATTTGTTTTCTATTGCTGGTTATGAGTAACATATGATGTCGTGCAGCTGCAGTAGTGCCGTGCAATTTTGAAATTCCAAAATTTTAACAATTAAATCTGGAGGGATTTCTGCCAAAAACTGCTGGGTTCTGAGATTTGTTCCTGAGTCTCTGGGATCATGGTCGTTAAGCAGCTTGATCAGGAGCCAGAGAGGCCGTTCGTGGGCGGTGACTTGGGGTCTTGTAGGGGTGGGAAAGAAAGGGCCAGCTCCACCCCCATCCCGTGAGGCCCTGCATGTCTTGTCACTGCGGACGCACCTGACTGTCCAGTGGCCTCTGGAGAATGGCGGCCACCAGGCTGCCTGGGGGAACAGGCCAAGGCACAAAACCTATTCCCACCTGGGGTGGCCTGATGCCAGTAACCTACTGCTGGGACTGAACGCATTTCTGCCAAAAGCTGTTGGGTCTCAAGATTTGTCACTGAGTCTCTGGGATCATGGCCGTTAAGCAGTTGGATCAGGAACCAGAGAGGCCATGCCTCCAATTATATGGCTGAGCCAAAGGTGATTTGTGGGTGTGTCTCCCACATACCTAACTTTTGGCCGTTTACTTTCTTGGCAAACTTTGCCCTAAGTTTTTGGGGTCTGGCCAAAGACATAGCAGCAATTTGGGGGTGTCTGGAATTCTGAAAGTGCCATCAGACTGCTGATGCACTCACCTCACAGGTACAGATTGTACAGATTGACCTGCTGGCAGCACCATTCCCACCCCCCCCCCCTTTTTTTTTCTTTTTTTGCTTTTTGGGCAATGCACACCCAGCGATGCACAGGGATTAATCCTGGCTCATGCACTCAGGAATTAACCCGGGTCGGCTGCATGCAAAGCAAACGCCCTACCCATTGTACTATTGCTCCAGCCCCGTAAGTTTCACTTTCTTGACTATCTCCTCCTATCCACTTGATTTCCCCAGATTTCTCTGTCGCCTCCTCTTCAAACCCCCACCTGAATAGAGACTTGAGCCCTGCTCTGTCTTTCGGCAGAGATATGTGACTTCTAGAACTTGGGAACAGTTTCAGGGCTCTAAACAACTGACCTATCCTCTCCAGTGGTCATAAATAAAAAGCAGAGAAATAGCCGATAGAACGAGGGAGAGCAGGGAAATACAAGGCGAGCAGGCAGGGGACAGGACTTGGACGTCAGGTGTTGTAATTAAGGGCTTCTTCTTAATTAGCAGCCCAGCTGCCGATAAAATTGAATTGTGCTTTCCTGCTTATAAACTGGAATGGGGACTCGCTGAATTATGACTTGCTTCCATCCACGCTGTCCGTTTTGTGCGTCAGAGCTAATGTACTGCAGCTGATATCTGGACCAAAGTGAGATGATTAGGAGGTCTCCGGTCACCAGGGATCGCTCCTAATAATTCTCTTTGAATAACAATAATAGCGAGCACTGACTGAGAGCCTGCCACTAGCAGCCACAGTACTTTACAAACTCATTTAATCGTCACGGCTCCCTTATGACTAGCCGTAACTTTCCTGTCTTTGCAGGCCGTGCAGAATCCGAGGCACCGAAAGGTTAGGACTGTGAGCATGTGGCAGAGTTGGAAGGTGAATCCAGGCCATCTGGATCTCTTACCACTAGGCTGGCCTGTCTCTGCACACCTGCAGTCGGGGCCAGACATTCGCCATCACTCCCGTGGGCTTCAGACCGGCCCGGCAAGGTGACTGACTGGGTATTATCCTTAATTTACAGGTGACTGAATTGAGATTCAGAGAAATTAAATATCTAGGTCAAGGTCCCTGCTGGGGGCGGGGGAAGTATGGGGACGTTTCGAGAAGAAGCCAAGTGAAAGTCATGGGGTTCTCCTTCTCCTCTCCTGCCCCTCATACCATCACGGGCTTTGCCTTGGACCTGACCCAAGTTGAGAGGCTGTCGAAGTCATGAAATGAAGATGAATTTGTCAGCATCTCTGCTAACCTGCTGTCCAGGCCAAGCCTGGCTGCCTGGGGCTGTGGTTGGGAGTTTGCTCCTGCAGCTGCCTGGGCCCCAAGGAGCTGCCTGGTATTGTAAAACTATTCTTATTTTTTTTTGCCTGGCCTTTTCTCAAACAATAAACTCCCTTAGGAAAGTTGGGCATAAAACAAAAATAAACACTTGTTCGAGGCTATATTTGTCCTTTTTTTTTTTGCATTCAGTAGACTCCAACATCTTAACAGGCAGCTGAGGCTGGGCGCCCTCGCACTCTAATTAGTTTTATGGCACATGACGGCTGGTCTCTGGAGGGGGAGAGCATTTGCCAAGGAGCACAGAGGCCTGGCTATAAAACGCCAGATCAGCCTGTCACTCCAGGTGCCGTGCCCGGCCAGCTCAGTCCCTATCAATCTTACCATCCACCAAACTGGCCCCAGGAGGGAGTCTGGGTTTTTATTTAATGATCTTAGGAGTGTGTGCTCAAGGGAGTGTGTGCTCACAGGAGTGTGTACTCATGGGAGTGTATGCTCTCGGGAGTGTGTATTGATGGTAGTGTGTACTCACGGGAGTGTTTGCTCACAGGAGTGTGTACTCATGGGAAGACTTCATTTGATTCTTTTTCCACAGTCCTCACTTTGACTGTGCTTTAAAATGTTGGGAATTAGGGACCAACCACGTCTATTTATTTAAGAAAGCTGATTATGGCAAAACTGCAGTGCCCGGGGAAAGTGAGCAAGCATTTGCACAGGGCAGAAGTTAGTCATAGTGGAGCTTAGAGGTAGCTGTATTCCAACGCTTCCTTTGGAAAGCTGTACTCCAACGCTTTCGTTTGGAAAGACACAACGTAGTTGGTTGATGAACACTTGATGCATGACTAATACCACTGTAGCACTGTAGCACTGTCCTCCCGTTGTTCATCTATTCACTCCAGCGGGCATCACTAACGTCTCACAACAAATTGTGAGACTTGTTGTTACTGTTTTTGGCATATTGAATATGTCACGGGTAACTTGCCAGGCTTTGTCGTGTGGGCGAGATGCTCTCGGTAGCTTGCCGGCCTCTCCGAGCGCGGCGGAGGAATCGAACCTGAGTTGGCCATGTTGGCCGCGTACAAGGCAAACGCCTTACCAGCTCTGCTATTGCTCCAGCCCAGGATGTGAGGGCGATCTGACTGTGACATCTGTCACCCCATTGATCGCCAGGGTTGATTCGGCTGATCTGGCTGGCTAGGCGGGTGTCCCCTTCCTCCCTCACCACTCCATGTGCGTCCCTCCCAAAGCTGCATGCTTGGTTGAAGAGTGGCTACCATATTGGATGGTGCTATTCCAAGTCTACCTTAGTCCATACTCTGTCCAAATATATTCCTGACACCATCAATTAGCATAAATGGCCCTGCAACCAGATGAGTTGTGACCCCTCCATCTGCTACAATGACTACAAAAATTCATGTTTGCTATGTGGTTTTCTTTTTAAAAATAAACTGCAATAGAAACTGGCCATGGGAAGATAATACTGGTAAAGGGAAGATTATTTTATATTTCTATATGGGTGTCCTTGTATTAAGTTTTTTATATGAAATTAATATAAACATTGTATTAGTTACAGGGGTACGGTATAATGACTTGATTTTTTATTCTATATTTGTATTCTGTACGATAGCACAGCAGGTAGGGTATTTGCCTTGCATGTGGCTGACCGGGTTGGATTCCCTCTTGGGGAGCCAAGCAAGCTACCTAGAGTAGCCCCCATGGCAGAGCCTGGCAAGCTCCCCACGGTGTGTTCAATATGCCAAAAACAGTGACAAGTCTCACAATGGAGTCATTACTGGTGCCCACTCGAGCAAATTGATGAACAACGGGAGGACGGTGCTACAGTGCATGATCTCGGGGCCTCTCTGTGTGTCCAGCTCTTTCAGATGTTTGCTCTCTCTGGTTCCCAATGCTAACTCCCCTGACGGATGGGTTGACCTCCTGGGGAACGGCATAGGGACATATGTCATGGACGCGGAATTAGATAGGGTTTACCTTCCTCCTAGAGCCCTGAGTTCAGTGGGAGAAGCTGCCAATTTTATAGATGCTGGGAAGAGATGGTGTGCCGGGCTAGTGCGGTGATGATAAAACAATCACAGTCACCACGGAGGCTAGGGAGAGGCCGTGGGCCAGGCGCTGGGCTGAATCCTGCAGGTTTCTCTGCTTCCTCGCTCCTCTGTGACATCAATACCCCCTTGGTTATCTGTTACCCCAATAATGCCGCATAATGGTCATGAAAGAGTGGCATGAGGGAATGTTTATTTTCTCTCACAACCCAGTGCCTGGGCCAGGAGCATAGGCTCTGTGGCACCTGGCTGGACTGGTGGAAACCCCCGTTTGGGTTCTCTGGTGCAGCTGGGTGGCCGGAAGCTGCTGGTCTCCAATGACGCAATTGGTCTCCATCTCCCCAGATTTCTCTTCTTCCAGCAGGCGAGCTCTCTGGCTTATTCTCAAGGCAGAGGCAGGATTCCGAAATGCACACGGAAACACATGAAGCCTTCAGAAGCTGAGACCTGAATTTGGCATCTGTCAGTTCTGCTGCCTTCACACTTGGCCATAGCAAATGTCTAAGCGTCACCTGGATTAAAGGACTGGAGAGCAGGCTCCCTCTTCTTGAGGACACAGCTGCAGAGTTGAAATGGAAAGATCCCGGATACCAGAAAGATGACGATGTTGGCCAGGTTTTGTTTATTTTGTTCTTTCTTGGAGGAGGGCCACAGGGTTTACTTCAGGCTTACTCCTGGCTCTGTGGTCAGGGATCACTTTTGCCTGGCAACTCAGGGGTTCCAGGGATAGAACTTTGGTCCATCGGCCACATACAGCCAAGTGCCTTATCTGCTGTGCTATCTCTCTAGCCCCTGGAGCCAGTTTTGTAATCTACTACGGGGGCCATTATTGTCCCCATTTTATGGATGAGGAAATGGAGGCATAAAGAAGCACGTAAGCTTCCTCTAGAAAATAGTAGCAGCATAAACATGAGAGCTATAGAAGTATTAGGCAAAGGAAAGATTTTGTTGTTGTTGTTGTTGTTCTTATCTTGTTTTTGGGTCACACTCAAAACAAAAGTGGTGCTCAGGAATACTCCTAAATCTGCTCTCAGGGATCACCTCCAGGCAGGGTGCAGGTGATCAGACAGGATGCCAGTGAGGGAACTCAGGTGACCATGCACAGGATAGGCATCCTGTCTTCTGTACTCCTGCCCCTGATACTGTTTTCTTTTGGATCATACCCAGAGGTGTTCCAGGACAACTCCCAGCTCAGTGCAGTGGCAGGGCTTGAACCCAGGGCTTCGGCATGGCAACGCAGGTACTCAAACCCACTGAGCTTCCTCTGGCTTCAGATATTACTGATTTTTATAACAGGCGACAATGTTCTAATGTGGGGGTGAAGTAGAACCAGGTTTTTTTAAGCCTGGATTTTGAGGCCTGGCCCTGTTTCTTGCTGAGAATTTAAAAGTTTAAACTGCCTTCCAGGTTCTGGAAGGCAGTTCTCACATTCTACCAGTCTCTTGCCCCTGCATCCTCTCTGCTCTTTCGCTGGAGGTTTTCTACAGTGCTGTCAAATTTTGCTCCCCGACTTCCAGAGCAGCTTGAGATGTCTGTATTAATACCTCACGGACACCCCACAACCAAGGTGGAATGGCCATGGGTGAATCAAAACCCCAACCAACTGGTCCCAGCTCCACCACAAAAGAACTCTATGACCCTTTTTATTAAAACTTCTCAGAAAATCCCCCCAGGAAGAAGCCCCAGGTTACTCCACCTACTCAGGGACACATTATTTTCAGTCTCTGACAGTGATGCCACCTGCACCCTGGTTCTCACCTCAGGGTCTGCTCAGGGAAACCAAGCTAAGACACCCCAAAGGGCAGGCAAGGTATTGAGAGAGTCTGGGGCAGACAGGGCTCCACAAAGAGAAAATCAATTCGAATCAGGTGTGGGATCCATTCTAAGCTAGCCTCATCTATTTCAATGCTTTTCTCAGCTCCAAGGACTGGTTCTGTGCCATGTGACACTAAATAAATAGGATCAGAGCTGCTACTCACCTAATTACTCATGCATACCAATGTTTTTTCCTTTAAAATTTAATTTTTCAGGGTTAGAATGATAGTACAGCAGATAGGGTGCTTGTCTTGCATATGGCTTATTCTGGTTTGATCCTTAGCACCCCGTATGGTCTCCTGAACACCACCAGATCCGATCCCTGAGTGCAGAGCCAGGAATAACCCCTGAGCATTGCTGGGTGTGGTCCCCACTTTTAAAAAAAGCCCAAAATTAATTTTTAGGGCCATAGACATTGTTCAGGAGGTAATGCTCTTGCTTTGCACATAGTTGAAACTTGTTTGATACCTCACAGGGTCTCATGAGGACCACCAGGAGTGATCACTGAATACAGAGCTACCAGTAAACCCTGAGCACCAAGTGGGGCCTCAAACCAAATGAATAAATAAATAAAATAATTTCTATAGTTGTATGATAAATTCAGGCATATTATAGAGAAAATTGAAATGAAAAAGTAAAGGAATAAAAAAACTACATAATTTTGCTTATAATACACAGAGATAACTTCAATTAAATGATTTCTATGTCTCCTTGTGATTTTCTTGTATGCACATTTTTGTATATTTTGTACAGATTATATATTTTTCCTTTTGAAATCTTGTTTCCTCTTAATATCAAAGCAAAAATATCTTTTAATATTATTAACAACTCTCTAGAAATCTAGATACTGATGACTACTTTATCATATGAATATACTATAGTTTTATGTAATCATGTCCTGCAAATAGCATCATACTATATTTACATCTTTGTATAGTAAAAATTTAAGGTAACCTCCAATTATTCCCTTTAAAATGGATTTCTGAAATTAGAGTAAAGAAGTTGTAGGGTTTAAGTATTTTCAGACTTTGAACATGGAAACTTTTAGTATTTGGGATTTGCCTAGCAAAGATATCTTAGTATTTGAACAAATGTAAATTATTAACTATATTTATACAATCAACACATATTTATTGAGAATCTATTATGTACTAGACTTATGTTCTAAGTTTAGCAATGAGCAAAATATACAAATATCCCTACACTGGGTAAGTAGAAGAAGTTTGGACATCTTCTGAGAAATCTTCTAGAGAGTAAGGAAGTGCTCAAGAATTATGAATTCAGACTTGGGGCAGACTTGTGCTGTAGGGGCTCCTGAGTAAAGAATGTCCTCAGTCCTTTGAGCTAACTCCAAGCCCTCAGTTTCTTTTTTTTCTTTTTTTCTTTTTTTGGCAGGAGGCACACCTGGTAGTGCTCAAGGCTTACTCCTGGCTCCATGGTCAAGAACTACTCCTGGAACCATGTTGGATGCCAGTCATGGCACCCGGGGTGGCTGCGTGCAAGGCAAATGCCATAGCTGCTGGCTCCTCCGTTTCATTCTAATCATGTGGGCTTTGACCTTAGAGGCCGTGAACCACAAAACAATCGCCCACTTGGGCAGTGACCTGAGTGACAAGCTTGATAGCACTCAGGTTGATTTGTTTCAGGTTTGCCTGAAGTGTTTTCTTACTCAGTACCTACATTTTTCCCTAAGAGTTCATGTTGCTGTTTGGCATAGTGCACTTTTATAAAATTTTTGAGCATGTGGGATGTTGCTTTTAATTCAATATAGCATAAATATGTGCATGCTTGCACACCTACACACCCCAATCTAAAATTAAACATTAGATACCCTTATTTTAATAGTTCACAGGCCTTTGTGCTCTGTTTCTGCCTCTGTCTCCCTGTCTCTGTCTCTGTCTCTGTCTCTGTCTCTGTCTCTGTCTCTCTCTCTCTCTCTCTTTCTTTCTCTGTGTATGTTTGTGGTACCAGGGATCAAACTCAAGGCTTCTATATCCCTGACCCCTATCATTGACCTTTTGTGTACTTAGAATTTATCACTAAGTTTCTATATAAAAATACAGTTAGTCAAATCCCATATATTCCATGACCATTTTCCCTGATCTCCTTTTACTTTCTTCATTTTAGCAGAGAACGCACCCCTCTACCCCCAACCAGACCCCATCCCTTTGTGGTGTTTTCCAAGTTAAGCAATTCTCTGCCAAACTACTGCCCCCAACCCAGGCAGCCCATTCTCCAAGGGGCTCTGTGAGCAGAATAACAGTTTATGAAATGAAAAACAGTTTTCTCTCTCTCAGATACCCCCAAAACCCACCACTGAAAGTTTATTTGTTTGTAGAAGAGGTGGAAGAGAGCAACATCAGAAGACTGGGAAACAGTGGATGTCACTTAAGAAAGGGACAGGATAAGTGAGGCAAAATCTGGAGAATTTTTGTACCCCTACCCCACCGCCTTCAGTATCCACCTCGAGACTCCCCACTCTGCACTTTATTCCTTTGGACTCTGAAAGCTTTTTGGTCTTCAATAATTCTCTATTAAAATGCAAATACTTACTGGGAGTTAGTAAACCTTATCAGTTTATAGTTGACTGTTGCTTGGGCAGAGGATCCTGTCTAAATGGGCCAGCTTTTAACAGCAGAGGGACAGAATGTTCTATAGAAGGACAAAAGAGAATTAATTGGTTGGAGTTATTTTGGAGGTCTTCTATTTTAACCAAGTGACCTCAGCCCACCATTTGCCATAGTCTTATTCTTTGCCTTCTCCAAGGAAGCAGTTTCAAAAGGCTCGGCTTTCCACATGAGATGAATTTTGGAGAAATGCTAGAACTTCTCTACTAAATGGGAAAAAATAAAATGAACTCACGGAGCACCAGAACTCCCCATTCAGTCTCAAAGTAGCTTGGTTTGATCTACATTGCCTGTGGTACGTCTGTGATTGGTGGTACAGCAAAGCCAATGGGTATTCAGGGTGATGGGGTCCTCCTTGCATAGTAGAAGGGAGCTGAATAACTACCAGCCTCTCTGCATCCAACAGGGAGGACTGAAGGAGAGATCCAGTGCTCATATCAGTGCATCCCAACTTCAGAGAAAACCACAGAAGCCCACATGTCCTTCAGAGGCAAGGGAGGCATCCATCAGCTGGAGCCTGGCCGCTCCTGGGAAGAGGACCTTCTCCATCTCTAACATGTGCTCTTTAGACCTGCCACACATGCTCATCCTCTCTCTGGACTAGCAGCATGTTGGGCAGAAACTAAGGTGGCTTCATCTTATGTCCAAGTGCAAGTGAAACAATACTTTCAGAATAAATGCATCCATCAAGAATAAGCAATGCCACAGGATCGATCCAAAGCGCAATTGAAAAATCTTTGCCAGCCTCCTCTTCCTTTCCTCCTGGATTCAGGAATACTGGCTGAAGTATGCAACAGTTGGTCAGGCGCCTGCACTGCCAATCAAACTGGAAACAGTCTTATCCAGAAACGGTCCTGGGACCAACCACTGTGCAGTACTAAGCCCTCAATTCCTGGTGGATCAGGTTCCCAAGGATGGAGGGCACAGCCAAAGGTGCATGCAAGGGCTTGGGATAGCATCAGGTCAGCCACCTTTGTGGAAATGTTCCACTGTTTCATTTTATTTTATTAAAAAATTTCTTTTCTTCTTTTTAGTAAATCACCATGAGGTACACAGTTACAAAGTTGTTCATGCTCAGGTTCCAGTCATACAATGTTCCAACATGCATCCCTTCACCAGTGGACATTTCCCATCATCAATGTCCCCAGTTTCCCTCCCACCACCCCACCTACAGCCTGCATCTATGGTGGGCATTTTTCCTCTCTCTCTCTTTTCCCTTTTGAGCATTTATGATTTGCAATATATGTACTGAAAAGTTGTCATGTATTTCCCTTTACCTCCTTTCAGCACTCATTTCTTGTCCAGAATGATCCTTTCCAACTAGCATTGTCATAGTGGTCCCTTCTCTATCCTACCTGCATGCCCTGTTCCACTATTTCAATAACCTACCAGTACTGCCTGAATCCATACTTTACCTCTTTTCAGACCCCAAGCTTTATTATCCGAAGCTCTGGGAAGGTTCCATCTACACTGGACTTGTGCTCTGGGGTCAGGAGACAGCTGGGTGAGTGAGTTCAATCCCAGGCCAGGTGTGGGCTTCAGACTGAAGAGGTTTGGGGCTTGTGTCTCAAGAAGGCAAAGCATGGGTGACAACTCTGAGCTTGTGGGACTGTTGACTCTGCTGAACCCGAGTAGGCACTGACCCTGGCTTGATGCCAAGGAATTCTCGGTAGTCGAGAGCAACCCTAGAGAAAGTCTTCCTTAGCATGACATGATTAGCTCTCCATTTTTTCTACATTTTTATTTTTGCTGAATGTAAACTCACCATGGAAGAGAAATAAAATACTATCCCTTCTGCTCAATCCTTTATCTCTGAAAAAAACAAAAACAAAAAAAAATGTACCTTTTCGCAAACCCATGCTGGCAGCTTGCAGGGGAGTGGATGGGAGCCGTATTTGCTGTCTACGCTTTAGAGCTGACATCCTTTTCACACCCTCTGTCTCCATTCATGCCACAGCCTGAGTTCTAGCACTGGGTCAGAACGCTGACTCACAGGGGTCTTTGGAGATAATCATGCATTTAGGGGTGGGGAGGGGAGGAGAGCAAGGAAGTGAGCTATTTTCAGTTTGTCAAAAATCCAAATGGAAATTATAGATGAACACAGTACTCTAGTGTGCAGTGAGAGGAATTCAACTTGCGCCAATTTAGGAGGAGAAATGGAATTAATTGGCTCATGGAATCAGTGCACAGGAAGAAACGAGGTGTGTCCCAGGGACAGCAGGAACTGGAACCTTAGCATCACCAGGCTGTGGCCATGCTGGGGCTGGAGAGGGCCTGAGTGATAACACCCTCTCCCCTCCCCCCACACCTCTTTCCCCCTAACATTTGAGATTATCTGGGCATGTCTGCTAGTGGCATCTAGCATGTAGAGGCCAAGGGTTCTACTAAACTTCACGCAGTGTACATCATAGCCTCTTCTGAACCCCCAGTCAATAAAAAATGATCTGATCCCAAATCCAGAACTATTGAGAAACCTGCTGTAAAACCAGATTCTTTCATGTGGCTGGAATGTGACTGTTTCCAGCCCCACACCCCACACTTCCATTCTTTCACTGTCTGTACTGCTGTTCCCCACTGTTGCCAAAGGGAACTGAAACCTTCTGGTTCTGATCCGAGTCTCAAAAATCCCAGAGAAGTCCTCATCCCAAACTGGTCCAGGCACTCAGGTAGATGTACCTGTAGGTTCAGAAAGTTGGGGTTTTAGAAGATCAGGAAAGGGCTGGAGTGATAGCACAGTGGGTAAGACGTTTGCCTTGCACGCAGCTGACCTGGGTTCGATTCCCAGCATCTCATATAGTCCCCAGAGCACCGCCAGGAGTAATTTCTGAGTGCAGAGCCAGGAGTAACCCCTATATGTTGCCAGGTGTGGCCCAAAAAGAAAAAAAAAGATCAGAAAAATTTTTTTCTAGAAGCTCATAGCTGAATTTTGGAATGTGTATGCTCAAAAGGAAAAGGTATGGGACAGGTAAAAAGCAGAGAGGACAATAAAGTGGCCACTGCCATTATTGAATTGGTTTGTTGAGAGACAGCATCTTTTAAAACTATGAATATAGAGCGGGTGGGAGGAATGAGCAGAGGGATATTTTTTGGTGGCTGAATGGTGCTAGAAATTTGGGGGTGGGCATGGTAAGTCTATACATAAGAGGTGTGAAGCTAAACCCCTGAAATCCCATAATATTGCAAACCAAAACAGCAATAGTTAATAAACTACAAATATGGAGGAGCATTTAACATTAACAATCTTTGGTTGGGCAAAGGTTGGGAACTTTATCAATAAAAAGCCCTCTATAAAAGTGCTGCCCAGACGGGCTATGTTCCCTGCTGCAGATACTCCCCCCCATTCTCTCACAAAGATAATTTTTCCCCCAATGGAAAAGGAGAAGTCTCTTTACTAAGTGGTTTTTTAAAAAATTGTTATTAGTGAAACACCATGAGGTACAGTTGTAGACTTACAAATTTTTTTAAATTTTTTTTTTATTAGTGAAACACCATGAGGTACAGTTGTAGATTTACAATTTTTTGTGCTTGGGTTTGATTATACAATGATCAGATACCCATCCCTCCACCAGTGCCCATTTTCCACCACCATGGATAATATCCCCCCCCACCTCCATCCCCCCATCCCCCCCTGCCTCTGTGGCAGGGCAATCCCCTGTGTTCTCTCTCTCCTTTTGGGTGTTGTGGTCTGCAAAAGAGGCATTGAGTGGCAAACATGTTCAGTCCATAGTCTACTTTCGACATGCATCTCCCCTCCTGGGAGGATCCTCCAAACACCCTTTATTTGGTGTTCCCTTCTCTATCTGAGCTGCCCTTTCCTCTAGAATGCCCGACTGGCCACTAAGCTATGGAGTAATCCTCCTGGTGCTGATCTCAGCTATTCTTGGGTATTAATCTCATACTTTGTTACTTTATATCCCCCAGATGAATGCAATCTTTCTATGTCTATCCCTCTCTTTCTGACTCATTTCGCTTAGCATGATACTTTCCATGTTGTACCACTTGTGTGTAAATTTCATGACTTCATCTTTTCTAACAGCTACATAGTACTCCATTGTGTAGATGTACCAAAGTTTCTTTAACCAGTCATCTGTTCTTGGGCATTCGGGTTTCTTCCAGTTTCTGGCTATTGTAAAGAGTGCTGCAGACTAACAAATTTTTGTGCTTCAGTTACACAATGATCCAGTACCCATCCCTCCACCAGTGCCCATTCTCCATCATTTACATTTTAAAAAAAAATTGTTAGTGAAATACCATAAGGTACAGTTGTAGATTTACAAATTTTTGTGCTTGGGTTTCAATTGTACAATGACCAAACACCCATCCCTCCACCAGTGCCCATTATCCACCACCACGGGTCCCAGTATCCCTCCAACCCCCCACCACAAAGATCATTCTTGAAGAACCAGTCTCTACTCAGAATCTATAGGTGGCAAGAGGCTATTCAGATAAACAAATTATCACTTATGTTTACCTAGCTAATGAGCTATTCTTTCCAGATGACTAATGTGGTAATGCTTAACCCCATTACCATGTACCATGTTCATATCCTTTAAAAAATCCTTGAAGGAGTAAATAATGGTAGAGATTTCAGGCAAGTGGGAACTTGGTGGAAAGACCACGTTTTTTTTTTAATTTCCATATAGGTAGCAGACATACACTATATTAATCTGCTATATAATGAGACACATTCAAGGTAATTTTTGGAAGTGCATTTTTTAATGAGACACTGAGTCCCAGGGATGGTAGAGTCCATGAAAATGAAGAGTCGGAAAGTGCAGAGTCCATAATTGAATCAGTTTGCAAAATGCTGATTTAGGTGACTTTTATTAGATTTCTTTAAGATTCAGGTTTGAACCCAATGGATATTGTGACCCACAAGGAAGGAACTATTGTATGCAGGCATTCAAAATTTGTGGATTAAAAAGCCATTTGTTGAGGTATGTTTTACATAGGGTGATCAGTTGTTTTATACTATTGTCCTAGGATAATTGCTATACTTTCCATTTCCCAGTTCACACTAGTAGACAAATTATATGGTCAACTTATGCTAACAAGAATTTTTTTTTGGGTGGTGTTTTTATTATTTTTTTTTGGTGGGAGCACATCTGGCTGTGCTCAGGGATCACTCCTGGTCATGTTCAGGGGATCATATGAGGTGCTAGGGATTGAATCAAGGTCGACTGCATGCAAGGCAAGTGCCCTACCTGCTATATTATCTCTTCAGCTTATAACAGGACAATCATTTTTTTAAAATTTTATTTTATTATTTTTTTTCAGACTTACACATTTTTGTGCTTGGGTTTCAATTATACAATGATCAAACACCCATCCCTCCACCAGTGCGCATTTCCCACCACCACGGATCCCAATATCCCTCCCACCCCCCAGCCCCCATCCCACCCTGCCTCCGTGGCAGGGCATTTCCCTCTCTCTCCTTTTGAGTGCTGTGGTTTGCAAAAGAGGCACTGAGTGGCAATCATGTTTGGTCGATAGTCTACTTTCAGCATGCTTCTCCCATCCTGGGTGGATCCTCCCAACACTCTTTGTTTGGTGTTCCCTTCTCTTTCTGAGCTCCCTTATCCCCTAACATGTGTGGTTGGCCTCCAGGTCATTGAGTAAAATTCCTGGTACTAATCTCTGCCATTCTTGGGTGTTAGTTTCCTACCCTGTCACTTTATGTTCTCCAGATGAATGCAATCTTTCTATGTCTATCCCTTTCTTTCTGAGTCATTTCGCTTAACATGATACTTTCCATGTAGTACCACTTGTATGTAAATTTCATGACTTCGTCTTTTCTAACAGCTACATAGTACTCCATTGTGTAAATGTACCAAAGTTTCTTTAACCAGTCATCTGTTCTCGGGCACTCAGGTTTTTTCCAGATTCTGGTTATTGTAAAGAGTGCTGCAATAAACAGACAATTGCAGATGTAACAGGACAATCTTTTAAATTAACTTTTTATTTTCATCTTTGTTGTAGAAAGCAACTTTTCACACAATGTTAGATTAGTCTAAGAATTGCTCTCTGATGGCATGTTTTCACAACTTGGTTATCAAAGTTAGAGTCAATTTTTAGTCATCTTTAGATGGACCCAGGATTACTTAAAATATTGGTTTCTTAATCAAGAAAAGCTTTGTAAGGGTCTATCTCAGTCATTCAATAAAAATTTTAAAAACCACAATGGTTTCTTATTGTCCACCCCTCCAAACATTGATCAAACCTATCTCACCATCAATATTTGTATTAGAATCTACGATTGGACAGACCATATGTTCATTACATAATTAAGGAATGGTTTGTAAATAAACAAACCTGGTTGGACTAGGCACTGGTCACTGTCACTGTCCTCCCGTTGTTCGTCGGTTTTCTCGAGTGGGCCCAGTAACGTCTCCATCATGAGACTTTGTTGTTACTGTGTTTGGAATATCGAATACATCACAGGGAGCTTTCCAGGCTTTGCCGTGCGGGCGAGATACTCTCGGTAGCTTGCCAGGCTCTTAGAGAGGGGCGGAGGAATCGAACTCGGGTCGGCCATGTTGGCTGTGTGCAAGGCAAATGCCCTACCCGCTGTGCTATCGCTCCAGCCCAGACTAGGCACAAATAAAATAATAATTTTGGGAAGAAAATACTAGAAGCATAAGATAAGTAACATGAACTAGAGCATCTTTGGGGACCTTTGAGCAAGGTCCGGTTTTTGATGCTCCCACATTTCTCTCTTGACTCAGCTTCAATTTGTCTTACCAAAGATTCTTGTTGCCTCTACAGATGCTGGCAACTGCAAAAGTCAAATTCATGCCCTTCAATATTCACATAATATGCATTAGGCAAAGCAAATATAATTAATAATTAGAACACAAGCAAGAATGGTATGTTACATGGAGTGCTTTCTGAGGAGGAGAAGCCCAGTACAATGAAGTTTTGTTTCAAAGTCAAGGTGTAGGACAAAACACAATTCCCGTAAATAATTACCCTTGAAAGTCCCTTAAATCACCCATGAAACACAGAATATGTGGTTTAATGCCCTCAAGTCTCAATAAGGGCAAATGACAGAGGCGTGCAGTAATGTGCAGAATGTAATGAATCATGTACAGAAAACAATGTCCAAAAGAACAATGAGCACATATCCAAATATAAATCTCCAAACTTTTTACTTACCTAGAAAATAAAGCCTACAGATGGTTTCTTCAATTGGGCATAGATAAAGTACTTGGTTTAGAAGGAAGAGGCATTTTGTACCAAAAATGCTCAAATATGAAGGATACAGACCATGAGACCTTGATGCAGAGGCTGTTGCCTCTGGCTTCCTGTTCCCCCTGGGCGATGGGGTAAAGTCATCTGCCCGTTGTCTGGGTTTGCCTTTTCATTTTTGTTTCCTCCCTTCCTTTTCTTCTTCATTTTTTTTTTGTTTCCTTTCTTCTGGGGTGGTGGAGGATGTTGGGCCTCACCTAGTGGTGCTCAGGGACTCTTCCTGGCTCTGTTTTTAATCAATCTTTGGTTTGTACCATATGGAAGAAAATCCTGTTTTTGATTTCTTCTTCAGAAGTCACACATTCTATTCCTCATTCATTATTTAACAAATACGTATTAAATGTCTTCTACATGCTAAGCATAATTCCAGAGGCTGGGGACATCGTAGGAACCAGATCATCACAAATCCCTGTCCTCAGGAACAAAGAACCTGGCATGAGATGGAGGACGTATACAGAGAATGTCAAGCACTCCTGCTCCATAGTTTACAAGCCAAACTGAGGTTGTCTTTCTTCCTCTCCAGTTCCACTGTCCTCCCGTTGTTCATTGATTTCTCAAGCGGGCCCAGTAATGTCTCCATTGTGAGACTTGTTGTTACTGTGTTTGGCATATTGAATATGTCACGGGTAGTTTGCCAGGCTTTGTCGTGCGGGGCGAGATACTCTTGCTGGGCTCTCCGAGAGGGGCAGAGGAATTGAACCCGGCTCAGCCGGGCCGTCAGCTTGCAAGGGATATGCCCTACCACTGTGCTATTGCTCCAACATGCTCTAATTCCCAGGTGCCATTCCCTTGATGTAAAAACTCCGTTCTCTTCTCTTGGCATATTTGTAAATACCTTAGGTGGTTACAAGACAACTTTCTGGCTTGTTGGCTTTTCCACTAGCACATAACTTGCTCCCTCCCATGCTCTGGACTGGGTGCTTTTCTGGGCTTCTGTTTGCCTTTTTCCAAGGTGGATTCCACTCTTGCCTGGTCCTTCCAGAGTCCCTAGAAGGTGCAGCAAAAGTCCGAATGTAGTATCACTTGTGATTATAATGAATGTGCTGTTTACTCCCTCTTCCAAATCATTAATGAAGATGTTGAATGAGATCAGAATGCAACCATGTTCCCGCAGCATCTTGCTAGATGCCTTCCAACAACTTGACACTCTGCCATTTGCTGTTTCATTACCCTCTGTTTACCTAGCGAACTCAGGCCCTTGCTTGTAAAGAATCAGAACGCTTGATATTTCTACCGCAACAGAGATGCCACTTAAGGGTGGGATATTAAAACCTGGCAGATTGTAAATACATCCTTTTAAGTGTGAATTAAATGTGGATTATGAATAGAGCATTGTCAGTAAATACTGGGTTGTTCTCCCTCTCAGATGCCTTTGTCTTTGCTGGATTTTCTGCAGCTGTTGTATCTTTTTGAGAGCCGAGAAGGGGAGATGTTTGCTGTGTGCGAAGATGTTGCTTGGATCAGCGTAACTATGAACTGTGAAGGGATGGTTACATGGGACAGCTGTGTAGCTGAATGCACTCCTTACCCTGGTTTTCCTTCCCTCTCTCTCCACATGCCACTGGGTCATGTTGCAAGCCATCCTGCTCTGAGGCTGACCTAATGCGTCACTGTCTTGGACAGATGGGGTTTTAGCAGGCTTCATGCAGACAAGGGCTTGAAGTCAAGAACTTGCAAGCCTCTGCTTGAGTTCTCACACCCTCCTCAGTGGCCATGAGCAAGCCTGGGAGGGTCTGCTGCAGTGCCTAGTTGCGTCAGCTGCCCAGTCAGGAAGAGCCTAGATCTCAGCTGAGAGACTGCCAATTATAAGAGTGATCTTGCTCATGGGGCCAGAGTGATAGCACAGTGGGGAGGGTGTTTGCCTTGCATGCAGCTGACCCGGTTCGATTCCCAGCATCCCATATGGTCCCCTGAGCACCGCCAAGAGTAATTCTTGAATGCATGAGCCAGGAGTACCCCCGTGCATCACGATCTTGCTCAGTTCCCCAGAACTCCTGAGCTGATCTCTCGATGCATGTCAGCACATTGTCTTGGAGATCTCATCTGTTCTGTGCATTAGCTATGGCCACAGAAGGAGGCCACCACAGATCATATTTGGGAGTCCAAAGGGCTGAAAGATCAATGACCTTCTTTCTGATGGTTTCTTACAAAGTGTGTCTAGCCACCATCCTCTACAAAAATGGAGAAGGAAAAAACAGTTTCTTCATAGAGGTTTATAAGCACAAAACCGGTCCTTGCATTGACTTTAGGTTTGAACAAGTCAAAACAGTGTACACATGATGTTTTTCACCCTGTAACTGCCTTTCTCCAGCATCTCCTTCCACTGGGAGACCCATTTACTGTGCTGTGTGCTAGAGAAAATACCTTTTCTAAGGAAAATAGACTAGAGAGGCATCCATGAGGGCAGTCCTGAGGAAAAACTGAGGGCACGTCCTCCCACTTCATCCTCAACAATAGTTTGCTACTTCCTTTAAACACATTTGCCAGGAGGACAGGTCAATGGTTGGAAGCTTGCCACAAGAGTGTGTGTGGGGTGAAGGGCACAGGTAAAGGGATATACCTGATAACCTTTCATTATCTGTGTTGCAAACCAGGAGGGCCAAAAGGTGGGGGGGAGAGAGACAGAGACAGAGACAGACAGAGAGAGAGTCAGAGACAGAGAGACAGAGATAGAGACACAGAGGCAGAGACACAGAGACAGAGAAGAGACAGAGACAGGGACAGACAAAGAGAGAAGAAAAGTATCTGATATAGTGGAAGGTGGTGGAATGGGGTGTGGGGGGGAGAGAAACTGGGACCATTTGTGGTGGGAAAAGTACAATAGTGAAGGATGGAGGAATGGGTGTTGGAACATTATATGACTGAAATCCAATCATAAACAATTTTATAAATGTATATATCACTGTTATTAAATTTTTTTAAATGAGAAAAAATAAAAGTAAAAAAAAAACATGTTTGTCTTCTGAGACTGCCTCCTAGCTTAGTTCACCACTTAAAAGTGTTTCTTCAGCTTGTGGCGAGATAGCAATAGTGACCTTGGTGGACTGGGAAGAGCCTAGAAAAACTCTTTTTGTCCTGTAGTTCCTACTTCCTATCTGGAAGTTACAGGTCTCTGTGCAGAAGAAGCTTCTTCTAATTATTTTCCAAGGTTTTCTCACCCTGTACACCTCTAGGCAACTTCTGCACCTAGAGGTATATTCTACCATGGTCTCAACCATACTCTAATATATATATATATATATATATATATATATATATATATACACACACACACACATATATTCTAAACCATATATTCTACCACTCAGAAGTGTCCTGGAAGTTCACCATCTCAAACCCTTGCATTTTGCTTCATGGATAAAAAAAGGTTTACAGGAAGCTCCACCCACTGCAGAGGTTTCAGTTTGAGCATGAAGATATTCAAGTGCGTTTGAATAAGCAAGTTTGGTTCCTTGGTACCTCCCAAGTCTCACATATGCCGCTTCAATTTTTCACAAGAACCCCAGAGATCTGGTGCAAGTTGGAAGTTTGAGAAGGGGTGGATTTTTAACTTTTCTTGAATCAACAGTCATTTGCACAGGTGCTAGCTATCCTTTTTTTTTTGCACAAAGGGTATGTTGAAGCTCGAATTTCTTTGGGAGTTTGGCATCTCAACACCTTGCCCTGCATGTTTGTATATAGCATAGGAGTTCCAAACAAATTGATTTGATGGAAAGTGGGTAGGTAGGTAGCAATCTCCTCAAGATTCTGCCACTAGTTAATGGACAAACTATTTCTCTTTATGATTCCAGACTCTGCTGGGGGTGGGCACCACCTTGTATGTGCACATCTCCCCAAAGGAAGCAAACCTTGCATTTTGCTTCATGAGCTAAAAAGCTGCAAGGGCAGCTTTATATCCTGTAAAGATTAAGGCTTGAATGTGGTGATGTTCGAGAGCATTTGAAGATGCAAGCTTGGGGCATATATTCTGCATATATTAGGATGTCAGCCCTGAACCGAAATTAGGGTCCTCCTGAAAATTTTGCTAGGTTCTCTTTTAGTGGATGCAAAAAGAGACCAGCAGGCAGAAGGGGAGGGAGATGGAGAAGGTGGAAGATATGAAAACAGGAAGAATGTCAGTGGGGGTGGGGATGGAAAGAAAAAATAGGCTAGGGCTTATGGGACCTAAATTTTACATTCTTATTTTCTAGTGGAACTTAGAATTTTTCACCCCCTTGCACGCTATCATTGACATTAAATATCCAATCTTCTCTGCCCCACATCAACTTGAGTAATATACTATGGCCAAGGTTGGCTGCATCTGCTCTCTTCCTCCTTACTCAATTCAAGTTAAGAATGTTCCCACCACACATTCCTATTGGGATTTTAAAAATGATTTATTTTGCTGCACAATTCAAACCTTTGAACCTTACTGGATGCTGGGTGCTTTGTTGACACAGTAGTTAGGGATAAAAGGGGAGCTTGGGGGATTGCAGAATTCTGACTTTCTATAAATCACTAATTTTATTGTAGTAAATAGAGGTCACCTCCTGAAACTTCAATAGTCGGCCTTGAAAAATGGTATGAAACTATCAAAGTCCATCAAAAGGAAAAATAGGACAAATGGAGTAAGGGGAAAAGAATATTTCCCAGCATTAGCCAAGGCCACACCAGGACATGATTGGCAGGCTCAGGGCTACTCCTAAGATGTGGGCCAGACCCCGTGCATCCCTGGGGAGACCCCTGGGGCAGCTGAACAGCACAGGGTGTGGCCCTGGTGGTCGCTGGTGGCCCCTGAACCCTGTAGGGTCCGGAGAGGCTGCATTTGCAAGCTGTTTCATTGTAGGCCAGTTGGCCAGGAATTTCTAGGCATGGCTCTGAGCACTGAGCCCTTGAGCACTGCATGGAAGAATCAACAAAGGAAAACATTTAAATGTTTAAAAAAATTAGATGAACTTTGCATCATGATGTCTATTATGTTTGTACCTAATGTGTATTGTTCTGCCCAAGATGAGAATCTTGGGTTATAAATGGGGTCTCTATGCAAAGCAGTATGACGATTTCTCAGAAAAGGAAGTACAGAGTTTCCACAGGATTCCATTTCTTGGCATTTATCCACCCCCCCCCCATCCCTGCAAAACCACAAAAGCATTAATTGAAAAAGATAAATTGATACTTATGGTCATTGCAATTCTTAGTGCATTAGCCAGGAAACGAAAACAAGTAAAGCATACAGTGACCAATGAGTAGATAAAGTTGAGGTGCATATACATCGTGGAATACTATGCAGCTACAAGAAAAGATGAAATATTCAGTTTACTTACTGGATGGAAGCAGAGATCCTCATGTTAGATGAAATAAGTCAGAGGGAGTAGGACAAATACCAGATCATCTCATTAATCTATGTATATAGAGAAATATTACTAGGGAATAGATAGTATCAAACAATGGCAAAGCTTTGGTTTTGGATGGCAGAACTCAGATTCCCAGCATGGGGGCCTATGGGGCAGAAAGAATGCCAGGGAAGAAGAGAGGTGGACAGGAAGTGACATCGGGCCAGTGTGGGGAGCCCATGGCCTCTTTGGTGGTGGTTAGGGGCAGCAACTGCCTGTATCAAAACTATTAACATTAATTCTATTGTGGCACTGCACTGTAGCACTGTCTTCCCATTGTTCATTGATTTGCTTGAGCGGGCACCAGTAACGTCTCCATTGTGAGACTTGTTACTGTTTTTGGCATATCGAATACATCACGAGGAGCTTGCCAGGCTTTGCCATGCCATGCTTGCTGGGCTCTCCTAGAAGGATAGAGGAATCAAACCTGGGTTGGCCGCGTGCAAAGCAAGTGCCCTACCTGCTGTGCTATGACTCCAGCCCGAATTCTATTGTAAACATATGAAACAGACTATATAATAATTTTTAAATAAGGGGGGAAAAAGAATAGGAAAAAAATAACTAGAAAGGGTGGGGCCTTAGGAAACCAGTTCTGCAATGGGTTGAGTAAGACAGTCACCAAAAGGGAAGAACTCAAGACCATAGTTCAGAACTATGGCCTCAACTCAACTTGGAATAATAAAGAAGGTACCACCCACAGGCAGGCATTGTAATCACAAACAGCTGCAGGGAGGAAAGGTACATGGTAAACTTGCCTGGGGAGGGTCTGTGCTAAGCTGAGATACTCCAGCCTGAAGGGGTGATATAGTCAATCCTTTCCAACTCCCTTCTAACTCAGGTGATAACAAAAGGCTCAATTTCCCAGCCAAACAGAGCGAGGTGTGCCCATTATGACTCACTTGGTCTTTGAAGCTAGAGGTGCCTGGAAGTCTTCCTTTCCACATAAAATCATAAAGCCATGCCAGGAGAGATTGTGTTTGCTGCTTCTTTCGCTTTTTTTTTTTTTTTTTTTTTTTTTTTTTTGTCACACCTGGCAGTGCTTAGGGCTTGCTCCTGGCTCTGTACTCACAGATCACTCCTGGTGGGACTCAGGGATCTAATTGGGGTTGGGGTGTCAGGGATAAAACCCAGGTCAACTGCATGCAAGGCAAATGCCCTGCCGGTTATACTTTCTCTCCGGTTCCTACACCACCTTCTTTTCTTGCCTGGAACACATATGCTATAGTTGGATGATCATCAGTTCTTTTGAGCTCACGAGGACAAAACACCCCACGTTACAGACAACTCCAGCTCAGAGGAATCTGTGGGTTCCTGAAGGCATTGCTCAGACTCTGATAGCCTGAACCTCAAACTCTTGTGGCATGAGAAAATGAAACTTAAACCCTGGGAATCAACTTTTTCTTTTTTCCCTTGGTGGTCTTTGTTTGTTTGTTTGTTTGTTTATTTGGTTTTGGTTTAGGGCTACACCTGAAAGTTCTCAGGGCTTAGTCCTGGCTCTTCTCACAGGGATTATTCCTGGCGGGTTCAGGGGACCATGTGGGGTGGTGGGGACTGAACTTGGGTTGACTGTATGTAAGACAAATGTCCTACCCACTCTACTATGGCCCTGGCCCTCTTTAAAACATTGACTGAGTTACTGTGATTTACAATACTGTTAATGATGGCTTCCCACGCACATAATTCCAACACCACATGATCACTAGCATACCCACCTCCCTTCCCAGGACTGCAACACCCCTCCCCCTAGACCTCTCCCTACCACTCAATTATGTGAACCAGCCTTTCATGGGAGTCAGCTTTATATATATATATATATATATATATATATATATATAGCTTCTCGGCCTTTTGGCTAAGATCAAGTGTAGTATCTATCTATATATATATATACTGCACTCTAGATCTACCCATTGCTGTAATGCAGGAATATTGGCCCAGAATCAACAGATGTGGTTTTAAAGAGAAGATGTAAGTTTACTTCATTAAAGCATGGGAGGCACCCCCCCCCCCATTTAGTATCTGGGAATTGATCTCAATAGAAGCAATTAATTTCATTTTTTAAAATGTGTCCAATTTGTGACCTTCGACATGCAGAATGTCTGCTCTGAGCCAGGTCTGCTGCTTGCTAAACACTCTGTAGAGGGTCTCAGGCCATACAGGACTGAGGGTGTCTCTGATGCAGTGTGAGAGGAAGGGCTGAGCACCGGGTGGATTTCATCAGTCACTTTCAATCTCGCCCATTGGACAGGTGGTCCATTGACAGGGAGACAATCAAAATAGATAATGGGGTGACTGGGGGTGGAAATGGCTAAAAAGAGGTCCTCAGCCCCCAAGCCCTACATGCACCCAGGCAGACTGCAGCATCAAGTAGGCCATTGCCACCTGACAGATGCCTTGTTCGGGCAGGTGCAGACACTGAGCACAGGAGTCTCATCCACGCGCACCACGGTGTGACTGGAGACTAGAACAGCCGGGACAGGGTACCAGGACCTCCTGGTGGGTGGTTGGAGAGAGAGCAGAGAGATTAGCACACGGTGGCAGGCTAGAGGCTAAGCAAAGCCACAAGATATGAGGGAACCATTGGGATAAGTCCAGGAAAGGTGCAGGACACTTCAGACTAGGAAAATGCACACAGACTAGAGAGAGAGAGACTCAAGGATGGAGCCTGGACCTTGTTCACTGGAAGCGGTAAGTGGACCACATGGGACGAGACTGGGATGTCACATGGGATGAAGCAGCACAGGACCAGGATGAGTGGCATTGTACAAAGGTCAAGGAGAGTTCTGGACATTCGGGAGAGGAACCCAGCCCCACCTACTTCAACTGTACAATAAATTCTCAGTTCTTGACCTCATGAGTTTTTTATGTCAATCTTTCAGACAGTTCTCAAGAACCCACCAGTGCAGGAAAATCAACTCTGGCTAGCAATTCTCCTTTGCTGCCTTTATATGAGGAATTGAGGCGCTAAGGCTAACTTGCCCGGGCGTCAATCTAGCTGGTTTAGGGGCTGTTCTGAAGACTCCAGTCTATTTTTGCACAAGCTTTGTTAATTACCATGGAATCAATACTTCATTATCATAATGATGCTGCTTAACCCAGAACCCCCAACTCAGTGAATAACCAGCTTGGATACTCCCGCTTCCACTGGGGTCTATAGCTTGACTGGAGTTGGGGCTCTAAACTGGTCTCCACTGGAGAGGTTGGGAGGTCTCTGCATTAGGCTCCAGGTCCTGTGGGATTGGCTCCAGGCTGGGAGTTGAATCCTGGTGAGCCCCAAACCTATTCATCCTGGGATCCAGGAGAAAGGGCAATGGCCTTGGGGTATGCAGTTGCCTTGGGGCTAAGCCAAATGGAGCAATTAACACCACTCTTTGTGCTGTGACCACCAGGCCTTTGATGTGGGGGGCACAACATCTACTGAACGGGGAAGAGTTTGAGGTTCCCAGTGGGAGGGGGAATGGGTATTGCTTGGCTGAACTGCAAACAAAGGCAGCTATGCCTCCATCTTAGGAAAAACTGACTTCATTGTGATGAAACAAAGACTCCTTTCCGAGCCTTCCCTCTGCTTGTTTGCAACAACAGTGACTGATGCAGGGAACTGGCAAATACAGAACACAAAGTTCTCTCATCGCATCTCAACCCAGTTGAGTTCAGTGATGCCATGGCCCTCTGAGGAAATTTTAGCCTGAAAATTGTGGTGTGCTCCTGAATCTGGGAGGAAGTTAGCAGATGGTGTGGGGGTCAGTGGGAATATGGACCAGTCTCTGCGGAGAAGAGCTTTAATGAAGCTGTGAGTGGTCAAAACTATTCCTGGTGCCCACCCCCCGCCCCCAACCTTGATTACTGCCTCACCCCTTCTTTTTCCCCCTTCCCATCATTTGTGTTTCCTCTCCCACTTCTCTAACCCTTCAGAACATTTATCCGGTCCTTCAATCTTTTAAGCCACAGGCATTACTAATCCTTTCTGCTGGGAGAACATTGAGACCAGCTCATTGCTTTCATGGAATTTTCTTTTGTCAGGATATATATATATATATATATATATATATATATATATATATATATTTGCTCGAGCGGGCCCAGTAACGTCTCCATTGGAGACTTTGTTGTTACTGTGTCTGGCATATCGAATAATCTCGGTAGCTTGCCGGGCTCTCCGAGAGGGGCAGAGAAATCGAACTCGGGTCGGCCATGTTGGCTGCATGCAAGGCAAACGCCCTACCGCTGTGCTATCACTCCAGCCCATATATATATATATATATATATATATATATATATGTATCACCACCAAAGACACTGTAGCACTGTCCTCCCATCTCATCGATTTGTTCAAGCGGGCACCAGTAATGTCTCCATTTGTGAAACTTGTTACTGTTTTTTTGGCAGATTGAATATGCCACGAGGAGTTTGCCAGGCTTTGCCGTGCAGGCAGGATACTCTCAGTAGCTTGCCGGGCTCTCCGAGAGGGATGGAAGAATTGAACCCTGGTCCGCTGCATGCAAGGCAAACGCCCTACCCGCTGTGCTATCACTCCAGCCCTTTGTCAGGGGTAGGAAGATAAATTAATAAGATTTGGAGCTGAAGCCGAAGTACAGCAGGTTGAGCACTTACCTTAAATAAGGCAAACCTGGATTGGATCCCTAGCACCCCAGATGATGCCCCCCTGAGCATGGCTGGGAGTGATTCCTGAGTGCAAAGTCAGGAGTGACCCCTGAGCATCACCAGGTAAGAGACCCCCCAAAACTATAAGTAAACAAAATGGATGAGGTTTTTCACAGGGAATGAGGAAGCCCTCCTAGGAACTAGTTAAATGGAGAGGGAAGCAGAGAAGGGTCAAGAAGGGAGATGCAGTTGATTCTGGTTTGATCTCACATCATGGGGTCTCCTGGATATTTCTGGGTGCAGCCCCGGAGGCCTCAGCACCTCTAGGATGGTCTGGGCACTTATTGACACTGCAGAGTTCTAGCACTATAGCATCCTTAGGTCTTTGAGTTTAGGATGAATTGCTGCTGGGAGCCCCTCCCCTCCTCAACTGCCTGAGCACTACTTGAAACACCCCCCACCTCCCCACCCCCTCACCCCCCCCACCTCCCCACCAACTCCACTCCTTGAACAAAAGAAGAGATTCTGGAGACATCCAGTTGACAAAGTTCTACCCAAGAAGATATTCACTGAGTACCTAGTGAGCACAAGAGTATTTGTCGTTTTTTTAAAAAAAATCACTCAAGAAAGACTTGATCCTTAACCTTTGGGTGATTTCCTTTGAGTCCATGGCAGCTGCCGCTCTGTAGAAATAAGAGTCCGTTGCAGACACCAGAACGTGGTTGACCTGAGAGGTCTTCCTCCATGTTTCTCACATTCACTGCGTTACGCAGAGCGAAGTAGCTCTGCCTCCCTGCTTTTAGGAACAAAACCCACCCAGGCCGACCACAGACAACTCGCCAGTGCCAGGGTGTGATCTACCCTCATGTCTGGAGCATGGACAGTGTGGTTGGGCTTGGCAGGAGGAGAGGAGAGAGGAGGGGTGGGGTGGAGGGGAGGGGAGGGGAAAGTGGAAGTAGGCAGAGACGGAGAGGTGCTTACACGTCCTGTGCCCAGCAGAGTGAACCCTGCAGCTGCAGACACCTGGCTGCCCACCTCCCCGCAGGACTGTTAATCCCAGGTAGCCTTGATACCCTTATGGGCGGCCTACATGCATCACACAAATTTAAAGGTACCAAGGGACAACACTCATGTCCTCCCATCCTCTCGTTCCCCGTGCTCTTGCCCACCATCAATACCAGCTCAGTGGGTACCTTCCTGAGACCATCTCTGTGCAGATCGGAGCAGCCCCTGATGTTGTCTTGCTAATGTCTCCTAGCGCCTCACCTGCACACTCTGGCCCCCAAGTCCTCCCTCCTGGAGGCTTTAGTTCTGGTCCTGGGAACATGCCAGACAGACTCCAGAGCAAATGCATCCAAAGCCAAATGGGAAGGCGGTGGCTAACCTGGCCAGCTTCCTGGTCCTTGAATGACCTCACTGTGAGTCCAGGTCTACCCTGGTTTCCAGGCTGCCCTGCAGATTTCACTACTGGTACCTTTTATTGCCCTGTAATGAATGACCTTCCTTTCCTCATCTTCTTTGCCTTCTCTATTTTATCTCCTGTTGGAATTTCCTGGGATCATAAACCAAGGATATTTTCTTATATCCTTTTTTCAAAATTTGATTCAGAGGGAAAGAATTAGACTTATTAATATAATATCTACATATAGATAATGAATATCATACTATAGACATGCAATATTTATATGACCTTTACATCACACATGTCAGTATCATGTTATATATTGTACATGTACATATTATAACTTATATGTGACATATGTACACTGAACGTCTATCTCCCTCCAATTCTTGTTTTCATTTTTGGGGCCATATCTTGTGGTACTCAGGCCTACTCCTGCAGTCAGTGATTACTGCTGGCGGACTCATATGGGATAAGGTGGATCAAACCTCTGCCAGCGATGTGCAAGGCAAATGCCTTACTCACTGTCCTATCACCCTAGCCCCTTGTATCCCTCCAATTGTAATCAAATCTAACCCCAAGGTGACAACAATATTTGGAGGAGGTGTCTTTGGAAGGGAATCATCATGAATGAGATTAGTACCATTATATGAAAGTGACCCCAATGAACCAGAGAAACAGCACAGGAGATAAGGTTCTTGGCTTGTTGCCGCGCAATCCCTGGTCTCATATATGATCCCTTGAGCATTACCAGCACTCACTGCTAAGCACTGAGCCAGGAATATTTCCTGAGCACTACTGAGATGTCCAACCACCTAATCCCCCCAGCAAAAGTGACTCCATATAACCGTTTGTCCCATCATTGCAAAAGAATGGCAGTGAACCTGGAATGAGGTTCTTATTAGACACTGAATCTATTATGAAATCCTGGATTTTCCAGCCTCCAGACCTTGTGAGAAATAAATTTCTGTTGTTGACAAAGCACCCAGTCTATGATAATTTTTGTTACAACAATCTGAAGGAACTAATATGTATGTATATATATGTCCATTTTTTACATGATGGTAACTATTCTGCATCTTGATTTTATACTTGGTTGTATATCTTATTGATTGTTCTTCATCAGCATAGAGAGTGCTTTTGTTCTTTTATTGGCAGCATTGATTTTCTTGTATAGATATAGCTATAATATATGGACATCTGGATAGCTTTTTATTTTCCCTGTTTAGTTAAATATTGCTGAAGTGACTCATAAGCATGTGTATGACTTCTTCCAGGGGAACCATTGGGTCATGGGGCATGTTTATTAAATTTTTGATATGTATTGACAAATTATTCTCTAAAAACCAAATACATATAAATGCATATACATATATATACATATACACACATATGTATGTATGTATTTCTTTTTTTCACCTTTCTTTTCTCCAGCAAAGTATAAGAGCATAAACAGAGCACTGAAAAGAACCATGATTTGGTTTTGCTCAAAGCATCATTTCTTGGGGCTGGAGCGATAGCACAGCGGGTAGGGCATTTGCCTTGTACACGGCTGACCCAGGTTCAATTCCCAGCATCCCATATGGTCCTCTGAGCATCTCCAGGAGTAACTCCTGAGCGCAGAGCCAGGAGTAACCTCTGTGCATTGCCAGGTGTCACCCAAAAAGAAAAAAAAAGCATCATTCCTTTTCTGTACCTTGGAGGTAGACAGGAGCATAACTCCCTGGGGAGTAAATGTACTGGGAATTGCCCGGACAGAGCCCTTGGAGGTGTGTGCGTACAGCTGTATAGGAAAGCCGCTCTGTTCATCTGGAGAGTTAGAGTCCTGATTGGTTTGGTGGAAACGAATCCAAAGTTCTGTACTCTTCAGAGGTGAGAAATTGAGAGGCCACATGTATTTCCTTGGGAGAGTCTCGCTGAGCTTTAATAGGGACCCAGCACCCTAGCATTTGCTATGTGCCTGGTAGAGATGTGAAATGCCTTTAATGTGTGTTTTTATCATGTAACAACCACCTTATTAAGAGATGTTTTTAATCCCTATTTTTAAAGTGTGTGGATGTTGAGTCATAAAGGTCTGACTTGACTGCATGCACAGAGGGAAGCTGGGTCATTATAACTCCAGCTGCCCAGGCTAAAATCCCACCTCTCCTGACATGAGTGGGTAACCTTAGGCAAGTGGCCTTTCCTCTCTGGGTCTCAATTTCATTGTCTACAAAATAGAGACATTGTAGAGAGGATTAGCTACATCAATAGAACATGTTTGATAAACTGTGGGTATCATTATCATCTCAGGGACTCTTCAAGCAGAAACTTTAATCACTATTTTATAGTGCCCTGGTAATTCATTTTATGATGGCTATTATTTTTATAGACTTCACATTTTAATTTTTATCTTCTTTGGGGGGTGGGGTGGGGGAGAGGCGCCAAACCTGATGGTGCTCAGGTCTTACTCCTGGCTCTGTGCTCAGGTCCACTCCTGGCAGTACTTAGGAAACCACATACAGTGCCAGAGATCAAAGAGGGGTCAGTTGCGTGCAAGTAATGTGCTGACATCTCTGTATGACCTCTCCGACCCGATCCAGTTTATTTTTTTAAACTAAAGTTAAATGCATATTTCTAAGGTTGTAGAAAGAAGTGAAAAGGATTAAAAATAGGCTTATTGAAGACATTTCAAAGTACACCTGATAATGTTGCAGGAGGCACCCTCATGGCTGAGCATGGCTGGTTAGGAGGCTCTTGTGGGAGCAGATTACACCGCTGTGAGTGGCGCTAAGGAAAGCAAAAGTCCGCACCCACCGTTAGGCTCATCTGCGGAAACCCAGGCCGGCTGCATTCTGGAATAATTGGCTCACCTGGCAGCTTGAAAGGAGAAGAAAAAGAAGAGGAAGAAGACACAGCAGCCATGTAGCATGAATGTAATTCCCAATCTGAGTTATGCACTCTCATTTGCTTCATGTAATCTGAGCCAAATTTAAACATGTCAACATCTCAACAACTGCTGATCTTCCCAGTGCTCTACGATGCATCTGGCAGAAGCTCATTGAATGTTCTTCAATGATGGTGACGTCAACGTATTTACTAAAATATAGCGCATTGAAAAAAATAAATCATATATTGTGTGATGTCCTTTGGTCTGCGTTTGCATAAATTGGCACTCTGAAATCAGTTGGGAGATTTAAAAGAACGAGACTATGTTTTAAGATGTTCAAAGAATCATAATTGTAGAGCTTACAAACCAGTTAGTTCATTTCTCATTTTGAGTGGAGGAAAATTTAGTCCAAGATTAGTTTTTGGAGAGAGAGAGAGAGAGAAAGAGAGAGAAACAGTCACAGAGACAGGACAGATACAGAGGCAGGAAGACAGACAGACCAGACAGACAGACCAGACAGACAGACAGACAGACAGAAAAGAGCTTAAGAACCTAGAGCCCCTAGAAGAGCAGGGAGAGGGAACTGTGGAGATGATGGAGGCTTCAGAGCATGTCTCTCCCTCTTCTCTCCCATGGCAGCACCCTGTATAGCAGAAAGCCCTTCATTCTTTCTAAACTATTTTGTTTTGAATTTTAGTTTTGAGCGATCCCCGGCGATGCTCAGTGGCTACTCCTGCCTCTGCATTCAGGAATCACTCCTGGAGGAGTTTGGGGACCATATGGGATACTGAGAATCGAAACCTGGTGACCCACCTGCAAGGCAAGTGCCTTGCCCTCTGTATTATCTCTCTGGCTCCAGATCTTCATCCCGTTGCCCCATTTTAGTTTGCTCTGAGATGGAGGCGATATAACTTAGTTTAATAGAAAGGGCTCTAGGAAGAAATGCCTGTTGAAAGGAAAAGAGGAAGTAGGCTGGGGCAGCAGCAAACGCTCGACTGGGGGCATTTAATGTTTTTGCTTGTTTTGTTCCTGGGTCAGAGTGCTCAGGGTATTGATACCATACCAGGATTGAACCGGAGCCTCCGGCATGCACAGCGTGTTCTTGCAGGCCCTTTCACTGTGCTGTCTCCCCAATCCTGTATCAGGCATCGGAAACCAGGTGACCTTTCAGATTTGTCCCAAGTGAAGATATTCCCCATGTTTCCTAGACTTTTGCTGTGCTTCACCACAATCGGGAAAGCTGTGTTTCCTGAGTGAGCTGACAGCCCAGGGCTACACGCTGCAGCATTTTCGCTGCCAATGGAGAGCCTTCTATGTGCTAGCCCTGGCACCTTCCCAGGGCAGTGCTTGGCACACACTGAATCACTGTCTGTTGAGTGAAAGAGCTCTTGGAAGGCTTAGGACAGACCTTTGAGGTACGGAATGGCTGTCACCTTCACATCCTGCCCTAGAAAGAGAACTATGCACACTGCCGAAAACCTAATGGCATTATGCTTACATTGGAAATGTCCCAGTGCCCCTAGATTTGGTGGCATTCCGGAGACAGGCTACTCCTATGGGGCGTGGTTCTAAGACACTACTCAGAGTACCATGCGCCGAGTGATACTCTCGTTCCCCTCCTGGGATTAGAAAAAGCAAAATTTGCATCTCATCCCTTATTTGCAACTGAGCTATCTAAGCATGGGCAGGGTCTTCAGTCTGATCTTCAAACTGTGCAGGATCTTGCTCCATCCCCAAACTAGACAGCCCCTTCTGATGTGTAGTTTCCCAGATTTTAGAGTTTTAGCATTTTCAGTTACCATTTTAATTTACTATTTTAATGTATATGCTTTCAACAAGTTATGCTGAAATGGTAACATCTGAATTCATGCATTTATCATCTTCCCATAGTGATCTGAGATTTGGGACCACATCTCACTGACATCAACTCTTCTTCTATGATGTCAAGGCTAATCAATGAGACTGGCACAGTTATTCTGGTGTTTTGAATGGTTTGGTTTCACACTGGGAATTTTCTACCTCAACAAAATGATAGCCATTGTGTCTTTAGGGTCTGGAAGACATTCCTTACAAAACTACTTTATAAACTAGTTTACACTTAGTGTAGCATACATTAATTTCCTGAATTTAGTTTTTATATTAAACAGATTTTTAAAATATTGTTTTCTTTAAGGCATAAATAAATATTTTTCAGCCATAGCTTTAGTGGTTTTGCCTTACAAATTTCAACATCCAGAATTTTTGATTTTCTGTTTTTTCCCCTTGTCCTTGAATCTTTTCTATTTAAAAATTTAAAAAATCTTTATTGAGGTATTGTAATGGACAGTACTATTAGTGATGGCTTCACACATACATCATTTCAGTACCACACTCATCACAAGGACACTCACTCAGGTCCTTGGCACAGACTTGGAAGAGAAATGTAGAGTGTTGCTATGCTACAGCAGGAGACTCCGAGTCCTCTAGGTTCTTGGGGCACACGCATTGGTCGTGTTGGGGCAGTTGCAGGCCTGGTGTCTGGAGTTGGGCCCAAGTCAAGTTCCAAATGTTTCTCTTGCCAGCTCTGTGTCTGGGCAGGGACTCACACCCCAAACTTCTGTAAATTCCAAGAAGAGGAGAAACCATTAGGTCAAAATTTCTCAAATGGCTTCCTGGTTCATTTTGTTTGTTTTGAGAGCACCCCTGGGGGTACTGAGTGCTGACTTCTGGCTCTGAACTCGGGAATCACTCCTGGTGGTGCTCAGAATGGGGATGGGGGGCGACATGGGGTGCCAGGTATTGCATCTGTGTCAGCTACACGCAAAGCAAGTGCCCTACCCGCTATACTATCACTCTGACCCCTCAAATGAGTGTCAATCCAAAAACCAAATCCTTTCATGAGTCCCACCTCCTCCAACAGAGGGTGGTTGTGAGATGAAATGAGATTATACCTGAACAGCTTTAATTTAGTCTTTAGGAACTGTCTGGACCCTTCACTTCTTTTTAAAATTGTAACTATAAAAGAATAAAAAATGATAATTTTTACTGATACCTGAGAGGACAGTTTCAAAAATGGGCTTGCAGGGAAGCCTTCTCCATCTCTTAGATCCCATTAGGACTTCCCCCACCCCTATCACTTCTTGTGACCCAGGCTCCTGCCCTTGGAGTGGAGGTATCTTCCTTCCTGCTTGGTCAGGGCAGCATTGGGTTAGGTTTCTACATGGGGAGGGAAGTTGGAAGAACACGGACCGTGTATGTCTGTGTGAGCATAATTGCTTCATGTTTGTGTGTCTGTGTCACTGTGTGCATGACTCTGGGTGTGCTTATGTATCTCTCTGTATGTTTGTGTTCTATTTCTTCGTGTCTAGGTGAATTTGCATGTGGGCCTGTGCATCTGTGTGTCTCTGTGTGTCTGTTTGCCCTTGTGTGCCTCTGCATGTTTTTATGTCTCTTTGTGTGTTTGTGGTGTGTTTCTCAGTGTTTAGGTGGATTTGCAAGTGGGAGTGTGCGTATGTGTGTCTGTGTGTGTCTGTTTGCCTTTGTGTGTCTCTGTACATTTATTTGTATGTCTCTGTGTGCGTTTATGTTGTATTTCTCAGTGTTTATATGTATGTGTCTATATGTTTATGGGTCTCCGTGTATGTCTGCTTGCACGTTTCTGTGGGTGCACACAGGTGTGTATTTATGTTTGTGTTTCTATGTCTCTCTGTGTGTCTATGTGTCTCTGGATGTATTTGTGTACGTCTATAACGTGTTTATGTCAGTGCTGTCTTCTTTCTCAGGGTGTAAGTGTGTTTGCACAAATGTCTGTGCACACATGTACCTGTGGTGTCTGAGTGTGTGCACATCCATTTGTGTGTTTATGTTTGTGTGTTTGTGTGCCTGTGCGTGCATATGCACATGAGTCTGCCAGTTCCCACCCACTGCCACCCTCCTCTAGCTCAGTGCCAGGCTGCAGCCCTGAATAAACGCGTCTGTTCTTCAGATTCAGTCGTGCTGCCCAGGTACCCAGTTTTGGCTGAGTGGGTTACATGGGTAAGGGTGGAGGCAGGGAGGAGGAGGAGAAGGTCCATGGCTAAGCTACTCCCTCCGACCCAGGTTCAGAAACAATAAGGCAGATGAGGTGATAGGCACGTCCTTGTTCTGGGTTCTCTCCTTGGATGTAGCATGGGGCCCCGGAGGAAAGTGCTGTTGTTAATTAGTTCCCTCCAGCCCCAGACAGGACTGAATCCACCAGCTCAGCAAAGGAACTGTGGCAACAACTTTACTTGTCTGTGCCGGGAAAATGTCCAGCGTGGCAGCAAAATAGAAGTAGCTCCTGGAGTGGCAGCAATAAATCATTTCCAGATATTGGCTGGAGCTGGGGAGACAAATCAAATAGAGGGAACTCCAGGGTGGGGGAGGGGGTCTAAAATTTCCTTGGCTCTGCTAGCCAAAGGTATTTCTTCCCAGGGAATGTTTTTACCCACATCTCTGCCTTTGATCTTCTGCTCCACCTTCCTGTCCTTCCAGAATCTGCTCTTCCCTTCCCACTTTTTTTTTTTACCATGGGTAGTTCAACCTGTTTTCCCTGTATTCTACCCATCAGTAACCACCCTGCAGCCTAAAGCTCTTCTGGCTGTTTTGCAGCTAAAAGCCCTAGTCCAGGTCTCCTCCCTTTAAACAACAAGACTGATTTAGGGGGATCCACAAATCTGGAGAGAAAAATACTCTCCCTTGATTTTCAGTAGACTTTCAAAAAAAAAAAAAGATTTGGCACTCCTTTTAAATATGAAGGTAGGTAACAAAACCACAATAGGTTTAGCTGAATTGCTGAGTTTATTATCCACAGAAATCACAGGTTATTTTTGTAGCACCTACAATTGTTACAGACATCTTAAAATATCCCTTATGTTCATTGTAACTTGGAAATGACAAAATGGATTAAACCTGCAGTTAGCGCTTGCTAGACGTGACTCAATTCTTATTTAACTATTGTGCTGTTTTCTTGTATCTTGTCTCCTTTGAAGACATGTTTTTATTTTAGGCACTTGGAAACCACAGACTTTCACTTCTTGCCAAAGGGAGCCATGACCCCATAACGATTTGGAATTCCCACTTTGGCAGGAAAACCCATTGTAGAAGCGAAGCAATGGGTTTCCTTGAACATGATCAAAGGCCAGCGGGAACTGCAGCTCTGATTGAGGCTGGCAACTAGGAGACCCTCACTGCTGAGAGTTAAGTGGACATAACCTGCCAGAAAAGTTGCCACAGAAGGTGGTTTCTAAGCCCATGCATCCCACACTCCAAATGCAGAAGAGAAGGACTCTCCTGGCTGGTTTCTCTCTCTGGAATGGGGAGACAAGGTCTTGCATGTACCAGGGAAAATGTTACTTTCCCAGGCCAGGTCCAAGGAGGGATTACCAAGTCCTGTGGGGCAGGCCTCAGCCGAGTTCCTAAAACGATATACAACATCCAGGCATTTAAAGGAGCAGCTAATTCTAGCCCCAGTCGTCATTCACTGCTTTACAAGACCCAGGGCTAAAACCACCTCATTCAGCCCAGACCCCAGAATGAGAAGCTGGTCAAGTGATTGCTGCTGCATTAAAAAAAAACTTTTAAAAATTTGTATTGATTCACCATGAGATAGAGCATTACAGAACAGTTCTTGAGGGCCAGAGTGATAGTACAGCAGGTAGGGTATTTGCCTTGCATGAGGCTGACCTGGGTTCAATCCCCAGCATCCTATATGGTCCCCCAAGCACTGCCAGGAGTAATTTCTGAATGCAGAGCCAGAAGTAACACCTGAGCATTGCTGGGTGGACCCAAAAAGCAATATATATATATATATATATTATATTCTTGATTGTTTTTCAGTCAGTCGTACAATGTTCCAACAACACCTATCCCTCCACCAGTGTAATTTCCCAGCACCAGTGTCTCAAGCTTCCCTCCCACCCCTTCAAGCCACTCCCACCCCAGCCTACCTCTATGGCAGACTGCTCTTGGGTCTCTCTCTCTCTCTCTCTCTCTCTCTCTCTCTCTCTCTCTCTCTCTCTCTCATTTTAGGCATTATGGTTTGCAATACAGATGTTGATAGGTTGTCATATACATCCCTTTACTTGCTTTCAGCACTCAGTTCTTGTCCAAAGTGATCATTTCCAACTAGTATTGTCATAATAGACTCTCCTCTGTTTAACTACCCTCCATCCCCCACACCCTTGTGGTCATTCCCAACCACTGACCTCCTCACCCGTTTTCCCTGGTCTTGGATATTAGTTTCACACCTTTTTTTAAAAAAAATATATCCTGCATGGGGCTGGAGAGATAGCACAGCGGATAGGGCATTTGCCTTGCACACAGCCAACCCGGGTTCGATTCCCAGCATCCCATATGGTCCCCTGAGCACTGACAAGGGTAACTCCTGAGTACAGAGCCAGGAGTAACCCCTGTGCATCGCTGGGTGTGACCCAAAAAGCAAAAAAAAGATATCCTGCAAATAAATGCAGTCATTCTATATCTCTCTCTCTTTTTGACTCATTTCACTCAGATTGCTGCTGCTTTAAGGGACTAAGTTCTGGGGTAACTTGTTCTGCAACAATGGTAACTAGAATAGTAGGTGCTAGGTTGTTTAAACTACACTTTTTGCATGCAGATCTATATTGAACAAAAGATGTTTCAGGGATGGTTTGGCAGTTTTGGTCTACTGGACTCTAGAGCCACATTGTCCAAAAGTTTCTGCAATGATGGATATCTCCAATGTACCCTCTAGTATGGTAGCAACTACCCACCAGTGGTTATCAAGTACTTATAATGTGGCCAGCGTGACTGATAAACTGGAAGTTGCATTTTATTTACTTTTTCTGGTTTGGGGGCCATACCAGGTGGTGCTAAAGGCTTACTCCTGGTTCTGCACTGAGAGGTCACTCCTGGTGGGCTCCAGGGACTGTATGTGGCGCCAGGAAATCAAACCCAGGTCAGTAGTCTTTGGGCAAGACAAACACCCTACCTACTCTATTGTCTATCTGTCCAGCCCCAATTTCATGTACTTTCAATTACAGTAAGTAAGTGCTCACTTAACAAGGTTCATAGTCATTTTTTTTTCCCTCTCCAAATGACAGCTTTAGGTGAAATGACATCACAGGAAAACAGGTCCTTGGTTTGACTCAAAGTCGTTGGGCTTAGTTTTCTCATTAACATTCTAACAAGACAGCATTAAATGAAAGATGCTATTGAGAACCCGTGGTCTTTTAACTTTAAGTATATTCCTAGCTGCTTGATTGGGCTCCCCAGGGACTGTTTTCCATTCCAGATGCTCATAAGGTCAACTCTTACCAACTCTCCATACCTGTTTGATTTAGTGAAGGAAACAATTGCCTGATGGGCACGCAGCCAACCTGATGATTGTGAAAGAGTTTGCATTTGGCAAACCAAATAGGACATAACAAATAAGCAAAACAAACAGACAAGTCCAACCACTTTGCAAAACAGGCAAAGAGACAACACTGTCACATTGGCATTTTAATGCCAGGGGGCCAGAGAAGCTTATTAGAGACCAAAACAGGATTTAGAGGCCAGCAGGAACAGTGAGGGGTTCCAGTGCAGGGAGAGCTGGGGCATGGGGTTTTATTTATTTCTCAGCTACTCCCAGGGAGAGATCACTCCTGGCAGTGCTTGAGGGGACAAGCAGGGTTGGGGACTGAACCTAGATCTCCTGTATGGGAAGCACGTGCTCCCGCCTGTTGCACTGTCTTTCCAGCCCCCAAGATTTCACTGTAGGTGCTTTATTGTCATATATATTTTCTCTTATTCAACAAACGAAGACTATGCTTTAATTCACACCCTATGTTCTATAGCTAGATCATTTAAATCAAGGAAACATTTTCATATTCTTTTTATTTCCAATTTTTATTTAGGCACTGTGATTTATAATGTTGTTAATAATAAGGCTTCAGGCATATCAAACGTTGCAACACCATTCCTTCCACACCCATCAGCAAGTGTCTACATCCACCAGTGACTCAATGTCTTTTCTAACTCCCTACTCTGCCTTCTTGGCAAACTAATTTAAAAAAACTTAATTATTACATTTGGGTCACATGCTCACAAGAGTGTTAATGCTTATGGTTTTGATGTACATAAGTACCTCACCTCACCACTACCCAATCTCTCGACCAATATCCTTGTGTTACAACCAGTCCACGTTATCTTTCCATTCTACTCACTCCCCACCCTTACTTGGTATTTCCAGTCCAGTAATCCAGGGCCAATAATGATCCAAACATTTGATATATCCCCTTATCTTCTCTCTTTATACCACAGATAAGTGAGATCATCTCATATTTGTCCTTCTCCTGACTTATTTACCATAACATGATACCCAATTTCCATTCAGCAAACTGAATCATTTTATCACTTCTTATGGCTGCAGAGTATTCTGTTATGTATCTATAGCACAAGTTTTTTTTTTAATTTATCTGTTGGACATCTTATTATCTCATTCCTACTTTGGACAAACTTGCAGGCTATCGAATGTAGCCTGCCCACAGGGCAGAATCTGGCAAACTCCCCGTGGCCTACCAAATATGCCAAATACCAGTAACAATGATGGGTCTCATTCTCCTAAAGAGCCGTGAATATAATCTCAGGGCTAGGATGAAAGAGACGTTACTGGGGCCTGCTCGAGGCAATCGACGATTAACAGGATGATGAAATGAAATGAAAAATGAAAATCTGTTGGACATGTTTTTATTTTTTTTCACATTCTAACTATTGTACTTATTGCTGCAAAGAATGTAAGTGCGTACATACCTTTTCAAAGTAGTGTTTAGTGATTTAAGGGTAGATACCAAAAAGTAGAATCATTTAGTCATATGGAAATTCTATTCTTTATTCTTTGTCTTTCTGTGCTTATTTTATGAGCTGACCTTTTTATTTTTTTTGGTGCTAGGGATTGACCTCAGGGCCTTTTTGTTGTTGTTGTTTGTTTTTGTTTTTGTTTTTTGCTTTTTGGGTCACACCCAGTAATGTACAGGGGTTACTCCTGGTTCTTGCACTCAGGAATTGCTCCTGGCCGTGCTCGGGGGATCATATGGGATGCTGGGAATCGAACCAGGGTTGGGCTAAGTCCAAGGCAAATGCCCTACCAGCTGTGCTATCACTCCAGCCCCTCTATTCTTATTCTTTTGAAGAAATCCTTACACTGTTTTCTATGGAGGCTGAAACCAGATGACAGTCTTATCAAGAATGAATGAGGAATCTGTTTTTGGTCCATACCTGAGAAAGCTGGTTGTTTATATTCTTTTCTGATATTTGCCATTTTCATTGGTTTAAGATTATATCCTATTGTCATTTTGATTTGCATGTTGCTAATGATAACACTTTCACCTTTTTAAGAGCACAGTTTAACTTTAAAGAGGGATGTCATGGATAAGTTAGGATTCAAAGCTTTGTTAAATCTGAAAATTAGAAATTTAAAAGGATCTGCTCAGATTGTCAAAGAGGGTCTGAATTAGTAAATATCTGTTCTATTTGTAAGGCAAAGCAGATGTGTGATACCCCATACTGACAAGTAACACAAACTAATGGAGAACAGGGTTGCCAGGAGGAAATTCTGCCAAATCAACTCAATGGATTATAATCATTTATAATCAGTCCATTAATTAACTGGGCACAAAAGGATGTTGTAAAGAGTTCAAAGTATTTTCCCAAGTAGATTCAGTACACCCTTCCATTCTCATTTGCATCCATGGACATTTCACTCAACAAACCCTACCCTGATGGAAGAAAAAAAAAATTACATCCTGTCTAAATTTTCTTTTTTCTTTTTTCAAAATAGAATTTTAGAAGTTCCAAATGAATAAGCTTCTGGTGTAAATAGGAAAAACAAACCAAAATGCCAAAAGAGTAAGGGGAATAAATGAAACAACTATGAATATTCATTGAACACCACAAAAGGACGTGGATTAAAGAGGAAAAAAGGACATGTTTTCTGTTTTTAGGAGCTTACATTTTAATCAGCCATTGACAATGTAATTATAAAAAGAAACAATATTGGCCAAATGTCAGTATTTGGCTAGGATTTTTATTTCTCCTTTCAGTAGTGGTTAAAAAAGAAGAGAGAAGTTTCCAAATTATGGGCCTTCCAGTGAAATGTTTTTTTAAAAAAAGCTTTCTATTCATTCTGAAAATAACTCCTAAAAAAGAAAAACATGAAAACAAATTGCTTGAGATGCAAGCTTATTGTAGAAAAATACTTAAAAGTACAGAGAAGCTAAAGAAGACAAAAATTTCCGGTGATGGCACTGTTCAAAGATAAACCTGAATTTTTTTTTTTTGCACTCTTCTGGAATTTTTATATGCCTACATCTACCAGTGTTTTTCTTTGGCAAAATAGTATTTTACATATTGATTGAAATCCATTTTCCTCCTCTTAATAATCAACAGCACATGTTTCCATAGTAACAGAGAAATAATAACTGTATCTATGAGCATTTCACTGCATGGGTATTCCATTATTTGTCAGACTAACTCCCAGTCTTGGACATTTCAGTTATTATTTTTGGGGCAATCAGAAACAATGCAACAGCCATCAGTTTCATTGTATCTTTGGGTGTGTCTCCGATAACATCTGTAACAAATGCTATTAGTGAGTACAAGAGCATGTACAGGTATAGGAAATCTTTCACAGTTTAAACGAAATTCAAAGTAATTAAGTCACTGGGCTGACAGAGACGGGGGGATGGACTGACTGCAAAGTGCTCGGGATTGTTTAGTGAAATAACGCAGCGTTTCTTCCGCTGTTTTCCACCGTCTACGACCCTTTGGGCGGGAGAAAAGCGGCCTGAGGAGTGCCTCCAGAAACAGTTTGGATTCACTGTGCAGTCGCAGTTTGAATTCATTTTTGCTTGCTCTGCTTTCAGAAATCTTTTACAGGGACCAGGGAGATAGTACATCGTGTAAGGCACGAGTCTTGCATACGGCTGTCTGGGATTCAATTTCCGGCACTGCCAGGAATGATCTCTGAGCACAGAGCCAGGAGTAAATGTGGCTCAAAATACAAAAGCAGGGACTAGAGCGATAGTGCAGCAGGTAAAGCGTTTGCCTTGCAAGCAGCCCATTCGGGGTTTGATTCCCAGCATCCCATATGGTCCCCTGAGCACCGCCAGGAGTAACCCCTGTGCATCACGGGATGTGACCCAAAAACGAAAAAAAAATACAAAATCCTTTTACTATTGCTTTTCCTCTTCTTTTTTTTTTTTTTTTTTTGCTCCCTCCCACATCCACAGATGCAATCCCATAGGGTGTGCAATGCACCGTTTAGGAAGCTGAAGTATCGCATAGAAATCACGTGCTCCCATCAGGGTGCGTGGCACACAGTCTGTCCTTAAAAAGTATCAGATACATCCCTCCCTCCCCACACCTACCCTGGAATTTGAGCTTGCTGAGGAAAGGGACGGTGGGGAGAAAGAGCTGTGGAAGTGGGATTACCAACCCCCGAGTATGTATGGATCTGCCTCACCTTTTTTTTTTTTTTTTCCTTCTTCCAGGAGGAAAGACTCAGGAAGGCTTTTCGGGTTTCTTTATGTGTTTGTTTTCTGTGGCTGGAGTTCCCCCTGGCTTGCACGGAAGGTTTACAGCGCGTGGCTTCAGCATTTCAGGCCGCCCTGGGGTATGATGAAAGGTTAAAACCCACACGCCAGGGCAGAGCCGAGCTTGTTTACGGCAAGATTCATGTCTGGTCTTGAGAGGTATTTCCCTCCCTCGCCCCGCAACCCCTGATGAAAGGAAGATGGATGGTGCTGCCAGGCGGCGATGCCAGCCTGCAAACGGCTTCTGCGTGGGCAGGCGGGAGGGCCTGCTCCTAAGCGAGCAGCCCACACCTGGACTCTGGGCGCGCCGCTGCCGGTCCTGCCGGCTCTGCAACGTCACTGCTCCCCCTTCCCAGCCAGTGTCTCTGGGGTTCTCTCCCCAGCTGGGATCACCTGGGCTCAGAGCTCATTTCAGCGGCGCCAGGATGCGGGCGGCGTTCTCGGTGGGATGCCAAGGGCATCTGTGCGAAGATGTTTACTTCTCACCCACCACTCCCTGCTTCCTTCCCAGCCAGCCTCCCAAGGGTCCTTTCTGGAAGCCCCACGGGCCACTGCAGGCCCTGTCACATGTGGAAGCCACATTATCACGGCTCCGTTGTACCCGTGGATGATTTTTCCTGTTTATTTTTTTAATTTTTAAAATGTTCTTTTTATTAGATCATTATTAGGCCTCTTCTCTTCCCTGGGTTGTTGCTTTTGTTGTCTCGGGAGGGAGGTGGGGGTTTGGGGGCTTGCTGGACACTTCGTTTCAGGACTCGCTGTCTGGAGGCGAGGCTTGGTTGATGGGAGGTGACACATTTGTGGCATTAAGCATCACACTCGTAGGGCAGGGATCAAATCTGAGGCTCTGGGGTGGAGCGATAGCACAGTGGGTAGGGTGTTTGCCTTGCACATGACCAACACGGGTTTGATTTCCAGCATCCCCTCTGGTCCCCTGAGCACCGCCAGGAGTAATTCCTGGGTGCAGAGCCAGGATTAACCCCTAAGCATCACCGGGTGTGACACAAAAGGAAAAAAAAAACCCAAAAACTGAGGCTCAGGGCTGCAACACAGGTGCTCTCCCATGGAGCCACATCCCACGGCCTCCCGTTAGGTTTTAATCAAGAAGATGTAACGCCCAAGTGTGTGTGCGCGCGCACACACACACACACACGCTCAGTTATGAAGTCATCAAGACCCACCTAGGTGGGAGTGTTGGGAACGACCCTTCCCCGCCCTCCACCTCACGTGATACTCAAGCTTATTCGGATCTTCGCAAAGTTTCAAATGTGAGTTCCTAGGGGAGATCACTAGGCCAGAAGCATCAGGAAGGGAGATAGATGCTTAAGGCTGTTGGAATCACAGCAACGTCCACTCATAGCTTCTGTGAGCTAGGGAGGTTGGCGTTCATATTATCATAGCCAGTTTTTGTAACAAATCTGACATATTATCTCCCCCATACTCAGAGAGCTATTATTTGACATAAATGGCCGCGCAGAAATCGCAGCCCGCTCTATGGAACTCAACAGTGTTTTTTTCCTGTACTGCCCCATTCCCTCCCTCCCCACAGAGGTAAAACGGTTTTCCTTCAAATGCTGTCCTGTGGTGGTAAGTAATTTTAATTAGAATCTACTTAGATTACTGTTCAAACAAAATGGGTTTTTCTTTTTGATCCTTTGGAAAAATTTGCAAATTTGAATTAGTCCTTCTTTTAGCTTATTTCCCTGATTCACCACAGCCCTTCCTTTGGGAGGCAATGGTCCCTTTGGATTAGTAAATGTTCACTTGTGTTTGTCAGAGGTATACAAAATAGATATGGAGTTGTGTATCACAACCCTTCTCTCTCCTGGTTCTCCCTCCCCCTGTCCCTTCTTTTCTTTCTTCCTTGGTTCTAGATTGATTTAGTCTGGTTCACCCACCAGCTGAAGTTTAACCTCTTCATCCTAGATCCCACCAACATTCCAGAACCTTACGGTTGCCCTATACTTAGATTCTCCTGCAATAGGCTTTTTGGGAAATAGTTATGATGCAATTCCTTTTCTTTCTTCTCTAGGTTTTCTGGGCTTACTCCTGGCTCAGGGTTCAGGGATCACTCCTGGAAGGGTTTGGGGCAGCATATGTGGTACAAGGTACATGCCCTACCCACTGTACTATCTCTGTGGCCCTTTGAGGAGAAATGCCTTGAATCCAGCTAATATCTTAACAAGGTTGAATATCAATAGCATTTATTTATGAATAGAACTTTTTGAAGTCCCTTAATTTTTATTAACTCCTGTCATCTAAAAATTCATGCGATGGGTCCCAAACTGTTTACACTATAAGCAAGAGAGCCTATAATTAATAACCTATGCCAAAAAAGATTGTTTCCACCACAGACAAATAACATGCACTACTTATGCCCAAACAGTTTCCATGATAGAGAAAGAAGTGTGTAATATCTATCTGTAATGATAGGTAAAATATGACTGGCCCCAGGTCCTACAGCTGGTAACTGATCTCACTGAGACTCAAATCCAAGGCTTTGGGAGGTAAAGCCAAATTCTTTTTCCAAACACTGTTTTATCCTGTAGATCAATTTATCAGAGCCTTACTGTGGCAACTGGCTGGAAGAAAGGGTTTAGGGAAAATGGAACATGGATAGCAGAGAAAGTCAGGGTGTGAAAATTGCTGATGAATATGTTAATGACTCATTTGTTCATAAATTTGACATTTATTGAACACAAGTATGAAGCTGCATCAGAACTTAAACACCAGGGAGTTGATATTTATATATGGCAGAGACCACAACTATTTCTTTCTTTTCCCTGGACGTACAGATTGACTGCATTTTCCTCCTCTTTGGTGGTTGGAGGCCAAGTTCTGGCTAATGGAATGTGCCCCCAAAGCGTTTCTCCTCCCATCTCTTTCCCTTACTGCAAATAAGCATAGAGAACTTGGAAGTGCTAAATTATTTTGCTCTTGCCAATTTGGAATACCCATTAGACATAAACTTCTATTATGTGAAATCACTGAAAGTTGAGAGTTTATCTTTTATGATGATCAGTGTTACTGGCTTGTCTGAAGCAGGTTGCAGGAGAGAATTAAGCCCTAAGGCCCTAAGGCATCCATTGTAGGTAATGAATTAACTTTTCGCTGTTGCATCGAAAATGGTACTAGTTATATATCATCCTTGGGAGAATTGAGAAAATAGTTGCTCATATAATTTTCCATGGAGTGGAAATCTCCTGCGGAACCCTTCTTGAGAAAGACTGGATACACCTGAGCAATTCCTGTCCTCAAGAGGCTTAGTATAATCTAGGTGTGAAAATTGGACAGATGCACGTGTGTCTAACAGGGAATAGGAAGAGGGAAACTCATCGGGCTTTACTTTGATGACAAGCTGTGAAGGTGACTATATTATTGCCATTTCACAGAAAAGATCCATTGTAAAGTTGAGCAAAGATTTAAGGTGCATCAGGTGGACATTGTGTGTGTGTGTGTGTGTGTGTGTGTGTGTGTGTGTCTCCAGAATTTGAACCTATGTCTGAGAACTCTTGGTATTTTCGGGAAAAACTCATTTTTTTGGTTTTGATTCTTGGGGTACAGTCAGGAGCTGCTTAGGTATCACTCCTGGAGGGGTTCACGGGATCAAATGAGATGTCAGAGATTGAAGCTGGATCAGCCGTATGCAGAGCTAGTGCCTACTCCCTGTACTATTGCTGCAGCCCTAAGGAAGAACTCTTTATTCTTCAGACTACTACGAAACTAGTAAGTTTAATGCAAATCACAATTTTCTTGAGAGTACTCATGGTACCAGATGACCCAAGACCTCTCTCTTCTTTTCAAGGACAAAGATAACACTTCCTCATGCAGGGATCTGGTCTCTTTGGGGTCCTGAGTAGTTCTGAGATGCTCTCTTGCTGTCAGAATTTTCCCATACTATGCCTTTCTCTGAGAAAGTGTTATAATACCATTAAAAACCTTTTATAGAAGTCAATCAGAGAAAAAGAAGTTATCCTACATCCTGACTTTAGGGAAAGGGAACTCATTTATGAAATGTTGAGGTGGTATGAATAGGAGAGCAAAGGACTGTTAGTTTACAGAGAGAATTAGGGTAACTAACGACCATCTTCCAAAAGCTTAATTAAGTCTCTCAGCCCTCAAGTGAGGCAAGGAAATAATTGATTTCTGCATTGCTGATGGGTAAAGTGAGGGGGAGGTAATTTGCCTATGGCCAACAAGGGAACAAGCATCTGTCCTGGGATTCAAAGCTAGGATTTTCTGGCTCATGGTCCTTTGTTTCACTTTGGAATCAGGAATGTTCAAGGCCCAGAAGAATGTGTGTGTGTGTGTGTGTGTGTGTGTGTGTGTGTGTGTGTGTGTGTTTGTGTGTGTACCTCAGAGCACGGCCATTAACCAAGATACTCCATGCAAATAAGACACCAAATAATTAAGGATTTTCTCCTTAGTAATTTTCTGTCCTTCAAAGAAATAGCACAAACAATGCTTTGCTTATGAGAGCCAAGGCCACATGGGTTTATTGGAATAAATGCGGGCACTTTTTATTATAAAAAGAAGTGTGCATGTGCATCAGCAGTGACTTGCACTGCCGGAAAGTATTTAAAAATCTCCAAATGTTGAAGAATATCTGCACCAATCTAGAGAGAAGTGAGAGGCCAGAGAACTGGGGGAAGGGGATGATTGAAGAAAAGGGAGTGGGAATCATACTAAAGGAGAGAGAGAACAGAGGGGAATGCCCTGCCACAGAGGCAGGGTGGGATGGGGGGATGGGAGGTGGGAGGGAGACTGGGACCCGTGGTGGTGGAAAATGGGCACTGGTGGAGGGATGGGTATTTGATCATTGTATAATTGAAACCCAAGCACAAAATTTTGTAAGTCTACAACTGTACCTCATGGTGTCTCACTAATTAAAAAAAAAGAAGGAACTAACAAATTCAACAATTATTTTTATTTTGGGGGCTACACCTGGCAGTGCTCAGGGCTACTCCTGGCTTTGCACTCAGGAATCACTCCTGGAGGGCTTGAGAGACTATCTGGGGTGCCAGTGTTTGAACGTGGGTTGGCTGAGAGCAAGCCCTATCTGCTGTACTATCTCTCTGGACGGTAAATTTCATTCTCATCATCATGCAAGCCTTTGTCATTGTTTTGCTTTGCGTTATCACCCAGCAGTGCTCAGGATTTATTCCTGGCTCTGCACTCAGATCACTCCTAGAGGCTTGGGCGAGAGAGACCAACTGGGATGCTGGGGATCAAACCTGGCTCGGCTGAGTGCAAGGCAAATGCCTTAACTGCTGTGTTATTTCTCCAGCCCCCAGGAATCCATCAGTTATTCAATACTCTGTCAAGGAGTTTCTGCATAAGATCTCTGTGCTGGGTGTTTAATCATTTTAGATGAGTGTGAAGATTAAGACTTTGATGGGAAACAATTTCTTGACAGGGTCAGCATTTAGATTTCCTAAGTCAACTTGATTATCTGAATGTATTAAGAAAATAAAAATTTAAAAAAGGAAACCTAAGTTCTCTCTATCGTCTCTGTGTCCTTCTTTCTTCCTAGCACACATCACTTCACTTCTGACCCTTCTGAAACACCAAGTAATTATTTGACACCAATTGGGTGTACCACAATTCAGCTCATTGCTGACTCTGTCTACCTGGACTGTGCAGGTCACACAGCTTAAACGCTCCTTCCAAGCTACTGTTGCACACAAGATGCCTACCTAAGTACTAGGTCTCCCTGTTACCCTCGTCTCCTGTTTGCTTGGCAACAAATCGGAACTTCCCTTTCCTTCCATTCCCCCTTTGATTCCAATAATTCACTACAGCGGCTCTTAGAACTCAGAAAAACATTTACTTCCTCTGTGCAGTTAACTGTCAAAGGATAAGATAAAAGATGCAGGTGAACATCCAGATGGAGGAGACGCATAGAGCAAGGTGTGTGCAAAGGCTGTGAAGCACTCATGCCTTCTCCAGCATTTCCACCTGTTCACCAGGAAGCTTCCAAACCCCATAGTACTGACATTTCCCTAGAAGTTCCATCACCTAGGCCAGAAGGATCATTAATTCCCTTTTCAAAAGAATGGGGATGAAAATTTCAGTTTCTAGTCAGGGCTTGATTTTCTCGGTGAGCATCCCTCCTCCAGACCCTCTCGAGGATCCCACCCAGAGTTGCTTCAGTAGAACAGAGACATTTCTCATACCTAGGAATCAAAAAAGGGTTTCAGGAGCCCTTCGCTGGGAATGTGAGATCAAAGTTCAACTACTAGAACAAAGAAGCTTTCTAGTGCTCTTATCATTTAGGAAAGCACCTGCATTTCAGAAACTGCCAGGAATCGAGGCAGAGATCAATATTTCTAGAGGAGAGCTATTGGAAGTCATGGGATTAGAATTTTTTTTCCTGCTGAGCTGTATGCTCCCCCTAAACTAGAATCAAGATTAGCCATTTTAGTCTCCCTAGATCCGGATGTAGTTCATTAAACGCCATCCATGTTGGCTGCATGAGTGAATGACGTTTGAGAGAGGCCAAAGGGCCCAGGATCAAATATCTCACCTTCTTATCTAATTCTGAATCCACCTGTGGTCTCTCAGGCTTTCAAAATAGAAATATAATGGGTTTATATTATATTATAATATAATATTAATTATGTTATATTCTCAAACTCGGCTCCATGCGTTGAGGAAGCCCAAAGGTCTCTGTCAGGTTGGGGACAGCCGTATACAATCAGGACCTCTACGCCTCCCTCGCCCTGGGTTTAACCTCCTGCTCTCAGATTCTGGCTGTATCACTCCTATGGGTGTTAGATTTTGAGACTCAGTTTTCTTCCCTGTGGATGTCTGTAGGATAACATTGGTTTGTCCTTTCAGCCTTGCCACAGGGAACTTAGGTTTATTGGTTTACTCCCACCACAGTGCTCCCATTCCTCTGTGTTTATTTGTAACTTCTTTCTTTGTGCTCTCTTACCTTGTAAATACTGTTGTTCTCTTCTCCGTAAAGTTCTTTGCAGAGTTAATTCAGAGAAACGTCCTTTTTGTATGGGCACAAGAAGACAGCTATGCTTTTGTAACATGGGGGTTAATTGACTCTAGATAATATTACCCCTGGGGCATCTGTTCTTTTGACCTGAGCCTCAGTTGCCCTTAGTTCCTAGCACCCCAAAACCAGGGTCCGGACGAGGAACTGGATGGACCCAGGGCAAGCTGTGAGCTATGTGCAACCCTGGCATCGAAATGGGCCTGGCCAAAGTGCCTAATGCTTAGCCATAAGTTAAGAGCATGGTCATGGACAGATGCTGTCATTATCCAAAAAGCAATCACTAGATTCGGACCCTGCTAGGGTTAGGAATGATGAATCTGGCCTGAGCACTGTAGTCTGAGTCTGTGGTGAGATGTCCCTAGCGTGTCACCCTACAAGCTCAATGTATCTCTTACAGTGTCCATACAAAATAACTAATATTAAGAACTAGAATTAAGATGTTAATTACTTTACTGGACTAAGGAAAGGAGAAGAAACACCTTGAATGGTATTTTGCCCATCCAGCAAAGGAAGGGCTTTCTTATGTTGATTTTGCTGCTGGTTGGGGTGTAGTGGCTACAGAGAGTTGTTGGAGTGAGAGACCGAGAGAGACCAAGGCAGCAAGATGGAGTGAGGAGAGACTAGCAAGGGGGACAGAGGGAGAAGGAGGTAGGGGAACAATGCAGGAGCAGGTGCGCGGAGAGACAAGAGACGTGGCTGCGAGAGGGAGCATGAAGAGATGAGCAGGGGAGACAGGAGGAGACAGGAATGAGGGGCAGTGTGAGGCTAGAATGAGGAGTTTAGTGAGACTGGAACAGGCTTGTGGGGAGAATGGAATAAATGGCAACTGATCACCAACCAGCTTGGCCCTCATTTCCTCCTTCACCCACCCATGTCATTGGGCTGCTCCGGGTGGGTGAGCGGCCCGAGTTCACCAAGCCCAGGCCGTGAGACGGGGAGCCTCTGGGGGCTTCCCCTGGCTGCACCCGGTATTATACAGATGTCCAACCAGATTTGGATAAGGAGGAAAAGCTCAAATGCCTCCAAGGGTCAAGCAAGTATTAATAATAAAGGGTATAGATAAGAAGACAATAGGATGAATTGAGAATTGTGCTGACCCCCCCCCCACCCCAAAAGGCTATTCTTAGTAGGAAGCAGCCACTACTCCTTTTGGGGGGAGGGGATGAGGAATCACACCTGGCAGTACTCAGGGCTTACTCTTGGCTCTGCTTTCAGGGATCACTCTTGGAAGTCTTGGGGGATTTATGGTGTGCTGGAAATTGAACCCAGGTAGACTGCATGCAATGCAAACACCCCAGCTACTGCTCCAGGCCCTGGTTTTGTGTATTATCTTGTGGGGATGTGAGCTAAGTGTAGACACATTTTCTTTTCCTTTTTTTTTTTTTTCCTTTTTACTCTTTTAAAAAGACACTGAAAGTCTGGAGTTTTATGCGAAATCTCCCATTTCTTAACTGTTGGCATGAAAACGTTCAGAAACACAAAGCAAGCCAGACTCACACATCTGTGTGCCTCATTCAGCCTAGGGGCTCTGTGGGTGCAGCTTTAGCCCAGATGATGTCTGAAGTCTTTTCCACCTCTGAAATGACTTGGCCTGGTGGCAGATTGTCCCTTCTGTCTGTATGTTTTTGGCTCCCTTGTACTATTTCTGCTATAGTCTGAGCAGAGTGGACGAGGGCTTAAGTGTAACTGTGTTTATAAACACCCTGAAGAATTCCATATGGTATGCCGAATGTGAAGTTGGCTTAATTTGCAAAGATTAAATGTACTCAGGCAATTGCAGAGTTGTCTGTTTTGTAAATCAATGCAATTTGTCGGTGGCAGGGCAGGGGGTGCGGTGAGCTTTGGGAGGCACAGCTGGTGTGACCAGCAAGCCCAGTGGTAGGAAATCAGGGAAATCAGGGAAGTCAGCACACAGTGGCAGTGATTCCAATTCTCTCTCTCTCTCTCTCTCTCTCTCTCTCTCTCTCTCTCCCCTCTTGCATTCATTATCCCTTGCCTGACTCCTGATTTTCTTTACCATTTTTTTTTAAAATCCACACCTGGCAGTACTCAGGGATTACTCCTGATTCTGTGCTCAGGAATTACTCCTGGTGATCTCTGGACGCCATATGAGGTTCTGGGGATCGAACCCAGGTTGTTCGCATTCAAGGTAAACACCTTACCTGCTGTATTATTGCCCCGCCCTAATCTTAATTTGAACCTTATCCCAATGAAAAATATCTCCTTAACATGTTCAGGGGCAATGTGAGAAACATTTAGCAACCTGGTATCAAGTGTCTCAACTGGTCATGGCAGCTTTGAGTCATTCAGAAACCTTCAATTAGGAAGCCCAGTGCTGGCATTAATGTGTGGAATCTTGAACAGGCATTTCCGTTCTCCAAACCTCTCTCAAGACAAAGGGAAGAAACACAGCATCTGGGTCCCCTTCAATAGCAACCATACTCTGATCCCCCTCAGGAGGAGGAGTTATCTCCTGTCCTTTCTTGCGGTATTGTTTCAGCTTCAGAAAGCAGCAAGAACACGGACAATACACCTCAAGGCAGTTGTTGGAATAGCTTTGTGTTGGGCGTGGAGGCTGGAAGGGTCAATCTGGAACACTAAGGCATCATCTAGCGGTTTGCAGGGGATGCGGTGAGGTTGCAGGGCATCAAGCTCCGGGCTTCACATGCGGTAGGCTTATGACCTAACCTTATGACCTGAGTTGTCTTCCTGCTTTTTGCAGGGGAGCTGGTGCAATATACGATGTGACCCCAAGGCAGACTTTGAGGCACCTACACATCCCATACAAGACCTGAGCAGAGTCCCCTGCGTTTGCCTTTTCTGTTGTCATTTTGGGCACAATTTCAACAGTGGGAAGGTGTCACACTTGTGTAATCAGGTACCCTGATAGCATTTCCCCACCAGTTAGAAAGCAATAATGATGAAGGAAGGGAAGACGAGGTAGGAAAGGGCACGTGACTTAGATTTGCTCACTAATAACAGAGAAACAACTAAAACCAGTCTGAACTATAGGGGGCTGATGCAGTGACTGTGGAGAGAAGCCCAGAGTTATTCCAGCAGCTTGAGGGGGGGTTAAGTTGTCAACTCATTGATGTCATTAAAGGCCCATGCCCCTTTCCTTTCTCCACTCTGCATCAGGTCACTTCTCCTCACCCCAACAGCAGGTCTGCCGTGGTTCCAGGCTTCATGTACCAAGGTCTGTCCCTGTGAAACTCGCGTTTTCCAGTAAGCCCCAGCTTCAAAAGTCCAGTTGGTGGGAAGCAAGTCATATGCCCTGATTTGCTCGAGCGGGCCCAGTAACGTCTCCATTGGAGACTTTGTTGTTACTGTGTCTGGCATATCGAATACTCTCGGTAGCTTGCCAGGCTCTCCGAGAGGGGCGGAGGAATCGAACTCGGGTCGGCCATGTTGGCCGCTTGTAAGGTGAACGCCCTACCCGCTGTGCTAAGCTGGAGCGATAGCACAACGGGTAGGGCGTTCGCCTTATAAGCGGCCAACATGGCCGACCCGAGTTCGATTCCTCCGCCCCTCTCGGAGAGCCCGGCAAGCTACCGAGAGTATTCGATATGCCAGACACAGTAACAACAAAAGTCTCCAATGGAGACGTTACTGGGCCCGCTCGAGCAAATATGCCCTGATTAAAAGCAAAAATTTTCAAGGAAATGAAATCACGGGTTTAGAGTTAATCAGGTTCTCTATGACTCTGGGGAGGGACCTTGCCTCCCTCTGAGGGGCAGGGTACCTCATATCTGAGAAAAATGTAGGAGGCTAGTTGGATAAATAAACACCGTATGTCTCTCGCTGCTTCTTTCTCTCCTGCATGCTCCCACCCACAACCTTGGGATGGGAAAGAAGGGGAAAAGACGAGAGAGAAAAGTTGAGGGAGGGTGCTGAAGCCACAACACAGGGGATTCGGGGTTTGCCTTGAATGTGGCTGACCTTGATTAGATCTCCAGCACCTGTTGCCAGAAGCAACCCTCAGGTACAGAGCTGGGAGTACTGGCAGATGTGAGGTGCCAAACTCCTGCCCCCCAAAAGGAAAGCAGAGGGAAAAGAATAGAAAGGAGGAAAAAAGGGGGGGGGGGAAGGAGAAGGGAGAAGAGGAGCTTGGAAACCAAAGAAACTTGAGTTTCAGTCTGATCATTGTCATTCCCTGCCTGGGGACTCTGGCCTTTCGTATTTGTAAGATGGAGCCAAGAGAGGGGTTTTCGTGAAGTTCTAGGAAACCTGAAGGTAGAGTCCCAAGGACTGTTTCTGTAGGAATTCATGTTTAATGAATGTTAGTAAGAAGAGAAATCAATGCAGGAGTGGGCTTCTTAGATGAGGCTTGCAGCTTACAAGATGCCTTTGCAAATCCCAGTGCCTTTGCTTGACAAGCTATTGGTCAGGCAAGAAGAAGAGACACCTTAACTGTCTCTTGTGGACACTGAAGATAGGGCCCAGAGACTACCCAGGAAAAGAATTGTAAAAACCAGAAAATTTTATTTTAAAAAATGCCTTTTTAATATAAGTAGAACAACAGCCTGTTGTACCAGATGATGGAGGTTATCCTGATAGTTATCATTTTTAAAAAAAAATTTTAATAGTGAGACATCATGAGGTACAGTTGCAGACTTACACATTTTTGTGCTTGGGTTTCAATTATACAATGATCAAATATCCATCCCTCAAATTATCATTTTTGTGATAATGGAAAAGTCCGGTTTTTAGACACTCCCAGGCTCCAAAACCTCCTTGTCCTTTAGCGTCCATTTAGGACCATTAGACTCAACACCACAAGCACATTGAGTCCTAATGGCACAAAGCAGGTGGTGCAGAGGAAAGGATAAACACACTGCACTCTGGTCCATCAAAGGCTTTCTTCTCTCTGGCCCTCCAGGGAGTGGGATTTTCATCTCTTTGTACACCAGATGAAGCCACAGAGTCTGTAAGAGTCAAGGGCATATATTGGCACTCAACAGGTACTTTTACATATTGATTAAGTGAAATAATCCATACTAAGTGCCAAGCATAGAGTCTGCAAAAGCACACAATTAATGTTAGTTATTGTTGTTATGAGTGGTTTATAATCCTCCAAACGGTCTGAGAACAGGAAGAAATTTAATTTAGATGATCATCCTATGACTGCATGTAGTTTCAGTAGTGCTCTACAACTGTTCTTTTACTTTCTAAGTTCTGATAGGAATAGTCATTTATTTGACTTTGTCTAGCTTTTTTTTTTGGTGCTGATATAATTAGTAGCATCATTTCTAATTCTATTTGATTTATTTTGGGGTGTTTGGACCAAACCCTGCAACTGCTTGGGGGACCAGGTGGTGCTAGGGATCAAACCAGGGTAGGCAGCCATAAGGCAAATATCTTAACCCTTTTACTATCTCTCTGCCCCCATTCTATTTTAAGGAATTCTTCTAGTACTACTAACATTAAGGAAAATGAATTCCATGTTCTATAGAATCCATAAAGCGCTCACCCTACATCAATATCAATCCATAATGATGGCTTTGATGAGTCACAGTAATTACCAGCTTATCTATACACATTTGTGTAAACGTGCTTTAGAAGTTCCTTTATGCCCAGACCTAACTCATGTGAGCACATGATGGTCTGAGTTCCAAAATTAGATGGCATCCGTGCAGAGATGTTAACAAAAGACCACCTACAAATCTTTAGTGATGAGTATGCTGACTAGTGGATGCCATTTGTTGCTACTCAAGGTTTCTAAGTCAATTTTCTTCTTCCTATAGGGATTTGGCAAAGAATAGATTCAGACCAGTGTGTGCCAGGTGGCCTGAAGTTTGGGGTCCCACGGTGAACGGACACATGTTGGGTGTGGAGAGTGAAGTCTAGTAAAGGAGGCAGATGATGGCCCAGCAATTACCAGGGTTCCCTGAGTTCCTGTGCATGCTGACCACAGGAGCTGGGCACCTATGAGATGGGCTAGCCTGGGGTTAATAGGACCAGACTCCCTGCTGCAGCTCTGCAGTGGGATATGCAATGAGATGGGCTATCCTGGGGTAATAGACTCCCTGCTGCAGCCGTACTGGTCACGTTAGCCACTGTGACCAGTAACCGCCAGCAATGGACACAGAGATTATGTTCTGCTTGGAAAGCTCCATCCCTCCTCTTCACCAGCGGGCAGCTCTGCACACGCCAGACTTCTGGGGACCCTACTATCTTCCCATGTGTGCCTCTGCCCTCTCTACTGCTGGGTTCCAAGTTTCTTCTGCGCCCTTCTGATGCAGGTGGGAATGGGAGGAAGGGTTTGTGAGCTAAGTGTTGAGTACAACATTTGCTTCCATGCTAACGATGACCAGGCAACCTGGAGGCACAACGAACCAGAAGGACACTGAAAAAGGTTGTCTAGCCTTCCTTGGAATCTTTCCTGCATGCTGCTTTTTAAGTAAGCTCCACACTCTTCCTCCCAAACTCAGGCCAGCTACAGTGCCCGGTCTCTGGGTGATATGCCTGATCTTCATGCAATGCTGTGTAATAATACTTCAAGTTCATTTACCTGTGAACTAAAAGGACACATTATTGGCCACTCCACATGCCATGATGGACCATGGCTGGATGAGATGAGACCACCACCCAGGAAAAGGTAGGATAGGACACCCATGTTTGTTCTGGTCCATCGCCCTTCCACCAGACAATTACATACTCTTGACAGGCAAGGCAGCCACCATTTTATTATTATTTTTTTTATTAGACTGGATTAAACTTAGAAAACTCCCCTCACTATCTTCCTTCAGTGGCCTGCGATGTTATTTTATGTTTGGGGCTGGACAGTTCCTTACTGGGCTGTCTCTCCTAGGCTACAGATTTCCAGCTTAGAGGCCACAGATTTGTGCCAGACTCAATGTGCCATCCCAATGTCTCCTGACGTTGCCACAATGCCATGGTGGGAGAATCTCCACCCTTGCTGTTTCAGAGCTAATGGTTTAAGACTTACACAAAAATGGCAACTTACAGTTTCTTGGGCAATGCCACTCCCCAATTCCCTTTACTTTTGAGCAGCCTTCTGAGGTTTTAATCATTTTCACAAGCAGTAACCTTGGTTGGAGTTCTTTTCTTTTCTTTTTTTGGGGGGAGTGTTGGGGGAACATGTCCTCGTGTTTCTTGGCCAGTCAGACTGGTGGTGGAGGAATTGCTTGGGTGTGGTGATGCCAGTGATTAGTCATACCAACCTGGTTGTCTGCTGGAGTCCTCCAGGGCTGCATTCTGCCATGTTCAGGGGACCATGTGGTGCCAGGATGGATTCTGAGTGGATTGCCTTAGGGCATGTATCTTAATCCCTGTCCTATTTCTCCAGCCCCCTGGAGTTCTTTTCTAAACGAAACAGTTCATGTGGGATTTATTTCTTTACTTTCTAGTATTTTGCTACTGCATAACACAATTTTCATTTTCAGATCGTTTAAGATCATTTTTCTTGCCTCTTGTCACTCATTCCATTTAGCTATGTGGTAGGCAGCCAGGAAGCTGATGGGAGACTGGAAAGACTTATGCAGTGACAAAAGACCTGTGATGATTTGCAAGGCAAACCATGGAACTGGTGCCACATGTTTGAGATCAGGATCAACAGCCCTGATTTCAGTAAGTCCAAAGCTGGGCTGGTTATTCTCTGGCTGGAAGGGGTAGGAACTTGGTATGGGTCTCAGAGGAGACCGGGGAAAAGGAATGTGTGTATGGAGAAGATCCCTCAGAGTGTGCAGCTGAAACTGCAAGGAACTTGGAGTAGCTCCTGGAACATCCCAGGTTTTTAAGTTTTGATGCATGAGATTACAAAGTCCAGATTCAGTCAAAGGGGTCAGTATGGGATGAACACCAGCAAACCACCAAGACAATTCATTCATTTGATTAGCAAGAAAATAATTCTGAATTTTGAGTTTTTGCTTCTAATATCCCATTATAACTTAGGGCTGGAGGGATAGTACAGGAGGTAAGGTGCTTTTTTTGCCTTGCTTGCAACCAACCCCAGTTTGATCACTAACACCCAAACTGGTCTCTGAGCATTGTTAGTGGTCTCTGGAGCGCAGAGCCAGGAATAGTGCCTGAGCACCACCAGGTATGATCCAAATACCCTCTTCAATTATATGTGTACATAATTGTATGCACATATATATGTATGGCACTTGAAATCAATATTTCATTTGGCTATAAATATAATGAAGAAAAGCTGAAATAAGTACCCTTAGAGGAAACTATGGAACCACTCGAAATTGTGGTATGGCCACACTATAGAACATTGTTCTGCAGTTTGACTTACGTGTCCAGTGGGAAAAACGTTACCTCAGAAGGGACAGTTGCCATGTGTGTGTCTGAGGATGAAGTATTGTCAGGTTTTGGATGGAAATCAAGATGAAGGGATGCATGTCAGTGTGCCAAGCTGGAAGGAAAGGGAGAAGTTGGCATGGATTTGGAATGATGGTTCAAGCAGCTTATTTATTTAGTTCTTTGGGCCACATTGGCTCTGTTCTTAGGGATCTTCATAGTGCGGATTCGGGAACCATATGGAGTGCAGGGGCTTGAACCTTGGGTCGAACACATGAAGGTAAGAACCTTTCCAGCTATGCTATCTCTCCAGGCCTGGTGAAAGTAATTTAAAAGCAATGGTCTTCCTAGAATAAAATATAAACACAGTTGGATAAAAATATAAGGAATGATAAGGACCTGTTAGATACCTGTTCCTTTTCTCCTTTTGAAGGAAACTATTCACAATATTTATCATTACAGAGACATGGATGGAGGTATAAATAGGTGGTAATTCCACTATAAATTTTGAACTTCTTTATGCCCTCAATGTTTTAGCCTTATTTATATGTTAGACATCAATGGGATTTTCTGGGTGGTAAAATAATGGATCTTTTTTGCTTTTTATATTCATCTCTATTAAAATAAATAAATGTTATTTAAAAGGAATAATGTAACCATCAATACCATTTTGATGGTTTCTTCCACCTTTAAAAAGTCTATAAAATGCTTATTTTAATAAGGTTGAATTATATTTTACGTTCAGTTTGATACTGTTTTTTGCTTACTAATGTATGAGCATTTTCTATGCCATTAAATATTCTTTTAGCAATGTAATTTTTAATAATTTCATAATTGTTCAGTGCAGAGAAGTGCCCTAAATACATATGTGTATGTGTGTTCATATGCGTAATCATAATTCTGAGCGGCTAGAGCGATAGCACAGCAGTAGGGCGTTTGCCTTGCACGCAGCCAACATGGCCGACCCAAGTTCGATTCCTTCGCCCCTCTCGGAGAGCCCAGCAGGCTACCGAGAGTATCTCGCCCGCACGGCAGAGCCTGGCAAGCTCCCCGTGACGTATTCGATATGCCAAACACAGTAACAACAAAGTCTCCAATGGAGACGTTACTGGGCCCGCTGGAGCAAATCGACAAACAATGGGAGGGCCTTTAAGCACTTACAGCGATCAAGCTCTTCAGAAAGGCTTTGCCTATATTATTTTATTCAGTGCTTCAAACAGGCACATGTGGTAATCCTCTCATGCTCATTTTGTAGTGAAGGAAACAGAGGCTCAGCCAGTTATACATGGTCCAAGACACTGAAGCTAGGGAGTGGCTAAGCCATGTCTCTAACTCTTACTTACCCTCTTCATTACTGAATGAACAAGCATCTGCAGCAGTTACTTGTCCATTCCCTAATGCTAGACATCTGATGGCCTGATGTTCTTTGACTATCTCGAATCACACTGTAGGGAGTAACCTCTTGCATACACTTTTGGCTGCATCTCAGAATTCTTGGCTTAGAGTAAATTCCACAAGCTGGGACTTACGGTTCATAAGGAAAGATGAATAAAAGTTGAAATGAGGGTAAGTACCCTTAGGGAAAAGACTAAGAAAAAGAAGGCATAGCCACATTATAGAACATTGTGCTACAGTTAAACTAACGTGTCCAATGGGAGAACATTTATATCAGAAGGAAAAGTAATCAGGAATCCTTCAGCTTCATGAACTTATTGCCAGACCCGTATACAGGTTTGCTCTGGAACTGTAGGTCAACCCTTCCAAAAGGAGATGGGAACTCTGGAAGGAGCTAAGATCATAGCAACCACTGCCCCATGATGGATTGAGGGCTGAGTTGGAGCCCACAGTCTAAATCATCACATAATGACACTTAATCACACCAGGAGAACCTGGAGAGTTTCACTGAGTTTCTCTGCAACATCAAGATGCTTCCTACACAAAGTCTGGCAGAACGGTGACCCAGGACCCCACGACGTGAGATAAGTGCACATCTTGCCATATGCTTCCTCTCAAGATTCTAATGTTTCAAATGTCAAATGCAATGTGCCTCCAGCATTCTGGCCTTTCATTTGAAAATCCACATGCATTTCATTTATTTATTGGATTCCGACGGGACTTGAGGGGTAATTTAATTCATAGACTTCTGGTTCATCTTCACTTAACTCGTTGGAGAGCTCAAAAAAGATTCAATGATGCTCCTAAATAAGGATTCCCTCCCGCCCCCCCCACCCTTTCTGGTCTCTTTCTTTCTAGAGATGCTAAATTGAAGTGGGGGTGAGGGGAGAGAATGTCATGGAAAAAGTAAGAGCAAAGTTAGGAAGTTCATGGGTTTGGAAAAGGCCAGGCTTCCAGCCATTGTTCAGAATATTTTTACTACTCAAGAGGTTGCAGAAAGGCTCTTGGTTTGTTTCATTGGCTTAATTTGGTGGAAAATGGGCACTGGTGGAGGGATGGGTATTTGATCATTGTATAATCGAAACCCAGGCACAAAAATTTGTAAGTCTACAACTGTACCTCATGGTGTTTCACTAATAAAAATTTAAAAAAATATCAATAGTAAAAAAAAAAATTGGGGGCCTGGCTTTTCAGGGCTTGAATCTTTATATATATATATATATATATATATATATATATATATATTTTTTTTTTGTGGGCTGGAGCGATAGCACAGCATTAGGATGTTTGTCTTGCGTGTGGCCGGCCCAGCCGAGCCAGGTTCGATTATTCTACCCCTCCCGGAGAGACCGGCAAGCTACTGAGAGTATCTCACCCGCACGGCAAAGCCTGGCAAGCTACCTGTGGCGTATTCGATATGCCAAACACAGTAACAAGTTTCACAATGGAGACGTTATTGGGCCCGCTTGAGCAAATCGATGAACAATGGGAGGACAGTGCAGTGCTACAGTTTTCTAATAACTTGTTGATAGCTAACTCCTAATCCTGTTCTTACTAAGATGAGATAACTGAATTGAGATACCCTCAGTCCATATTTGATGTTTTTTTTTTTTATAAATTTAACTGCAAAGCGACTACTTCTGCTATGTCCATTATTGTTTTCTCTACTTTTTCTGTTTCCTTTTCACAAATTATGGAAATTTTCAAACATCTATTAAGGTAGAAAAAACTATATGGTGAACTCCTATAGCTCTATGTAAATACCTTAATCCTATTATTACTACCATTCTGCCTTATTTCCCATATCACATTTTAATCCAGCTCTCCATGCACCCATCAATCCATCTTATTTCTTAGTGTATTTCGAAATAACCTATCAGTAAATTCAATCCCTAAACTCCTAAGCGCCACTCCAGCAGGCAAAATTTTTAAGTTAACTTTCAGCATTCATTAGCATTTTTTCTTTTCCAGGTAAAATTTATGCAAGTAAAATACACACACCCCCTCCTTTGGTATGTGTGTGTGTGTGATTTGTATTTGTGGTGGTGTTTGTGGGTTGCTTCTGGTAGTGCTAGGGGTACTCTGTGGTCCTGGGGATTGAACCTAGGCCTCCCACATGCAAAGCATTCTTACGCGCCTACTGAGCTCTCTCGCTCTCATCTGAAATGCACAAATCTTAACTGCACCACCCAATAGGTTTGACTACGGGGTACAACTGAATAACACAAATCCTACTGAGACAAAGAAATTTTTAATAACACAGAACTTCCTTTGTGCTTTTTTGAATACCTAACCCCTTCTTACCCCTTGCCTCAAATGACTCTGTTCTAATTTTGATGACTATATTACCTTCATCTATTCTAGAGCTTCAAATAAATACACGTACACCATGTGAACCATTTAGTCAAGTTGCCATGGCTTTCTGTTGTAGCTATAAGTTTTAGTTGAAACAAAAACTATTTGAGGTTGATCTTTCTTGCCTTATGTTATAAATTGGAATTTCTCAGGAACATGTGAAAATAGAAGCAAAGGCACTTACGGGAAAAATAACCTCCTTAATGCCTCGCTGGGATGATATTAACTATACCACAGGATCACTCTCTATAACAAAGTAGCATACAGCACAGAGGCTTGGTGAAAGAGAAAAAACCTAGGAAAAGCTATATTTTTCTCACCTGAGTTACTAGGTTACTTCACAGACCCACAGTTGCCTGCTCTATATTTAGAATGCTCTGATCTCATCTGTATCAGTGGTGCGTTGCTTTCAAATACTAGAGTTGGAGTTCAAAACCAAGTGTCCTGTTCTGCTAGGAAGACTTCTGACTTTGAAGGTGATTAGGAAGGAGTAGCCCAGCATCAGGGATGATGGAGGTGGAGCAGGTCATCGGCAGGTGGCGCTCTTCCTCTGAACCATGACCCAGATTCTCTGCCCACCTGAACTAAGACCCGAAGCCAGCCCCAGGAAGGCGCCGCCTCTGCTCAGCGACAATGCAGGGAGTTCTCAGATGCTTTCTCTTGTGAAGTCGGCTTCACAAGACAGTCCGTGGTGGGAGGCCACTGAGCGTGGCGCCTAACCATGCCCAGGGCCTTTCACCTGCAGGCAGAGATCTTAGGTAGCTGGGACCCTCACAGTGAGCCCCTTTGAAGAGGGACGTCCAGTGCACATCAGTATCCACCATCAATCCTAAAAAGTCTAGCAAAGAAAAACCTGGGAAGGAAATCAGAAGAGCGGATAGAATGTGAATATTAATCAGGGGTACTCAGATCATTTCCCTAGGAAAGAACAATAACAATCCAGTCTTTGATTTTTCTTCGTTTATTTAGTGTTCAGAGGTGGCGAGGCTGTAGTCGAGTATGAAAAGCATTGAAGGGACCAGTGAGAGCGCTCAAGTGACAGGCACCGGCCTGGCCTGCGGGAGGCCTCAGTCTGGGCGCCACCCCCTCAGCCCCCCAAGTTCCACCCCCTACTGTTGCCTAGCAGCTGTTCGTGTCAGGTCTGGTTTCCGACTGAGCCAGTCAGCCTCTGTTTTCTGATCTGTAAAATGGAGGGAATACATGCACATTCTAGAGCTTTTCCTTCCTTGAGTTGACAAACGAGTATTCTCAAGTTGCATGACATTCAGCTCCAGAGCTCTGGAATAGTGTGAACTGGGCCTGAGACTGCTGTTTCAGGGAACTTAGGGGTGTTTTGGGACTCCTCTTGGCCGACTTTTCAGAGGTTGGTCCTTGCAGTGGCCGGGAATCATGCAGAGCTGGAGGACGGACCCAGGTCCCTGCTTGCCGAGCATCTACTCCAGTTCATTGAATGATCTTTCCTTTTTATTTCATGCGAAGCACCATTGCACACAATAAAAGTAGACAATACCAGGAATAGTTTTTTTTTGGGGGGCGGGGCTGTCTTTTGTTTGTTTCTTTTTGTTTCTGGGTCACCTGGAGGTGTTTACTCCTGGCTCTGGGCTCAGGGATCACTTTTGGTGGGGTTTGGGGGACCATATGGGTAGTGGAGATTGAACCCAAGTTAGCCACATGGAAGACAAGCATCTTACCCACTGTACTGTATTTCCAGCCCCCAAGCTGACAGTTTTAAAAACAACTTTATTGAGATATGTAAAAGTCTAGATATGTTTCATGTAGACAACTAGATGAGTTTGACGATAAGTGTACATCTGTGAAATCACCAACATCACAGCCACAGACACCTCCATCACCCACCTCATTTTCTTCTGCCCTCTTTTTAGTGTGTGTTAAGACTTTAAACATTTTAGCAAATTTTTAGAATGCAGTATGGAATTTCTAGCAATTGGGTATTATGCTGCATTATAGCACTGTAGCACTGTCCTCCTATTGTTCATCGATTTTCTTGAGCAGGCACCAGTAACATCTCCATTGTGAGACTTGTTGTTACTGTTTTAGGCATATCAAATATGCCACAGGGAGCTTGCCAGGCACTGCTGTGCGGGCATGATGCTCTTGGTAGCTTGCCGGGCTCTCCGAGAGGGACAGAGGAATTGAACCTGGGTCAGCCGCATGCAAGACAAATGCCCTACCAGCTGTGCTATCACTCCAGCCCAATACATGGTAGCCGTGAAAAAAATTATTATTCAAATATGGTTGATTTTTTTGGTGTAGATATGTTGTGTGACAAGCAGAATTCAGCTTGTGCCTTTGAGAAACAAACATCTCTGGACAATCCAGACTCAACATGCAAAGAAGTTTCAATGATTCCAGACAACCTCACAGCACCACACAGCGAGAGGAGCGGAGTCTCGGGCAGTGTGTGATGAAGTGCCCGAGAAATGGCATAGATCTAGCCAGGCACAGTCTTTTTTCCCAAATGTCTAGAGGAATATTAAAGCTTTGTGCCAGAATTATTAACACATGTGCTTGCAACAGGGACATTCCTTCTCTATAATTCATTGTGCCCTGTCAGGACCCAAACCAAATGTCAAAGATTAGAATAGTGACATTTACACTGTTTTAATTACCGAGCAAGATTAGTGTTTGTGGATTTGTTAAGTAGTTCCCAAACAAAGCAATGAGATTTATGGTTTTGTTGGGCCACAGAATGCACCTCCCTTCTTCCCTCTCCCTCCTCTGTCTCTCTCCTCCCTAACCTATCTCTCCCCCCCCCACCCCTTTCCTCTCCATGTCTTTCTCTTTTACTTGTCTCTCTTTCTTTTGGGGAGGCAGTGGGGACAAGTTTTCACTAGTATAATCAAGACAAATTCCTTGAAGTTTTGATGCAATAAAAATGAAAAACACGAGCTGCTTCCACCTTTCTTGCTATTTATAGCACCATTTTTTCTCTGCGCTTCCCCAAATGCCACAGATTCGAAGCAATAAGTCAAGCTATGTTTGGGGGAACTGTTTCAGATTTCCTTCAATTGAAAAAAATCCCAAAGTTTAGAAAAAGGGAACATAAAAAATTCACCCACCCCCAACACAACAGATGTTATTTTGTGTTTCCTTCTGGATTTTAATTGTCCCGTGCTTCTCTCAACATAGTTCTCATTCTACCGCGCCGACCGTTTTGTATCTTCCTTTGATATATAAATGTTTATCAGGCACTCCTCACCATGTTTTTGAGTATCTTTCCAAAATTTCCCGGTAGAGTGTTTTGATTGAATATCCCTTAATTTTTAAGTCATGTAATTATATCACTTTGATGAGACTGAGATACTCCCTACTGTGCTAACGAGGCATCTTAGGTCACTTTTGAAATAAGGAAATGAATCAATCAAAAATATATCAGTTTTTTCTCTCTCCCTATTTCTCTCTTCTTCTTCTTCTTCTTCTTCTTCTTCTTCTTCTTCTTCTTCTTCTTCTTCTTCTTCTTCTTCTTCTTCTTTTTTGCCACACCAGGCTGTGCTTTGTGCATACTCCTGACTTTGTGCTCAGGACTCTCTCTCTAGGCAGTGCTTGGGGGACCAAATGCTGTGGCAGGTATCAAACCAGGGCCAGTTGCATGCAGGGCAAGTTTCTAACCCCTGCACTGTCTCTACAGTTCTTTTCTCTTAATATTGAACTTGGCAAGGCCTATGTCAAGGGGCTGAAAGTTCTGCTATTTGTTAGCTGTGTGACCTGCGACAAGTTACCTCTCTGGTTTTTAGTTTCTTCACCTGCACACTATAGATCAGTGTTCTTCAGCCAAACAACAGTGCCAGTGTATGAGTGTAGGGAGGTTGAAAGCAAGTGGTCTACCACCTTGCTGTTAACTGCAAGCACATGGACCAGTTTGTGAGACAGGTACTGGTCTGCAGGTGTAAGAAGGTTGAGGGATGCTGTGTTGATAGTGGCGGTTCTTACCCCATAGGAATGGAATAATGTGCACTGCAGTACCTGCAGGAGTACCTGTCACGGGATGAGTGCTTAATAAACGTCAGTCATCGTTACTGTTATGATCATTATTATTTAAAATCTCAAACATGATTAAGAATCAGAAACTTTGAGCTCTAGATCTGAATGACTCATGCACTTGTGTTGGTTTCCTACCTGCTAAACACCTGGCAGACCTCTTTCAAAAGGAACTTTGAACAAGGGTTAAAACACTCCATAGATACAATGTGTCATGCTTGTAAGACATCAGATCTTCAGAAGCAAGTGCTATCAAAAATCCCCTGCCTCCTGATCTAAGAGGCACGAGCACTTGTGACTAGTTCCCTCCATACCCCAGGAGCTGGATGGGGTCTCCCTTATACCTGTCTGATGACCAAAGCTCAATTCACAGCCAGCTTTGCTGCTTAGAACAATGCTGGCTGCTCACAATGCTTTGCCAAGGTCAGCAACGTCTTGCCCACTGCCTGCTGTGCCTTTCCTTCCACCTGGTCACAGAAGGCCAAGGAGCTACTCGGGGCTGCTGGGCTAAGGAAACCCACACCTCAGCCTTTTTTTTTTCTGTATTCATTTATTTTAGATATTTTATCAATGCCTTTTGCCTGGCTCAGGTTAGAACTTGTCAGCATTTCCTATTTAGGCTGCAATTTCCAGGGGAGGGTAATTTGATTGCAACATTTGCTCAGAGAAGCCAAGGCAAGGTCTCCGCTCAGAAAGCATCCCCCCCCCCCCCCCCCACACACACACACTTAAGAACAACAGCCATCCCAAGACACTCCTTGTGTGATCAATTTAAAATGATGGAGCTGGAAAAACAAAAAAAAGTAAAAAAAAAAAACCCTGCACAACCAACCACTGATAGCTTGAATTCTGGCAAGCGGCAAGGGCTGCTTCCGACATGGGCGTCAAGTTCAAGCTGCAGGTCATGGAGAGTGCATCCTCCAGCATCCTTGGCGGATGCTACCAAGCTCCCGGAATGCAGCCACAGTCTCCTGCCAGGTTCTGGCGGGGAAGCCGGCTCTGTCTTTGCCTTCTGCTTTTCCTCTTTTTCTGCGTGCAAGAGGGAGGGGAGAGCAGGGTCAACTCCTCTGGTTGGGATGCTGGCCCCAGCGAGGAAAGTGAATGTGGCAGAGGATGGAGAGGAAGTAGAAGGCCGACCCTCCTGTCCGTGTGCTTTGCTCTGTATCACCTTAGGACAAGCCTGAGAGAGAGGGTGGGTGGGTAGCAGGGGCTCTTTCACTCAACAGCTCCTGATTGAGCACCTTCTACAGTGTCTTGAGTTTCTCTGCATTGCTGGCTGCAGTGAAATGGCATGGTAAGGACTGGTCCTCCCTAGTTGCTGCAGATGAATGGAGACATGCACCAAAGGACAGCGTGGTGTCTAAAGTCAATCACACTGGCACCGATGACAAGGCTGGTTGCAAAGTATGAGACAAACACACAAGGAGACAAATATACAAGGAATAGCCAAGCTTTAGGGTCACCTGAGAGACCTCAGTGAGCTCACAGCTGGCCACTTAGTCAATACAATATCGCTCCTCCATCCTGGCTCCCAAACGAGCCATTGTTTAAGTTGACAGAGACATTAAGGGCAGTGAGCGAGCACATCCACATTCAATGTGTACATTAGGAGCAGAGCGATTTCACACTGCCAATCAGGCAGGCACCCTTTAAGTTTTATACTTTAAAATTTAAAGTAGAAAGCCATGATAATTTCCTATTCTATTTTAGCTTATGTTGCCCTCTACACCTAAAGGACCCTAAATTATTTTATTCTATTCTTTCCTGGGCAGATTTTTGGCTGGCCCTATAATCTATTTTATTCTTTCCTGGGCTCATTTCTGCTTGCCTGAATTACAGTATAAAAGACTTAAACTGTCTTGCTCAGGGCCTATCTCAACCTTGGTGCCTAAACTAATTTGCCCAGGAGACTATCCCAACGTTGGAGTTATTGTTAGGGGAACAATTTCCCACAGCTTGGAGAGGCAGGGACATAGCACGGAGTTAGAGAATTTCTCTGACAGAAAGGGACAGTTAGCCCAAGAAAGAAATGTGCAGGGAAGCATTGAAGAGGGAGATTACTTTCTATCACCATCTTTTGTGAGCTGGACTTCACAGGTGGAGGTGCAAAGCCCCAGAGCCCCCTGATTCTTGACTGGGCTGGCGGATCCATGCAGGGGTCCAAGGATGGGGTGTTGCTAGGCCTTATCTGCATCATTCTGGTGGAAAATGGCGGCCTCCAGGCCTGTCCCCAGTAATACTTGAAGCCAGTGTGGTGCTGGGGATTGACCTCTGGTGGGCATGTAAGGTGTGTGCCTTACTTAAGCCCTGTTATACCTCTCCGATTCGTTGATAAGTAATGGAGGTCGTGCAAGATTTAATTTGTCCAGGGAGAATATTGTTGGATGTGAGCACTCAGTACCTATCCCAACTGCTGACATTTAGAGAAAGAGTTGTTAAATTTGATAGAACCCAAATGCCCCTAAAGAAAACCTATCCAGGGACTGAAGTGGTACTGCAGAGGGTAGAGCATTTGCCTTGCATGTGGCTAACCTGGGTTCAATTTCTAGCATCCCAGATGGTCCCCAAAGCATGGCCAGGAGTGGTTTCTGAGTGCAAAGTCAGGTATAAAATAAACCCAGAGCACTGTCAGGTGTGCCCCTTCTTTCCAAAAGAATCAAAACATCCAGCTTTTCCAAGGAGGCTGGGAAGATTGGTGGTTTCTCCTGTGTCTCCGAAATGGGCATGAGCTCCTATGTGGTGAGTCAAAGTAGGAACAAGAGGCTACTGTGAACAAGGCCTACTGCAAGGGAGGCTTGTGAGTGCTGGGACCATGGTGGGAAATGAAAGTCTGGGGCAGGTGCTAGAATTCAGGAGAGGGTGTGGCACCGCAGCAGGAACCAAGTCAAATAGCCTTTGTGCTCAGCTAAGGAGTAATCCTTATCCTGGAAAGAGAGAGAGAGAGAGAGAGAGAGAGAGAGAGAGAGAGAGAGAGAGAGAGAGAGAGAGAGAGAGAGAGAGAGAGAGAGAAGATCACTGAAGATTCCATGCGGAGGATGAGGGGGTGAGGAGACTTAGGGAAATCTAGTTGAATGGTCTTATTTATCCAGGTTTGAGATGAATAAGGACCACGTGTTGGTCACTCAGCATCTGGATGCACTTTCGTATGTCAAATTGGAAGATTTATAAGTGTTGGCAGATGTGGTACAAAAACTGCCTCTTACTGCAGAAGCTAAGAATAATCAGACTTTGGCTTTCCAGTGTCCCTTTTAGCCGGACCACAGACATGTGACCTTGGCCTGGCCCGTCAGAATGCCCCACAAGATGTTTACTTCTCTCTTTCCTTCATCTTCCACCTTGTTCCCTCCGCACCTCTCTCCCCTCAACTCCTTTCCTCCAACTCTGTCCAAGTAGGCTACAGGTGCCTCTAGGAAATGCTGCGAACTATTGTACTCAAGGCACACAGTGATGGTTGCCAGTTTCTCCTCTGATCAGTTTTGTGACTTTGGGGAATCGTATCCTCATCTCACTCCTAAATAGTCATCTATATCTATGAAGTAGCCAACAATTTAAAAATTTTTGCAACTTCCTATTTAATTGATTTTATACCTGTATAGGAAGTTGAAAGATACTTCAGAAGCATTATCACCAATTTCCTGTAATAGAAGCATTTTAAAGAACCAGAGTGAAAACAGGAACTTCACACAGATAAATGGGTTAGGTCTTCTACATCTTTTGAGTCGTGTAACAAACCTTCCAAACCCGAATACCAAACTCCTAATAATCTTTCTGCACTTACCCACCCACCCTGCCATGCCTAGTCCTGGAAAATAACTTTTTAAAGTCTCTACTATTTTGTTATATTGAGAATATTCATATAAATGATACAAGACAGTATGTGTTATTTTGAAACAGATTTTTGCTCAACACAATGACTTTGTGATCTGTATTTTGTTGTTGCATATAGCAATAATGCTTTGTTTCTTTTTATTTCTGGGTAGTATTTCATGGTATAGACATACTACAGATTTTTCACCAATTGCATACTGATCATTATTTTGTTTGGTGCTTTTGAATCTGGGCTCTTATAAGCAGCTGCGTTATAAGCAAAAAAAAGCTTTTGAGCAAAAATAAGTTTTCATATTTCTGTGTTAAATTTTAGTTAAAAAGCTTTTCTCTGTTATATTTTTTCTATTAGATTTTAAAAATTGGAATAGTTAAGTAATACAAATGTGTGTGTTTGATTTTTTTTTTGAAAAAAGAAATGATCAAGTTATTTTTTAGAATGGGAACACCATTTTATATGTCTACCACTATTCATGAGAGTTCCAGTTTCTCTGCATCTTTCCCAGCATTTGGTACTGTTACTTCTTATTTTAATTATTCTAACAGGCACATAGTGATCTCTTCTTGTACTATTAACTTGGATTTTATTAATGACTAATGTTATTGAGTATCTTATGCATTTATTATTCACAGAGCCTCATTGGTGAAATGTGTGTTCAAGTAAGTTTTTTTCCCCATTTTTTAAAATAGATTCTGTATTTTTGTAATGCTGTTTCTAAAATGTTTATTTTTTAAATTCTTTCATTTTGATTCTTTAATTCTACAAATAAGACATAAGTCAAATACATGGATTACATTTTTTTTTCTCCCAGTTAGTCTCTTGCTATTTAATCCTCAAATTTTTATTTTGTTTTGTTTTGTTTTGGGGCCACAAACCTTGTGCTCAGGAGTCACTCCTGGCTCTCATCATAGGAATCATTCCTGGCAGATTTGGGGGCCATATGGGGTGCAGAGGATCAAACTCAGGTCGGGCCACCAAATTCTCTTAACTTTTATGAAGATAAAGTCCTATGTAGCATCATTTTTTCCTTTATAGATTGTGCTTTGGGGATCATGTCTAAGAATTTCCCACAAAATAAATGTTTTTTCCAAACATTCTGTCATGTGATCTTATAAAAGTTTCATATTTCACACTTCAATAACTGTGATCCATTTTGAACAAATTTTGAACAAGATATAATATTTAAGTCAAGTTTTGTTTTCTTGGTTATGGCTGTCCAGTTGACTTAGCACATTTAGTTGAAAAGATTGCATGTCTTCTTGAATTTATTTTGAATTTTTCTAAAAAAATTAAACTTATGTGTACAGAACTGTTCCTAATATTTACATGGTGTCTTTTGATGATTGTAAAATCTATGGTGACATACATATTTCATTTATTTTTATTATCTTGCTTTTTGGGTCACACCCAGCAATGCATAGGGGTTACTCCTGGCTCTGCACTCAGTAATTACTCCTGGAGGTGTTTGGAGGACCATATGGGATGCTGGGAATCAAAACCAGGTCAGCTGCGGACAAGGCAAACTCCCTACACGCTGTGCTATTGCTCCAGCTCCCTAATTATTATTATTATTTGTGTCTTCATTTTATTTATTTCAGTTTGGTTAGAGATTTGTTATTTTTGTTGATCATTTTATAAAAAAATTACTGATTTTCTCTATTTTCTTGTTTCTATTTTATTGATTTCTATTATTCTGATCTTATAGTTGCATTTTATTCTTTTTAAAAATTAATGGAAAATTGTGATTTATAAAGTTATTGATAGTTGACTTTTAGACATACAATATTCTATCACCAATTGTCTTCTTTTTTAGTTTCTAAAGCAGAGGCATAGAGCATTGATTTTGCTTTTTTTCTCTGCTCTAAGTATTTAGTGCTATTAATTTACCTCTCTGAACTGCTTTAGCCAAGTGCCTCATATTTGTTTTTAATTACAATTTTGTTTTGTTTTTTGGCCACATCTGGTGATGCTCAGGGGTTACTCCTGGCTGTGCATTCAGGAAACTACTCCTGACGTTTCTTGGGGGTACCATATGAAATGCTGGGGATGGAACCTGGCCATGCTTCATACAAGTTAATGCCCTACCCACTGTACTATCTTTACAGCCTGATGGACCTCAGATTTTGATAGGCTTTTATCTTTATACAGTTCAATGTAATTTTAAAAAATTCTTTTTAAACAACTCAGTGGTTGTTTAGATACATGTTTGTTTATTTTCCCAGTTGAGGTGAGCTAAATTGTATCTCTCCAAAATTCACACCTTGGATTCTTAACCATTAGTACCTCAAAGTGTAACTGTATTTGAAGGTAGAATCTTCTATGAAGTAATAAAACGAAGTCATTAGGGTGGGCCCTAATGCAGTCTGAATGGTGTCCTGATACAGGAAGGATGTCATGGAAGAATCCTGACACACTGTCTCCAGAATCCTGAGGGAATCAGCCTGCGTCAGTGTAAGCCACCCACTCCTTAGTGCTTTTAATGAGTATTTTCAGAACACTTATGCTCTTTTAATTATTGATACTTTAAGTCTAAGTAGGTTATTTTATTTTATTTTTTATCTGTGTGTTTGTTTTTTGTTTCTTCATTTTACTTCTGTTTTTCCATGGTTGCTTGAACATTTTTTAGAATTCCATTTTGATTATCTAAAATATTTTTTTCCTTCCAACTTGGCAGTTATTTTTTCACATCAAAAATGGATAATTTCCATTTGTTGGCACATGAGTTAGAGAAGAAGTCATAAAACTTGGAATAAAAATCAATATCAAATATGTAGAATAATTGCACTTTGGTGTTTGAATATGATAGTCATTTATATATATTGAATAATATTCTGGATTCATGCTAAACTTTACAAATTGTGGTTTGTTTTTAAATTTAATTTTATTTTCATAAAGTTGTTCATGATGATTTATTGCATTCAATAATCCAACACCAATTCCATCACTATTCCCATTCCAACCCTTCCAACACCATTATTTCCAATTTTCCCAACCACCACCCAAACTTGCCCCATTAGCAGGCTCTAAATAATTAATTTTTCATTGCTTGTTATTAACAATTCACGAGTGTGTGAAGATTGTTGTATCTCACCCTGGAGCCATCAAGCTCTATAGATTACTAATACATTATTACAGGTTAAACCTTGTGTGTTAATATTTTCTTAATCGCGATTGGTTGCTTTCTACTTTATATCTCATTCAATGTGGTGTGTTGCTCCAGGTATATCAGTGGTATAGAGTATTATGAGATGTGCTCCAGGAATTCTAAAAATTTGAATGGGTAATACAGCTGGAGTAAACCTTTTAACTGGATGGTAACTTTGGGGTCTGGAAGCATCTCTGCAGCTTGTTGATCTCTTATGAGATTTATTTCTGAGTCTCTGAATCATGGCTGGTCAATGAGCTTATATGGTGCCAGAGGCAGTTAATAGGCATGACTACCAGGCTCCCAGAAAAACAGGGGGTGTGGGGAGGTCACCTATCCTAGACTCTGTGAGAACCTGGAGATTTTGGTCATGAAACCTGCATACCTCAGTTTTCAATAAATTCATTCCAGGAGAGGCTCATCCTGAGTCTTTGGAGTCCAACTGTGAACATGGCGGCAATTGGATTATGGAGGTTTTTGGCTACTGGTGCTTTGTTTGGGTGGGTGATGGGTTCGTGCACCCCAATCCCCCTGGGGTGCCCTGGATGAGACTCAGACTGGCGAAAGCATCTCTATTGGTCTCTCCCGAGATTTATTTATGAGTCTCTGGATCATAGTCAGTCAGTCAATGAGTTTACATGGCACCAGCGGCAGTTCCAAATTGCAATTTCTATGTTGTTTACTCAAGCTAAAGTCCTGTTTTAAAAATGTCTCATTACAAAAAAAAAAATCAAAGCTGGGCCAGATCTATACTTCCCTTGCGCACGGCTGACCAGGGTTTGATCCCCAGCACCCCATATGGCTCCCTGAGCCTTCTAGCAGTGACTGCTGAGTGCGGAGCCAGAAGTAAGCTCTGAGCACCACTGGGTGTGGCACTAAAGCAAAGAACAAGGACAACAAAAAAAGAAACCAGATTTTGTGCTTTAAAGTTATTTAATTATATCCATATGGTCATTTTAATTGTGTGCAATTACCTTTTCCAGAGTTTGAAATGTATTTCATAACATTTAACTGTGTTATACATGTGGCTTAGGGTAGTATATCTTCTTTCCCTTTATAATAACATCCAACACTTTTCCTTAAATAAAATAATGAGGAAGAACCTGAGTTCTATGTATAAGGGTCAGCTTCACTATATTTCTTGGCAGGTTGTGGGGGGTACTCTTGGCTCTATGCTCAGGGGTTCTCCTAGGGGTGCTCAGGGGACCTTGTGGTGCTTTTGGATTGAACCTGGGTCTCCTGCACGCAGAGAATGTGCTCAGTCTATTAAGCTACCTCTCTGGTCCCACGTACACACTACTTTTTAGCTTTGTGTCCTTCAACAAGTTACTTTAACTTTCTATGTCATAGTCTATTAAGTTGTAATGCTGCTAGAATATATTTCATGGTATTGCCAAAAATATTTCATGATTTAATGACTACTAAAGGCTTATGACAAGGTCTCAAACAGAAGTCGATAGTACTATTATTACTACTGCCATTGTTAACATTTCATCATAAGGCAAACTAGAATTTTCTTCCACTGCTCATTTGTGTGTTTATTTCTTTGAACAAATATCAATCAGAGCCTACCCTGTGCCAGTCATTGTTCTAGTAACGAGAACCAGAAGTGCCAAGTTGCAGTGTTCAAGGCAGTTCTCACTGAGTATATGATACTTTTGCAAGGAGTTGAAGGAAGTGCTAAAATGAGCATTGACATGTGACTCTCTAAGTAGAATAGTCAGGCACTAATCCCAGTGTGATAGCAGGTCGAAGTGTGTGTGTATGGGGGGGGGGGTGGAAGGGCGGGGTACATTGCAAAGGTAAAGGAAATTAGTGAGATTGGAGCTGAGAGAAGGAAGGGAAGAGTAATAATGGTTAAAGACAGACGTAACAGAGGCTAGCTCATGCAGACTTGTAAATCTTTTTAAGGGCTTGACTTTCCTGCCAAGGGAAATAAGAAGTCATTCAAGGTTTTGATTTAATGTTTTAAAAGGATGCTATGTGTGGAAAGAGGTGAAGAAAAACAGCTCAGACTGGACTGATGATGATCTTGTCAAGGTCACTGAACACTTCCTTGCTCTTGCTGTCCGAATGGCACTTTCCAGTCCTTTTGTTACTCAATTTCCAGAGTTGGTGCCACTCTATATCACTCATCTGTTGCCTGCATATGCTAATAGAGGCTTCTTTTCTTTTCTTATCTTTTCTTTTCTTTTCTTGTCTTGTCTTGTCTTTCCTTTTCTTTTCTTTATATAAGTTTTTATTAGTGAATCACCATGAAGTACAGTTACAGACTTACAAACTTTTGTGCTTGCATTTCAGTCATACAATGATCTAGAGTACCCATCCATCCTCCACCAGTGCCCATTTTCCACCAAAATGGTCCCAGCATCCCTCTCACCACCCCCACCCTGTTCCCTCCACCCCACCCTGCCTCTGTGGTAGGGCATTCCCTTTTGGTCTCTCTCTCTCTCTCTCTCTCTCTCTCTCTCTCTCTCTCTCTCTCTCTCTCTCTCTTTGGGTGTTGTGATTTACAATAGAGGTATTGAGTGGCCATCATGTTCAGTCTATAGTCTACTTTCAGCCCGCACCTCCCATCCCGAGTGGGCCCTTCTAGCAACCTTTACTTGGCGGTACCTTCTCTATCTGAGCTGAGAAGCTTCTTTTCTTATGGGTGACGGGGGGTGGGTGGGGGAATCACACAGAGGTGCCCAAGACATGTGAATTCAAAGCAAGGATTCAGAGCCATCTGGACCCTCTACTTCTGGGCCCTTCTGGGCCCTCTCTCCACCCTATTATCTTATTTTTTAAACATTGAAGTAAACTGGTTTACAACAGTATCTGCAATGTTTTATACTTGTAGTTCTTCTTTGCCACTCCAACACCTGTCAATTACCTGCCACCATGACTCACCTTTTCTCGTCTTCCTTTGCAACCTCAGTTTACCTTTTTGTTAACAATCTTGGTTCATTTTCTTTGGGAAAATTTTTGTCTCCCTCCCTCCCTCCCTCCCTCCCTCCCTCCCTCCCCCCCTCCCTCCCTCCCTCCCTTCCTTCCTTCCTTCCTTCCTTCCTTCCTTCCTTCCTTCCTTCCTCCTGCCCTTCCTTCCTTCCTTCCTTCCTTCCTTCCTTCCTTCCTTCCTTCCTTCCTTCCTTCCTTCCTCCTGCCCTTCCTTCCTTCCTTCCTTCCTTCCTTCCTTCCTTCCTTCCTTCCTTTATTCCTTCCTCCTGCCCTCCCTTCTTCCCTCCCTCCCTTCCTCCCTCCCTCCCTCCCTCCCTCCCTCCCTCCCTCCCTTCCTTCTTTCTGCCCTCCCTCCCTCCCTTTCCTCCCTCCTGCCCTTCCTTCTTTCCTTCCTTCCTTCCTTCCTTCCTTCCTTCCTTCCTTCCTTCCTTCCTTCCCTCCCTCCCTCCTCCCTCCACCTTCCTTCCTTTCTTCCTTCCTTCCTTCCTTCCTTCCTTCCTTCCTTCTTTCCCTCCCTCCCTCCCTCCTTCTCCCTCCCCTTCCTTCCTTCCTTCCTTCCTTCCTTCCTTCCTTCCTTCCTTCCTTCCCTCCCTCCCTCCCTCCTTCTCCCTCCCCCTTCCTTCCTTCCTTCCTTCCTTCCTTCCTTCCCTCCTTCTCCCTCCCCCTTCTCCCTCCCCCTTCCTTCCTTCCTTCCTTCCTTCCTTCCTTCCTTCCTTCCCTCCCTCCCTCCCTCCTTCTCCCTCCCCCTTCCTTCCTTCCTTCCTTCCTTCCTTCCTTCCTTCCTTCCTCCCTCCCTCCCTCCCTCCCTCCCTTCCTTCCTTCCTTCCTTCCTTCCTTCCTTCCTTCCTTCCTTCCTTCCTTCTACCCTCCCACCCTCCCTCCCTTTCCTTCCTCCTGCCCTTCCTTTCTTCCTTCCTTCCTTCCTTCCTTCCTTCCTTCCTTCCTTCCTTCCTTCCTTCCTTCCTTTCTTCCTTCCTTCCTTCCTTCCTTCCTTCTCCCCCCCCCTTCCCTTCTCTTCCTTCGTTCCAGCTTTCCTGGGATGAGCTAATCCTGGCTCAGTGCTTGGGTGGATGTGCCTGGGTGTGCTCAGGGGACCGTGGTTGCTCTGCTTGTTTCTTTATATTCCATATATGAGTGAAATCATCTGGCATTTGTCCTCTTTCTTCTGATTCACTTCACTTAGCAGGATACTCTCCAATTCCATCCAAGTTGCAGCAAAATTGCAAAAAAGAAGGAAAGTAATTTCTTCTTTTCTCCTAGCTTAGTATTCTGTTGAGAACATATACTTCACTATCCATTTATCTGTTGTTGGGCACTTGAGTCATTTTCAGATCTTGGTTATTGTGACTATTCTGCAGTGAGCATAGGTCTGTATACATGCTTGCAAGTGTTAGTGTTTCCAGGAGAGATCTATATAGAGGAGGGAAATTACTGGTTCACGTGTAAGCTCTTTTCTTAATTTTTTGAGAAGACTTTACACTGTTGTTCATAAAGGCCAAGCCAGACAATAATTCTACCACAGTGAATGAGGATCTCTCTTCTCTACCGCTGCCAGTCCTGGTTATTTCTGGCTTTTTTGATACAGGCTATTTGCACTGGTATGAGATGGCATCTCATTATTGTTTTGATTTTATTTCCCTGGTAATTAGTGACGACGAATAATTTTTTTCCAAATGCCTGTCGGCCACCTTAATTTTTTTTTTTTAATTAAGGCATTGTGATTTACAAAGTTATTTACAGTTGAGTTTCAGGCACACGGTGTTCCCACACCAGTCCCACCACCATTGTCAACTTCCCTCCAGGTTTTCTCCCAGCCTGTCACCTGCCCCCCACTCCCAGAACCCCCCCGTCCCCGCACCAGGTCCCCAGCTTTCCTCCTTGACAGGCATTATGTAAGTTTGGTTGTTGTAGTTTGAACCTCCTGCTTTCAGTGTGGCTCACTCTGTGGTTTGGAGATATTAATAAATTGCTCCTCTACCCATAGATGTGCCAGGAACCCCTGGTCCTGTTGCTTCCCAGTTTCTTTCCTTCTCTGTCCTTCTCCCTCCCGTATCTAAGGTCAAGAGTGACCTAGGCACCCCCTCCCTTTAATATCTTACATCCCCTCATCCTGTTCTTCTATATGCCACAGATAAGTGAGATCATCCTGTTTTTGTCCTTCTGGCTTATTCACTGAATGTGAGACCCTCCAGGTGCATCCAAGTGGCAGTGAGTCGCATGCTTTGTCCCTTGCAGCTACTTAGTATTCCATCCTATATGTATGTGTCACATCTTCATAGTCCACTCCTCTGTCACTGGACCCAGGTTGATTCCACAGACTAGCTCTTGGGCTAAGTGCTGCAGTGAATAATGGTGTGCATTTTTTTTTTTGAGTGACTGTTTTTGTGTCCTGAGGGTAGATACCGAGAACTGGAATAGCTGGGTCAAATGACAGCTCAGTTTTTAAGTTTTGGAGAAATTTCCATACTGATTTACATAGGGATTGAACCATACATACATACATATGGCTTTTGGGTCACACAAGGCTGTTTTCAAGGCTTATCCTGGTTCTGTGCTGATGGATCACTCTTGGTATTGCGTGGGGACTATGTGGAGTCCAGGGATAAAACCGGGGTTGGCCGACTGCAAGATGAGTCCCTTACCACTGTACTAGATCTCTCTAGCTTCTATCTATATTTTGAGTGTGTCATTTTTATGTGGCTTCTTAGTGATTATTTTAGGTGTTACATTATGTACTCATGGTCCTGGAGCGATATGGGCCTGGAGCGATAGCACAGCGGTAGGCGTTTGCCTTGCACGCAGCCAACATGGCCAACCCGAGTTCGATTCCTCTGCCCCTCTCGGAGAGCCCGGCAAGCTACCGAGAGTATCTCGCCCGCACGGCAGAGCCTGGCAAGCTCCCCGTGACGTATTAGATATGCCAAACACTTAATCACTTAACTTCCTGTTAGTCGTCGATTTGATCGAGCGAGCGCCAGTAACGTCTCCATTTGTCCCTGTCGCGTGCTAGTGTAGCCCAATGGCATCTGTTCTCTCTGGGAACATGAAGAGCCTCAAACCGAACGTTCATGATCTTGACAAAGAAGTCTGACCATCTGGTAGGTGGGCGGCCACGCAGTCTTTTGACATCCCGTGGGATCCAGTCGGTAACAGCTCTAGTCCAGCGGTCATCTTTAAATCTCATTACGTGACCAGCCCATCTGATTTTTGACACCTTGGCAAATGAGACAGCGTCCCTGATTCTTGATCATCGATGGATGTCAGAACTCCGGATTCTTTCTCTCATTTGAGTGAAACGTGATATTTCAAGCATAGCTCTTTCTATTCTTCTTTGGGAGACCTGAATAGCGTTCTCATCCTGTTTGCGTAGGGCCCAGGTCTCTGAGGCATATGTTAATGCAGGAAGAACAGTGGAATCAAAGAGATGTGCCCAGAGCCAGAGGTTCTTCGTCCTCTTAGCTATTTCCTCGACGTTCTTGAAGGCGTTCCAAGCCGTTCTCTTCCTCCTGCGCAGCTCGGGTGCCAGGTCATTTGTCATGTTGACTTCTCGACCTAGGTACACATAGCTGTTGCATTCAGAGATGGTCGTTTCGTTGAGAGCGAATGGGGCATCAGGAACGAGGCTGTTTCTTATAAACATTGTCTTCGTGAGATTCAGCTGTAGTCCTACCTTTCCACACTCACGGTCAAAGTCGGCCAGCATTTGTGCCGCTTGGCTGATGTTTGGTGTTATTAAAACAATGTCATCAGCAAAGCGGAGGTGGTGTAGTTGCCGACCATCTATCTTCACTCCCATTCCTTCCCATTCCAGTCGTCGCATGATGTTCTCGAGGGTGGCACTGAAGAGTTTCAGTCAAATGGTATCACCCTGCCGAACCCCTCTCTTGACATCAACGATCACTTCTTTGTAGAATGGTGAGATCCTGGTAGTGAATCCGCAATACAGCTCACGGAGGATCCTGATGTATTGGGCTTGAATGCCCTGATTGGCTAGGGCTTCAATGACCGCTTCCATCTCAACAGAATCAAAGGCCTTCTTTAAATCAATGAACGTTAAACAGAGCGGCATCTCGAACTCCCGAGAAACCTCAATGAGCTTGGTTATCGTGTGGATATGGTTGATGGTGCTGAATCCTTTGCGGAACCCTGCTTGCTCGCATGGTTGTCCTTCATCTAGTGTTCTGCCAATCCTATTTAGGATGACTCGAGTGAACAACTTGTAGATGACAGACAATAGGCAGATGCCAAACACAGTAACAACAAAGTCTCCAATGGAGACGTTACTGGGCCTGCTTGAGCAAATCGATGATCAACGGGAGGGACTTTACCTTTACCTTTACATTATGTACACATAAACACACATAAACATATAACTGTATACATATCATTTATCAAATCTATTGGAGGTAGCCTTTTACCAGTTGAAGGAAGTATTGAGAAATTTTGTTTTAATTAATGTAGTTTAACAATCCCCTTTTGTTATTATTATTATGTTAGGATCTCAGGGTCACACCCAGCAGTACTCAGAACTAGTTCTGGCTCTGTACTCAGGAGTGACCTCTGGTGGTCTCAAGGTATCATATGTGGTCCTGGGATTTAACCTAGGATTGCAAAACTAGTGCCTCCTTTTCTGTCCTATGTCTCCCGCCCATCTTCTAATATTAGTGTGATTGTCTTCAATATTTCTCAACATGCATCAAAAATCCCTTTAGGTTCTGTCATGATTTTTGCATCAGAACCTCCAAGCATTATTTAAGGGAAGGCTATCTGTTGCATTTACCCATATTTTTGTTCTTATTGTGTTCTTGCTTCCTTCTATGCATCCTCCTTTAATCATTTCCTTTCTAATTAGAGAAGTTCCTTTAGCCACCCTTTTAAGGTATGTCCAACTAGTAATAGTTCCTCAATGTTTATTTCATCTAGGAAAGCTTTAATTTCTTCTTTATTCCTGAAGGCCATTTTCATTGTACATAGAATTGTGAGTTGACATTTCTTTTCTCTCTACACTTGAAAAATGCTCCACTTTCTTGGCCTCTATAGCCTCGACAAAGTTGATTTTAACAGTGTGTTTTGAAAAAGCAGGTGACAATTCCATTTAAGAATAGGAGAGGAGATGAAGAAGAGAAAAAGAATCTGATGGGATATTAAGGAGACGGAATCACAGAAGCTGAGAACAGATTGGATGTACATGCATAAGACAGAAGAATCTTGTTACTAGTCAAATAAACATTATCTTAAATAAAATCGACCAGTTATTGGATCAATGGTTGATGAAGAATCCAATTGGCAGTTTTTAGTATTTTTACTTGAAGTAACTTTCCTTTTTTTTTAAATAAAAAAGTACAGAAAATAGAGGTTTTTATTTTTCTTTTTGGCATTACAACTATTTGTTATCAGGCTGACTTTAGTTTTATAGAGTTTGCCCAGCCAATAGCTTCTAGAACAAGCTAAGTAAATCAACTAAAAACTAACAACAACAACAACAACAAAAAACCACATCTGAATAATATTTTTCTTCAAGTGTCACAATTCTTTTTTATTTTTTCCTGTTTTTGGCTGCACTTGGTGGTATTACTCTTAACTTGGGCCTCTGGTGTTATTCCCGGCAGTGCTCAGGAGATCATGTCGTGTGGGGGATTGATTCTGGACCTCCAACATGCAAAGCATAAGCTTCAGCCCGCTGAGTTGTTCCCAGCCTCGTGACACTAATCTTTACTTGTGTAGCTCATTCTTTTCTTTCTTTCTGTCTTTTTTTTTTGTGAGGGGCCTTCCAAGAAGTGCTCATTCCTACACAGCATATCCTTCCACTCACACACATGTACACACACACACACTCAGACACACTCATACTTGCACACAGGTAAAAGTCACACATAGACATTTGCATACTCAATATACAGTCATGCACTTAGACACTTGCACATATGTGCATACTACACACACAGGCATACTCACATAAGCACACTCATAACTATGCACTTTCATGCACAATCCCATGCATACTTGCACACACATGCTTCCTCACACACTCTTACACACTCATACTGATTGGTACTATTGAGGCAAGCTATTCAAATAATACACATGTGTGTTCTCTGGGATGTGGAGAGCCCAGAAAGCTCATGCAGACCTGGGAAGAACAGGCAAACTCCACATAGATAGTGGCCTTGGTTAGGGATTACTTTTTTCTCATCTTTACAAGGAAATGATGGTGAAAGAAGTAACATTGTTTGGTGATCTGCTTTGTATGATTCTGAGTTTCTTAGCAAGGAGACTTGATGAACTGGGGAACTGGAAATAACTGTGGAGTTCCTGTTTGTGTCCAGGAATGTCCCCATTTCCCCTCACTCCACCCCCCCCCCCCCCCACAGTCTGCCTCTATGGTCTATGGCAGGCACTTTTCTTTTCTCTCCCTCCCTCTTCCTCTCCCTCCATCCCCTTTTGGGCATTCTGGTTTGCAGCACAGGTACTGACTAAACAGTTATCATGTATATCCCTTTGCCTACTTTCAGCTCTCAATTTTTGTCCACATGGTTCTTGTATTTTTATTGTTTTGCAGTAACCTGCAAATATGGTATGTGTGTGAGTGTGTGTGTGTGTGTGTGTGTGAATTTCTCATGTAATAAATAAGAGGAAAAGGGTGAGACAGTTTTAGAGAAATGTCTGATCAGGGCCTCAAAATAAAGCGAACAAACAAACAAAAAGAACTGTCAAGGGCCAGGCAGGTGTTGGAGTGTGTGTGGAGTGCTTCTAGGAAGCTCCGACAGAGAACCTTGATTTTCAGAAGCCAAGACACCCATAAAACATTCTGCATGTAAACTGGAGAGATAGTGCAATAGGTAGGGCTCTTGCCTTGCATGCAGCCCAGCCCAATTTGATCCCTGGCACCACTTATGGTACCCTGAGCCCAACACTGCAAGGAGTTATCCCTAAGCATAGAGCCAGCATTAAGCCCTGAGCACTACTGATGTGGCCCCCAAATCAAAACCAAAACAAAGCAAAAAACACCACAAAGTATTCTGCACGTGAAATACACTTCAGGGTAAAATTCACCCAGCACTTTCTCAGTGGGTGGGACACACAAGCCATAGTCTCTCTGATGTCCAAGAACCCAGCCAAGTCATTATTAGCAGTTCAGACCAAGAGAAATGTCCAGTACGTCAGCTCCAGGTATTGCCAAACCCCATCCATCTACAAAGCATTTGTTTAAAGTAGAAACAATCCCAGCCAGACTTCAGCAACAAGAGTTGGAGGATGAATACTCTTGCAGAGTGCATTTTCCTGGGTTTGGCCTGTTTTTCTACTGTGTGTCCTTTACTGGGGTTGTTAAATGGGCCGACAGGCCCCTCACCATCCCCCCCACCCCCAAAGTGCTTGGTCAGGATATTTGTCGCGCTTTTGCAGCCATGGGAAATGCACGCAGGGATTGAAAGGCCCTGTTCATGCAACATTGCTCAAAGGATTTGAGGACTCCATTACTGTACAAATCCTTTAATTAAAGCCAGTTCCTCCAGGCCCCCGATGCCCAACCCACTCCATAGCATCCCCAGTGACCTTGGGAGGGTTGATTAATTGACGAGCTGGCAGTGCAACCATGCTTTCAAAGATCCCAAGATATATCTGCAAAAACAAAAATGCCCCCAGACATCATAGAGTCCCATATTTGCAGGGGCTCTTAAAATGTATCTGCCACTTCTCCCCCGCGTGAGTAATGCCTGCTGCCTTCTATTCAGTGGCTGTTTCGACCCATCACCTTTCTCTCTGAGGCAGAGAACTCTTTAGCAAGGAGGTATTTTTGGAAACTCAAGAGGGCATTTTTGCAATTTGGCAGTAGGAAGCGACCTTCTCCGCTGGGCCCAAGTCACCGTTGATATCAAAGTAGCCAGATTTTTGAAAAATATCTCTGTCTTGGCTGCTCGGGGAATCGGCAATAAGCAATTATAACTGGGAAGCACCAATATCTAGATGCTGCTTATCAGAAGAATGAATTGAGGGGAAGTGGATAACGGTGCAAAGTCAGATGGGACCAGTTTTTCCATGGCAACTGTATGGGGCGGCTCTAAATGCCTCGGTTTTATAATTCGGGATCCTCTCCCTTGGTCTTTGTCAGTGCCCTATCCACAGCTGCTCTAGCAAAAACGGTTCTCATTCATCCTTTCAGCAACCCGAGAAGCAAGAAATTTAATTAAAGAAAAACTGGCTCCCCTTCCCCTCCTGCCCCATCTTCCCTTCGCTTCTGCTGCTGCTGGTGCAATGACCAATGATGGGAGACAAACTTACCTGGGTTGTGGAGCTTATTGGGGGCCACACACTTTTTCAGGAGGGAAGGTAGTTGCAGTTTTTGCATGCTTGCTTTCTGGTCTTGGCTGCTTTCCTGGGCATTGCTGCAACCAAGAAGGGATAGATAAGCCCAGGATGGTCTAGTGAGCTCAACTGTGGGGAAGTGTTTCCATAAAAATAACGCCAAGGTGTTTGACTATTAAATGTAATCAAATATTGTGAACTACTTTATAAAAATAAAATAAAATTAAAAACAAATAACTCCGGGGGTGGGATAGTCATCTAGCAAAACAGTTTAGGTCTTTTACATTATAATCCAGGCAATCAAAATGCACCTGGTTGAGAATAGAATAGATTGATTGATTACAGGCAAGCAAAGATGCACCAGGAAAGAATAGAGCAGTTTAGGGTCTTCAATATGAGAGGGCAGCATAGGCAAAAATAGAGTAGGAAACTGTCACCACTTTACCCTAACTTTCAGGGTACTGCTGATTGGTATGTTAAGTCCCCCTGCCTCTGCTCTTCATGTACCCATTGAATGTTGATGTGATCCTAAGTGTCCTTAATGTCTCTGTCAACTTAAACAGTCACTCATTTGGGACCAAGATTGGGGGGGCCATATAGTGTTGAATAAGTGGCAGTTGTGAGCTCACGGATGGATGCCCAGGAGATCAAAAAGCTAGGACGAAGGTTGAAGATGTCAATGTGATGGGCTTTAGACACTCAACTACTTTGCTCTCTCCATTTATCAGAGTGGTCCCCAGTTATTGCCCACTCTGGGAAAAGCTAGATTTCTCCAGATAGGAAATAGATGCACTGAACAAGCATGGTGATAGAATGAGTCAATCAGTTTTATCAGTCACTCACCTTCCCCGTTATGTACATTTCTTGGGGAAGAGGTGGAAGTTCTTGTGCCTGTGGCAGAAACAAGTTCCATCCTGTGACTTATGCTACTCTTAGATCCTTAGATCCTCGGTTAGTCTTAGTCACACACACAATACCAATTATAGTCATTTTCAAATACCCAGTCACACTGGGGGTAAAGATTGCTCTCATTCTTTTTTCCATGTGAGAATATTGAAATTTGGAGAGAACAGTTAACTTAATAAAGGTCTTAGATATATAAAGTAGTGAAACCAGAATTAAAAATTTTTATTCTCACCACACATTTTTCATTGGTTCATAATATTTTGTAATTTCAGGGGTTTGGCTTCATCCTCTATGTGTATGCAATGTTTCCACTCCCATCTCAAAAGTTTCAGGAACTTTCCTCTATCAAAAAGATTCCTCTGCTCATTCTCCCATCCTCCCCTTTTCCCCTCTCACTAACCACCATAATTTTTTATCCAGTTAGACTTGCTTTTTCTTGCCAGTTTGTTGGCTTTATTCATATTCCACACATGCATGAACAATCCAATAATTGTCTTCTACTTCTTATTTCACTCAGCTTAATCACCTTAAGATTTATAAATTTTGTCCCAAAAGGCAGCTATTGATGGGAATTAGGTTGATTTCATGCCTTGGCTATTGTGAATAATGCTACTATAAACAATGGAGCAAATATCTTTCCGAGTTACTGTCTTATATCTCATAGATGAATCGGTAAGAGTGACATTACTGGGTCATATGGAATTCCCATTTACACTTTTTGGGAGGAGGGCACACCCAGTGGTTCTCAGAGCTAACTTCAGGTTCTGTGCTCAGGGATTACTCTTTTTTTTTTTTTTTGGAGAGTTGTATCAGTTTTCTTTCTTTATTTTTTTTTTTTATTTATTGAATCACTGTGGGAAAGGTTACAAAGCTTTCAGGTTTAGGTCTCAGTCATGCAAATATCAAACACATTTCCCTTTACCAATACTTATTTTTTACCATGAAGAACCCCAATAAAACCCCACCCCCACCCCTCCCCGTCCCTGTGAGGCAGATGAATTCTAGTTAACACTCTATCTGCTTTGATTAGATTCACTGTTTCAATAAAAGATTCACCACTATTATTTAGAGTTTACCCCCCCCCCCCAAATCAGACATGCTGAAAAAGCATTGTGAAGTGATTTGCTTTCTACAGCTGGGTTCAAGAATTAAATGTTGGTTTTGGATTTCTGCTATTTTACCTATTGACCCTGGAAGTATTTCTACTGAAAGTCAGATAGTTAAGAAATTGGTTTCTGTGTTCTGGAGTCGTGGCCGTGCTGGAGAGCCGCTCGTGGGGGGCAACTGGTGGCCTCGGTAGGGCGTGAAGGGCGGACCGAAACGCCCCCCTTCCCATGAGGTTTTAGTCACCCCCACACCCCCGGCTCATACCTGCTGTCCACAAGGCTCCCATGCGGCCGCCATCTTTCTTTCCAGAGAGGAGAGGGCGAATGGGGCAACACCTTTTCCCCTCCGGCAGACTTGATGGCCTGGATTAACGCATAGTCCGTTCACTTTTCTGCTCCAAGCTGCCGGGTTCTGCATTAAGTCCTTGTGCTTCTGGGGCCGTGGCTGTGCTGGAGAGCCGTTCGTGGGGGGCAACTGGTGACCTCGGTAGGGCGTGAAGGACGGACCGGAACGCCCCCCCTTCGCTCAGGGATTACTCTTGATGGTGTTCAGGGAACCACACGGGGGGGCCGGGGGGTTAAACCCAGGTCATCTGTGTGCAAGGCAAACAACCTACTTGCAGTACATTCTTTCTGACTCTCCCTCTCTATTTTGAAGGAACCTGCTTTTTTATTAAAAAAAGGAAAATACCGTTTTCCACAGCAGCTAAGCAGATTTACACCTCCCGCCAATAGTGTACAAGATCTTTATTCTCCATAGTCATGACAATATTTCTTTTTACATAGGCCATTCTCACAGGTGTGAGATGCTACCTTACTGTGGTTATGACTGGCACGTCCCCTTTAAGTCATATTAAACTTTTTTTTTTCATATATTCATGAGCTGTCTGTTTTATTTGAAAAGGTCTGTTTGAGTCAATTGAACTTTTGGTTAACAATTATTTTTTGGTTTTGGGTCACCTTGACATTGTTTAGGTGCTATTCCCGGTGACCATGGGGTGCCAGAAATCGAACCAGGGTTTGCATATATAAACATACACTCCACTCCTTTTAGCAATCTTCAAGACACTAAATGTTCATTTTTTTAAAAACTGGATTTTAAAAAATTGAATCAAAGTGAGATACACAGTTACAAAGTTGTTCATGATTGGGTCTAAGTCATACAATATTCCTACACTTATCCCTTCACCAGTCCACATTTCTCACCACTAATGTCCCTAGTTTCCCCCAACCACCCACCCCAAATGCCCATTTGCTTGATTGGATCAGTTGTTTGTTTTATTATTGAGTCTAATTACTTCTTTATATATATTTTGGATGTTAATTTCTTGTCATCTGTGAGATGTGTAAATATCTTCTCCCAGTTGCTAGTTTGCCTTTTTGATTTCATGTCAGGCTATTTTGTTTTGTGCCATTTCGAGCTTCTGAAGTCATCTTGTGATTTTAAGGAGAGAGGTCCAGTGAATTGTGGACCCAAAATTCTGACATTGGGAAACTGGAAAAGTAACACAGAAATTTCCTACCTATAGATTTATTGAGGGAAAAACATTCTTAGAATTTAAACCACTTTAATCATCTCATTACTTGTCCTCCAAAAATAGGACTTTTGATTTCTGCTTTGCTGAACACTGGTGTTCCTTAACCGGTGCTCCTGGGCACAAGGAAATGTACTGAGAATATTTAAGATGGACTTGTTTTGTTTCATTTTTGGGCCACAACTGGTGGTGTTCATGGATCACTACTGACTGCATGTGGTGCTGGGAATCGAACCTCGGTTGGTTGTATGCAAGGCAAACACTCTACCCTTTGTACTATCAATCTGGCCCCTGACTTTTGATTTATAGTACATTTTCCCCTTCTTGGAATTGACCTTTTGAATATTAAATACAAGTAAGCAATATGGGTATTTAAAATAATTGAGCATAGATAAGTAAATATATTTCTTTTTTTTTCTTTTTGGGTAACACCCGGCAATGCTCAGGGGTTACTCCTGGTTTTGCACTCAGGAATCACTCCTGGTGGTGCTCGGGGGACCATATGGGATGCTGGGAATCGAACCCGGGTCGGCTGCGTGCAAGGCAAATGCCCTATCCCTGTGCTATTGCTCCAGCCCCCAAGTAAATATATTTCTAATACAACAAGATTATCACATAATTTTTTCCATTTATGACTTAATGACCATATGTTTTGATGATCATTTTGATTGGATTCTATAATTTTCCTTAGATCCTCAAGAGGATTCTGGGATGGAAAAGGAAAATTCTCTTGTGTAAATACTTTTTCACACAAAGAGTGTGTGGGAAAGAGTGACGGTAACCTGCAGGCTTATTGGAAAATAAATGTGGGTTTATGGAGGTGAATAGGAACAATAAATGAAAATGTGAATTTTAGAGTCTGACGTCACTACTCAGAGCTTCTGATTTCTAATGCAAAAAATGGGGATCAGAATGACCTAACTCACCGATTTGATGCCATCTTTGAATAATGTATTGACTATAAAATGATACTGTCATCTATAATGTATGCAAAGTCATTTCTAGAATATAATTTGAGCTCAGCAAATAATAACCAATGACCTTATATATCATGAGACCCACCTGTAGGATCAAACTTTTGATGCCAGTGAATGCCTCTAAGACAATAAAGGAAGAAAACGTAGGCATGGTTCACGAGTTACAAGTTAGCATAGATAATAGAATGTCCATGGAGTTCTCTGACTTTGAGACTTGCTCTGTGTGACTTAGAACAAATTATTCCTTCTCTGAGTCTGTTTCCCCTTCTGCATTCTGGGGTGTAACACGCCCACCTCATGAGGCTCCAGTGGATGCTAAAGAGAGGAGTGTAGGTGGGATACCCAGTGGAGACGATCAGTAACTGAAAGTAGATGCCCATCCCTTAGTCCATTGACCTACTATACTTATGTTTACTCCTGATCAGTGACCCACATGTCCATGCACAGGAATAACGGAATAAATGGAATGTTCTGGATCAGTGCCAATGGATGGAAGACTGAGACCTCACCAGTATGTTTGTCATGAGTGCAAGGTCAGGTGGGAGCTGCTCTCATTGGGCCGTGGACTATTCTCAGCCACTCTGTGCCCCTGAGTGCCTGCAGCAACCTGAATCTGGGCTCTTGCCCAGGTTCTGAGGTCCAGCGATCAGGGCTGTTAGTCCAGAATAGGGAGAAACCTATTAGCTCTTATATTTACCAATATTGTTGCTATAATTGTCATTGAAAAAATGGTTTAGGGGCTGGAGAGATAGTCCAGGAGGTTAGGCACTTGCCTAGAATATGCCCAACCTGAATTTGATCCTCAGAAACCCTTAAAACAGTTCCTGGCCCTTTGATGGTAAGTGAGCAAATTGTTCACTAAACAAAGGATTGTGTTTAAAGACACTGATTGGCACCAGCAGCCTTGGCCCAGAGACTTCCAATTGAATTCAAAATGTATTAGTGCCATACAGAGATGTCTCTGGAACCCAATCATTTACGATCTAGAAATTTACATTTATAATCGCACTCATGCAAGCTATCATGATACTCAGAATGAGCAATGGAAAATAAATTACCTAGTGTCTGCCCCTGGCAGGTAGGCTTGAATGGTGGTGGGAAATTTTGAGCAAAACATAATGCCCCCTATTAGAGACAGAGTATTGGAAAAATTATCTGCCATAGAGGCAGGGTGAGGACTGGAATGTGGGTCATGGAAAATGTGCAATGGTGGAGGAATGGGTATTCCATCATTGTATGGCTGAATCTCAAACATGAAAGCTTTGTAACTCTATCTCATGGTGGTACAATTTTTTTTAAAAAGTAACGTGGAATTCATGCCCAATTCAATCAGCTTAATCAATGACTGAACAAATAGCACTGCTCCTACATTATTAAAAAAATAAAAATAAAGGCAGTTATTGGTTAGGAAAAATAATTGGCATTGGAGTGACTGTGATTTATATGGGAAACATCAACTTTTGCTAGATTTCCACCTTATTTTTAAAGACTTGTGAACCTTGGTTTGGTCCACTTGATCTTCCTACAACTTCAGTCCTTACTAAGGATTAAGATCAGTTCCACCCTGTTGATCTCAGGTGATTTGAAATCAAAGCCACGTGGTTTGCTTTAGTCAATGAAATGTAAGTGGAATCTATGTCAGACAGAAACTTTTAGAACCATCATGTGGAACCTTGTTTTTCTTTTTTCTGTCTACCATCTTGGAGCCTGGTGACAAGGTGGAGCTTCTGTGGGTTAGTTTGTTCTGGGGCCGTCCCAGGTGATGCTTTGGGGTTACTCCTGGCTTTGCACTCAAGGATCACTCCTGATTGTGCCTGGGGGACCATATGAGATGTCAAGGATCGAAGCCAGGTCAGCCATGTGCAAGGCAAAATTCCTAGTCATTGTTTATAGCTCTGGCCCCGGTGTTGGCCAAATTTTTGAGTGACTTTAGGGTCTTGTGCTGTTGGGTAAACCACGGAGGCGTAAGCAAGACATGAACTTGTTTGTCCCTGCTAGAATGGTTACTGCAGCACAGGCTCATCAAGTTGCTTGGATCCAAGGCTTGTTCCCATCTTTTGTGCTTTATTCATTTATGCCTTTGACCATAAACACAGGAGTCAGGCGAGGAAAGAATTACATTGATTCAGTGCTTCCCAAATGCGAAGGCTGGGGGTGGGGGGAATCTTAAGGGTTATCCTCAAAGCCATTTGAACTCAGACTGCTCTATGAAGTGGGCACAGACTTCTGGTTTCAGAATAGGTTGGAGGAATATGAGGCTTGGGGGAGGTAAAACACACCAGATGGGATTTCTCTCCTTCTGATCCAAGGGCTCACTCTTTTTACCTAGAAGGTCATTCTGGAAGAGATGATTTTTTTATTGAAAAATAAAATAATAACCTTTACTAATGACCTGGTAATTGTTTTTATTGCTTCCCAATGAAGTGTGAAGTGTTCTGAGAGATAACACAGGACAATTTCCTTTGATGATGAATGGAGTTTTCCAAAGAATGATTTCCTCATCCAGTGCAGGCTCCTGGTGCCCGGACATCACTGGGATATTGAACTGATGTTGAACTGCAGGCCTGGGACCTCTGAAAAACCCACAGTGAACTCAATCTTGTATTTATTTTAAAGTGCTGATCCTCTCCTTCCTTTTCCCAAATACCATATCCGAAAAAAGGAACAAGTAGCCAGTGTTTACATGCACAGAATAGGTACCACCCTGGTTCAGATTCTTCAGTCACAGTGCCTGGCATATGGGAGGGGACCCAGAAATGTCTGTAAGGAATGATTAAGCCATAGCCAGAATTTCTTGTTTTTTTTTCCTTTTTTATTTTGGTTTTGGGACCACACCGAATGATGCTTAGGGTTAGTTCTGGCTCTGAACTCAGGCATTACTCCTGGGGGAACTTGGGGGACCCTAGGGGATATCAGGATTCCTGCATCAGCCTCATACAAGGCAAATGCCTTTCCCATTGTACTATCTTTCTGGCCCCCAAGCCAGCATTTCTTACACCTGGTTTTCAGAATCCTATGCCAATGCAATGAAATGCTTTGGACCCAGTTGCAGTGGACATAGTAAATGTGAGAGATGGACAAAAAGATTAGTGTTCCAACAATTAGCTCACCACTAATTCACATTGAAAAAATAATTCTAATTCCCTCAAAAGCAAGGAAATTAATTTTTTTTTTTGCTTTTTGGGGTCACATCCAAGCATTGCACAGGGGTCACTCCTGCACTCAGGAATTACTCCTGGTGGTGCTCAGGGGACCATATGGGATGCTGGGAATCGAACCCAGGTCAGTGGCATGCAAAGCAAATGCCCTACCACCTGTGCTATCACTCCAGTCCCAAATAAGGTTTTTTTTTTTTTCTTTTTGGATCACACCCGGCGATGCACAGGGGTTACTCCTGGATCATGCATCCAGAAATTACTCCTGTTGGTGCTGAGGTATACCATATGGGATACTGGGAGTCGAACCCGGGTGGCCGCATGCAGAGCAAATACCCTATTCGCTGTGCTATCACTCCAGCCCCAAGGAAATTAATGTTAATGGAAAACATTTGAGACTATATCTGTGAAGACATTAGAAAGAGGCCAGACTTATGGGTGAGGAGCCTTGCCTTTTGTTCGCCTCAGTGCAGGGAACTGGACACCCCCATGTGAAGCACAGGACCTTGCCTCGAGGGCGGGAAAGCAGAGCACTCAGCACTTTCCTTGCAAAGCCCTTCCCAGCTCTCGCCGCAGGAGCTGCGCACGACGCCTCTGTGCAGTGAGTCGGACAAACGAGTTTTTTATGGGTTGCAGCTAAGGAAGTTGTAAGCATCCAGGGACCTGTCTAGAACTCACACCCACATGGGACCAAGGGACCGAAACAGCAGCTGAGGTGTGGGGAGATCCATTGCTCCTGTATCTCCTCGGCCCTCGGCAGGCTGGAGTGGGGGTGGTGGGTGGTCGTTATGATTGTTGCCTCTGGGTTGCTATTGTGCTGCTGTTTGTTTTTTTGTTGTTGTCTTTGTTGTTTGGGTTCATACCCGGTGGTTCTCAGGGGCTATTTCTGGCTGGGTTCTGGGGGATGACTTTGGGAGGTGCTCAGAGGACCATAAAGTGCTGGGAGAAAGGCCAAGACTGACAAACGGAGCATGTACTCCATCCCTCCAAGTTATCTCTCCAACTCTGTGCTTTTTATTTATTTGTATTATTATTATTATTATTTTGGCCTGGAGTCACATCTGGCAGTGCTCGGGACTTACTCTTGGCTCTGCACTCAGGGATCATTCCCGGGGATCCTATGTGTTTCTGGGGCTCAAACAAGAGTCAGTTACATGCAAAGCAAGCTCCTTAACCCCTTCTCTGATTCTCTGGCCCCATCAAATGTTCTTATTTGCTCAGGTAAGATTTTATCCAAAGCAAGAGTTGATACATCTACAGGATGGTTTATTTTAATCTTTAAAATCCAATCCCCCCTTTTCATCGATCTGATTTCCACTCATTTACAACAGGATGGATGTCAGGGATTTAGCTTGATTTCTGGGGGACACGGGGTACCCAGCATCCAAGTTCCAGTGCCATCCTCTGACCAAAAACACCCCTGGACTCATCACATCTTTCTCTGCTGGATTGCTGTTTGTGAAGAGATGTTTAAGACAGGATGGTCATTCAAGTCTGTGGACTCAGAGTACAGCAGGGGAACCTCCAGAATGGGGATGGACGTCAGCCAATCAATCCATTTAAGGCTTGAAGAGGAAGGCTGAGTCCTGGAGATGAAGGAGTTCTGCCTCCAGAGCACCCATGGCCTCATGCCTGCAGCATCCACTGTCTCACAGCCAGCCCTGGGATTGAGGTTGCCAGCCTCCACAGCCGCCCGAGCCAATTCCTTAAAATACACTCTTTCTGCTTCCTCCTCCTCCTCCTCCTCCTCTTCCTCCTCCTCCTCCTCCTCCTCTCTCTCTCTCTATATATATATATAAATATAAATATATATATATATTCTCTTGGAGAGTCCAGCAAGCTACCAAGAATATCCCATCCACATGGCAGAGCCTGGCAAGCGCCCAGAGTATTCGATATGCCAAAAACAGTAACAGTAATGGGTCTCATTCCCCTGACCCTGAAAGAGCCTCCAATACGGCACTATTGGGAAGGATGAGTAAGGAGAGGCTGCTAAAATCTCAGCGCTGGGACGAATGGAGACATTACTGGCACCTGCTCTAGCAAATTGATGAACAACGGGATGGCAGTGATACAGTGATATATGTGTGTGTGTGTGTGTGTGTGTGTGTATTCAAAGGCTTCACACAAAATTAGACAAATGTGGCTCTATATTATTTGTTGGAAAACAGCAGTCCATTGTTCCACATTGTTTGGGTCAACCTATGTGCAATTCCTTCAAATGAAAGAAAGGAAACCTTTTCATTTCGTGCTTTTCCACAAAATTCCTTACAGAAGGGGACCCCCAAATCTGTCACCTGGCCAATCAAAAACAGTCCCCTTTGTGTGGCAAGGCACCACCACGTTCCACATTTCATGCTGGTCCTATGCTGGAGTGTGCTTGGCACTTGAAGTGGCGCATGGGCAGAGCACTGAGCAATGAGCCCGAAACCTGGACTTCCCTTTGCAGGCAGCTTGGCACATGGGATCCATGGCACCCAGGGATGTCAACCCATGTGCCATGGGTCTGAAAGAGAATCGGGAGCGCCTGCCTTCTGCCCTGGTAACACCGCTGACAGAGACTCCTGTGAGTAGTGCTGGTGCTGCCGCGGCTTTCACCTGTCACACACACACGAATGCCAACCTCAGTACTCGGTGCTCCATCTTTCCCTGGGCAACTTGCTTTGGAAGCAAAAAAAAAAATAGAGAGAGAGAGAGAGAGAGGAGAGAGAGAGCGAGAGAGAGAGAGAGAGAAAAGGCCTCCTTCACATGCACTTATTTTTAGCTCCTCTCTCCTTTGCAGAATGGCTAACGCCAACTCAAACTATTTCTGAAAAGAGTTGCTGGGACAAAGTCGGGGTGTGGGAAGGCCTCCTCGAGTGGGCTCTCCAAAGCAGGTGAGATGCAAGATAAAGCAATCGCTTTGCAGCCACCTTTGACGTAAGTGCTGGAGATTTCTTCAATTAGCTTAATCCTTTCCTCCTGACACGCACTTTATAGGAAAGCAAATGCCATAATTATCCTCCCCCATCTTCTCTAATCCCTGTCTGCGTGGCAGGCCGACAGATGCTTTTCTGCCTGCCTCTCCGAGCCTGGTGTCACGATGAGGCGGGCTGTGTGTGACAGATTGCTAAATCTGGCCTCCTCGAGGCAGGGGACTCAGTGTTCAAGTGGCACCGGCTGCTCGCACCTCCCCTTGGGCCCAGAAAGTTCTGGAGGGCTGCCGTGTGACTCAGGAAATCCTGTGCAGAGTAGGCCAGCCCTCCACCGCTGGCAGGGCCCCCGTGAGTAGCTTCCTGGTGCTGGAGTGAAATCTGGGAGCCTGCCCAGGGAAGGGCCGCTGGTCCCAGATGCACACCAGCATGGGGCAGCCATGGGGTAACCAGGGCTGTGGTACCTGGTCCTGCCCTCCAGTCTGGACCCAACAGGGGCCCATCTGTTTGTGACAATTTATTCATCCATATACCTATTTTTTACACCATTCACCTATTATTTACACCATTCACACATTGGTAGGTTTCTTTTCCTTCCTTCCCTCCCTCCTTCCTTCCCTCCTTGCCTCCTTCCCTCCCTCCCCCCTCCCTCCCTCCCTCCCTCCCTCCCTCCCTCCCTCCCTCCTTCCTTCCTTCCTTCCTTCCTTCCTTCCTTCCTTCCTTCCTTCCTTCCTTCCTTCCTTCCTTCCTTCCTTCCCTCCCTGCTGTTTAGGTTCTAGTGACTGCTGTTCTTTGAATTCAGTGAGTGGAATGATTAGATTTTGGTCTTGTCTCCAATCAGGTGGGTAATCTTCCAATCAGCCCCCTGGCTGCCTATTCCTCATCAGTAAGTGTTGGGGTGACCAGTTCTTTCTCTGCAAGACCAAGCAGAGATCACGAATCTAATCCACCTGAAATACTGCAGGTGCTTAATACCCTCGGTTTATTAAGAGGGTATTACAGCTTCTGGTACTACTACTGCTAATATGCACTTTGTTTTATATCATTTTCTTCTTTTATTTGGGTAGGAATATTGCTGTTTATTCAACCATTGAGTAGGCTTATTGAAATGGGCATGAACTCCACCTTAATTTTTTCCCCTTTATTTATAATTTTATTTATTGAATCACTGTGAGAGCAGTCACAAAGCTTTCGGGCTTAAGTCTCAGTCATACAATGAAACACCCGTCCTTTCACCATTGCCCATTTTTAACCACCAAAAACCTGAGTATATCCCCCATTCCACACCCTCCCCCTACCTGTGGGGCAGGAGATTTCCACATTACTCTCTCTACTTTCATAACATTCACTATTTCGACACCAGACCCACCATTATTATTCGGGATTTTACCCCAACACTCAGATCTGCCGAAAAGGTAACAGTAGACAATTTGTTTCCTATTGCTGGTTATAAATAACATGATTTTGGAATTCTGAAATTTTAACAATTAAATATGAAGGGATTTCTGCACTGCTGGGTTCTGAGATTTGTTCCTGAGATTTGTTCCTGAGTCTCTGGGATCATGGCTGTTAAGCAGCTTGATCAGGAGCCAGAGAGTCCGTTCATGGGTGGCGACTCGGGGTCTTGTTGGGCAGGGAGGAAAGGGCCGGCTCCACCCCCATCCCGTGAGGCCCCGCATGTCTCATCACGGCAGGCCCAAACTTGACTGTCCAATGGCCTCTGGAGGATGGTGGCCAACAAGCTGCCAGGGGGAACAGGCAAAGGCATAGAACCTATTCCCATCTGGGGTGACCTGGCGCTGGTAACCTACTGCAGGGACTGGATGCATTTCTGCCAAAAACTGCTGGGTTCTGAGATTTGTTTCTGAGTCTCAGGGATCATGGCCGTTAAGCAGCTTGATTAGGAGAAAGAGAGGCTGTCGTGGGCGGTGACTCGGGGTCTTGTTGGGGCAGGGAGGAAAGGGCCGGCTCCACCCCCATCCCGTGAGGCCCCGCATGTCTCATCAATGCAAGCCCAAACCTGACTGTCCAATGACCTCTGGAGGATGGTGGCCACCAAGCTGCCAAGGGGGAGCAGGCGGAGCTACAACACCCTTTTCCCCTTGGGATGGTCCTGCACAGTAGCCCATTGTGGGGACCAGACGCATCTCTGCCAAAAGCTGCTGGGTTCTGACATTTGTCTCTGAGTCTCTGGGATCATGGCTGTTAAGCAGTTCAATCAGGAACCAGAGAGGCCTTGCCGCCAATTATATAGATGAACCGGAAGAGCTTTGTGGGTGTGTCTCCCACATACCTAACTTTTGGCCATTTACTTTCTTGGTAAACTTTGCTCCAAGTTTTTGGAGTCCGGCCAAAGGCACAGCAGCAATTTTGGGGTATCTGGAAGTCTATAGGCGCCATCAGGCTGCTGATGCACTCGCCTCACAGGCACAGATTGACCTGCTGGCGGCACTATGCCCCCTGTTTTTATATCATTTTCAAATTAAGTTCATGTGACAAAGCTTCGTTTGGTGTCATTATACTCCCCCATCCCATGACTCTCCAATCCTTTCCTTTATTAGATTTCCCAGTATTAGAAAGTCAGAATAAAGCAATCGTGAAAGGGGTCCAGATAAAAGACAATTTTGGGGGTAGATGTGCTCCTAAGTGATGCTCATGTCATCTGGAAGTCCCACTGGTTATTCTCAGCCAATCTGGATGGTGGTTCAATGCCAAGGCCCAAGAGTAAACTTCTGCTTGGGTCCTACTGAGCTGGGATTACCTGGGTCACCATGGGGTTTATCTGCTGATCCTTTGGCGGGGGGTCCCTGTGTCATGTTCCCTAACTGCAATACTGTCTCCTGGCATGAGAAGAACACATCATTACCCATAATACCCTCTGACTGCCTTAGTGTCTAAAGCCAGCTGGACTTGCACCTTCCACCTCAGTCCAGCGGGGCGGGAGGGGGAGGCGGGGGGTCCACAGAGAGAATGAGACATACATAAGGAGACAATCAAACACACACAAGGACTGTCAAGCTTTAGGGCCGCTGTAGAATTGGAAAGTCATGGGGGGTGGGAGAGTATAATGACAGCAAATGAAGATTTGTCACATGAAATTATTTTGAAAATGATATAAAACAAAATGCATATTAGCAGTAGTAGTACCAGTCAACTCACTCAGCCATCAGTCAGCTCATAGGCTGCCCATTTATCCAATACAGTATCGCTCCCCAAACCTGGCTCCCAACATTGTTTAAGTTGGCAGAAACATTAAGGACACTTAATAAGCACATCAACATTCAATAGTCCCCGAAGAGCAGGGTTGGGGTTTCACATTGCCAATCACCAGGCACCCGCAATGAATACAGTAAAGTCACGGCAATTTCCTATTCTATTCTTGCCTAACATGCCCTCTACATATTAAAGATCCTAAACAATTTTATTCTATTATTTTCTGAGCACATTTTTATTTGCTCTGTAATCTATTCTATTATTTCCTGGGATGCTTCCCCCCCCCATTTCTGTTTGCCTGGATAATATTCTAAAAGACAAACTGGATTATAAGCTAAAAGACGAATTATATTCTAAAAGGACTATCCCAATCTGGAGATTGTTGTTAGGGGGGTTTCCCACACCTCAGGGCTCCTCCCAGAGAGACCTTCTGGGTGTCTGAAACACTGTTTAGGTCATAGACTTTCTTAAAAGTTTTGCCATGTGGTCAACTGACCTGAGAACACTGTTTTTATCCTGTCTCATGCCCACTCTTGTCCTTAATTTCACTTTTTACTAAGGAACAATTCTCAGCAGAATAAGTTCTTTGGGGGCCCCCAAAGGCAGGAGGTTCTAGCAAGGCTTTTAAATTTTTTCCCTAGACTTACTATTTATTGGGAGGTCTTTTTCCACTTACTGAGATCTTGGGACCACAACCAAAGGTGCTGATCCCTGGGGAGATAGTGCAGCAGGTAAGGTGCTTGCCTCTCATGCAGACACTTGGGTTCGATCCCAGGCATTTCATATGGTCCCCCAAGCACTGGCAGGAGTAATTCCTGGGTTCAGAACTGGAGTAAGCCCTGAGAATCCCTTAGTGTGCCCCCCCCACTACAATGCTTTGTCACTCAGGGATTTTGTAATCTGTTTCCTCAGATTGGGTCTTTTCACTGCAAATCCAAGAGGTCTGTCTCTTTGACTCTTTTCTCTTTTTTTTTTGCCATTAACTTGTACAAATATATGAATATATAAATACTTATAAAAATAATACCTTGTACAAATATACAAATTTTCCTAAGCGTGGCTTCACTGATAGTTCTACTTATGTTAGAAGTCTTTCCCCCACACTTTCAAGGGTTTCTTCATCCTCCATGTGTATCCATAACTTTTTCTTTTTTTTCTTTTGCTTTTTGGGTCACACCTAGCAATGCACAGGGGTCACTCCTGGCTCTGCACTTAAGAATTACCCCTGGCGGTGCTCAGGGGACCATATGGGATGCTGGGAATCGAATCTGGGTCAGCCGCGTGCAAGGCAAATGCCCTACCCACTGTGCTATCGCTCCAGTCCCATAACGTTTTACTGATAAAACTTTTTTTTTGGCATGGGAGGAATAAACTCTGGTGATGTTCAGGGAACTATGCACTGCCTGATCCATCACATCTGGGTTTCCTACCTACAAAGCATGCACTCCAGACCTTTGAGTCAGCTCTTAGCCCTTTCTGATAATAATTGATGTCCTAATGATCACTGATATCAAGGCCTGGAAAACTATAGCACACAGACAAAATCCAGCCCCCTATCAGATTTTGTAAATAAAGTTTTATTGGAAAACAACCATGTCTCATTCTCAAGAGTCTGAATGGTTTCCTGAGGATATTAAGGAGTCCATGAGTGTCCAATGCAAGAGAAGTCCTCAGCCGATGTAGCACCCAGATTGCTGACAGGTCCTTACCTCTTATTGTTCATTTCTACCCCATTTGTCATTCTTCTACCCCATTCTATCCATGTGCGTCTCCTTCATTCCTGATGCCCGGTCAGCTGTCCCATAGCCTTACCTGAGACCTAAAGCCATATATACTGGCCATGGCTCTGTCTTCAGAGAATGAACAGAATGACCCTCCTGAGGGAGGGTCCTGAGCAGACCAAGAATGGACCCGCTGGAATAGCATGATCCTGGGCATGTGGATCATAGTCTGAATTTAAACGTGGAATAGTCTGTGAAACAAGGGGAAAGACTTTGGTAGGACACCCCCTGGGTTTGTATACTCTCTGCCTGATGATGGGTCCTCACCCCGGGGTAGACCCAGTGGGAGAGATCTTGGAGCCTGTGAGGGGCAGAGACATGGGGCCAGACTGGGTGGGAGTAAGATAGGGAGGGCGTATGGGTTAAAAGGCTGTTATTTTAGCTCATGGGACGGTGTTCTGAGCAAGGAGCAGGGAAAGAACAATCCAGAGAGAGAATAAGGAGGAGCTGAGAGGCCTGATCCTCTGATCAGTGATGTAGTCTTGCTCCTGTACAGTCTGATCAGTGGCACCATAGCTGGGGAGGTCGCTGTTTTCATCACCAGGAGCAGTCTTTGAACACAGGGCATTGGAGGTTACAGATGGGAAATGCAGGGTTGAATCAAATACATATCCCTCCAAGGAAGTGAGATCTAGAGGTTATCTGGAGAAAGAAGGTGGATGGTGAAGGAGGAGGGAACAGCCTTCCAAACAGGACTGTGGAGAGGAGGACACACACACACACACACACACACACACACACACACACACACACACGGGGGATAGGGGGTTGGGGGAGCACATGGGAGGTGCCTCAGTAAGTGATTCATCTAAGAAGGGAGTCTGAATCCCCAACCAGTAGGGAACTGTCAACCTTGACTCCTAGCTCCTTTTCGTTGGTGGGCTCGTAAAAGTATAGAAATAATTCAATCTCAAAGAGCTAAAGACAAGAAATGACAGAAAACAACAAAATACCCACAAAAGAAAAGAAAAAGACCTGTCGATACCTCTTCATCGATATAATGAAAATAATTTGATGTTTGACCCAGGCAAACAACTGAAATATCAACAAGAGTTCTATGACTTAGACGCACATCACACCATTTCTGTTATTTCTTGACGAGTTTATGTTTGAGGCCAAAACAGTCCCAGAGGACTCCTGGGTCAGTTATCTCTAGATGGAACATTGTGTCTATGCTCTTTGCACAAAGCAGGGCCCACTTCCAAGAAGATATTACGTTTAACCCATCCATAAAGTTTGATTTTTATGGGTGTTTAAAATCATACTACCAAGACCCATTGGTATTATGGGTAAGTGCTGAACAGGCTCCAGGACTCAAACCTGCCAACATCCATCATCTTCTGAGCTCAGATGCCCTAAAACATTGCCCTTGAGGTTCTTCCCAGAAAGGCCAACCTTGCCAATGTTTCAGTACTCTTGAAATAAGAAAGAACTTTCTGAAGATTGGAAGTGCTTTGAAAGGGCTTGTGCTCCTCTCCAGGAGTGCTGGGTGAATTGCTTTCCTTCTAGATTGCCCTATTCAATGGCAATGTCCACTTCAACTACTTGCTACAAAATGATCCTTTTCTTTTCTCTTTGACCAGTAACCAAGATTAAAATTTTAATTTTTATTATTGATCTAGCAATGCATTGTAACAATATGTAAGTTTTGAGTGTGTATCATTAAAAATCAGCATATGCATGTACTATATTAAGTTCACCAAGAACATTTTATTCTAGCCTATAATATATCATTGACTTTACTTTTAAAAATTTTATTTTAGGCACTCTGCTTTATAATGTTGTTAGTGGTAGTGTTTCATACATCATACAATCTATCACCAAGAGTGTCACTTCCCTCCACCGTTGTTCCAGTGTCCCCCACTTTCCCCTAATCCTCTCCTGTGGTCAACTTCTTACTTCAGGTCAGTTCTTCATTTGTGTTGTCATTAGGCAATTGTTATACCTATACTATGTTTCTTTATGTTCCACATCTGAGAGACTTTTACCTGACTTACTCATCCCTTCTTCCTTCCCTCCTGGTAACTGATTAGTCTTATAGCCTGAAAGCCTTTTAATTCATGCATCTATCTGTTTTCCCTAAATACTGAGTGAAAATTTGTAGGGTTCTTGCCTCTCTGTTGACTTCTTTCATCAAGCACAGTGCCCTATAAGTCTATCTGTCTTGTTGCAAGTGGCAGGATTCCATTTTGGTAGTGGGTGGGGTGGGAGCACAACCATTGGTGCTTAGGGGATATTCCTGGCTCCATATTCAGAATTGACTGTTGATCGTACTCAGGGAAACATATGTAATGCTGGGGATCGAACCAGAGTTGACTACATGCAAGGGTTGGCTACCTACAAGGCAAGTGCCTTGCTTTCTATACTATCTCTCTGTACTAGCTCTAAAAACTTTCACCTTAAATAGAGTTCTACGGTGACAGTTTTGAATAACATGTAAGACCTAAAATGAAGGCTCCATAATACAAGCTGCTGTAATATTTGGCAAAATTGACAAAACCTTACATGGTCCAATATCCCCTTCTAAGGTCTTCTAGCCAAATAGCTTTCTTAACTGAACAGGAGTACTTCTTGCTCCTCCTTGAACCTTGAGGAATGGCTTTCCATTCCTTATTCGCCTGCAGAACTGTTCTAACTGCAGAAGAACATTGCCCTTTGATCCCCCTACAAAGCCTGCCCTCCCCCATTCCCCAGCCCCTAGTGGGTTATTCTACCTCCAAATTCAACCTCCTTGTGGTCCTGCAAGCACAATGTCCTCCCCAGTCTGAATCTATGTGACTAAGAAAACGGTAGCAGTTTCCCAGAGCCAGGCTTTGTGTACTTGACTTTCCTGGGGAGGGAATCTCTCCTCACCACCTGTCTGAATTGGAGGTAACTAAACCACAGGAGCCTGATAAAGTCCCCATCCTGCGCTAGCCCAGGTTTTGGTTGGTGTAATGGACACATTGTTTAGCTTCTCAGAGTCTGAATTCCTGCCGCTACAGTGCAAAGACCTGTTTTCTGGGTTGTTGGGAAGATTAAGTGGAATCATCTGCTCAACAAATCTTTATGAGGACTTCCTAGGTGCCAGGAACAGGCACCTAGAATGAGGAGCCAAAGATAGTTTTTGTCCATGTAGAATTAGGATTCTAAGGGGAGACACAAACCACAAGCATTTAAAAATTAATGAGATGGTTATGGATGATGTGAAGTGCTATGAAGAAAAATATCAATCAAGCCACAGGAGAGAGATGGCGCATGATGGGCCAGGGTTTGTGGGGAGTTATAATAGATCAGGATATCATGGAGGATTTTCCAGAAGGAGGTACCATTAGGGCCAAGACCTGAGTGATAAGGAATCAGCCACTGGAAGAGTTGGGAGGTGCATGTAGGGGGAACAGTTGTTACAAGCTGAGGGAATAGCGGGCATGAATACACCAAGGTAGGAACAAACTGGCATTTAAAAATATTTTTAATTATTTTTGTTAAAGAACTGTGATTTACAAAGCTATTGATAGTTGAGTTTTAGGCATATAATATTTCAACACCAATTCCATCACCAGTATCAACTTCCCTCCACCACTGTTCCCATTTTCCCTCCCACCCCGGCTCCCACTCCAACCCTGCCTGTCAACTTGACAGACACAGTACAAAATTTCAGTGGTTGCAGCTTCCAGCTCATGTTTGCAGTATTGTTGTCTGTATGTTGGGTATATGGCTATGTCATTCACTCATGTCACTGGCATAACTGATGCCTATTCACCCATAACTTCTCATTCTCCTTCCCCTCGACCCCCTTGATTTCTTTCCTTCTTTGTCTGTCTCCTCTCTAAACACTGGGGTCAAGGGTGATCTAGGACTTCCCCTTTCATTGCAATACTTTTCTCCTCTACAAACTGGGTAATTTGGATCAACCAAGTAATCACTGGGGCAACATCTGAGGGAGTGTAGTTTTTTTGTTTTTCTCTTTTTGGATCACACCCAGCGATGCAGAGGGGTTACTCCTGGCTCTGCACTCAGGACTTACTCCTGGTGGTGCTGGGGAGACCATATGGGATTCCGGGGATTGAACCCAGGTCGGCCGCATGCAAGGCAAACAACCTACCTGCTGTGCTATTGCTCCAGCCCCCAGGAGTGTAGTTCTTTTTTTCTTTCTTTTCTTTTTTTTTATTAGTGAAACACCATGAGGTACAGTTGTAGACTTACAAATTTTTGTGCTTGGATTTCTATTATACAATGATCAAATACCCATCCCTCCACCAGTACCCATTTTTCACCACCACGGGTCCCAGTATCCCTCCCACCCCCCATACCCCCATCCCACCCTGCCTCTGTGGCAGGGCAGTCCCTTCTGTTCTCTCTCTCCTTTTGGGTGTTGTGGTTTGCAAAAGAGGCATTGAGTGGCAATCATGTTGGTGCGGATGTGGCGAGAAAGGAGTGTAGTTCTTAAGAACATACAGCCTTTGCCCGAAGTCCTTGAAAGTCAATGTCCTGCATGTCACCCTCTCTGGTATCACAGGGAAGCAGAAGACACAAAATTCTGAGCCGGAAGGGTCAAGAAGGAAAGAATCTGGAGGAAGGGGGTAGAGTTTCCTGTCTGAACTAGTGAAATGTCTGAGAGTGGATTTGTTTGTTTGGGGGCCACACCCAGTGATGCTCACAGATCACTCGGGGTGTTCTCTGGGATCCAGCCCAGATTGACCTCAAGAAAAGCAGATGCCTTTTGCTCTTTACTCTCTCTCTCCAGCTTCCTGAGACTGTTGATAAGGAAATGAAGCCTCTCCAGAGGTCAGAATCCAAAGAGAACAAAGAAGCTTCAGCAAATGGAGATGCTGCTGGGAACTGCCTCCATCAAGAGTTACCAACTGCTTGAAACTAACACCACAACATAAGGAATCACCAGATCTCTATAGCCATTAAGGGACTGGGAAAATACTTGATTTTCCCCAAACTTGGCTGATGGAGTATCTACCAGTGTTTGCAATCAGGCAGCCATTGTTTTTTAGATATGCAGTTTGGACATAGTTTTTCACAGAAAAACCTCAGTTTCCTCATATATAAAAGGGAAATAAAGGTGATGATGATGACAACAGCACATGTTTGGTTTTTTGGGGTTTTTTTTGGCTTTTTGGGTCATACCCAGTGATGCTCAGGGGTTACTCTTGACTCTGCACTCAGGACTTACCCCTGGCAGTGCTCAGGGGACCATATGGGATGCTGGGAATTGAACCCAGGTAGGCTGCATGCAAGGCAAACGCCCTACCCGCTCTACTATCGCTCAAGCCCCAACAGCACATCTTTGAAGTTATTGGAAATATTGGAAATCTTAACCAAAATAATCTCTGGAAAGGTGTTAGCATGTCCTGTCTGGTTTCAACCTTAGTTCCTAAGGCTAATTCAAAATTTTGTGAGATACTTCACTGGTGGGAATGTTGACTGGTTCAGCCCTTTTGGAAAACAGTATGGACGATTCTCAAAAAATTAGAAACTGAGCTCCCATTTGACCCAGCAAAACCACTCCTGGGAATATAACCTGGACAGGAAAAAAAGTACAGTCAAAATGACATCTGCACTTCTATGTTCATTGCTGCACTATTCACAATAGCCCAAATCTGAAAAATCCCTAGTGCCCAAGAACAGATGACTGGTTAAAGAAACTTTGGTACATCTACACAATAGAGTACTATGCAGCTGTTAAAAAAGATGAAGTCATGAAATTTACATATAAGTGGTACTACATGGGAAGTATCATGTTAAGTGAAATGAGTCAGAAAGAGAGGGATAGGCATAGAAAGATTGCATTCATCTGGGGAATATAAAGTAACAAAATGGGAGACTAAAACCCAAGAATAGCCAAGATAAGTGCCAGGAGGTTCACTCCATGGCTTGGAGGCCAGCCGCACATGCTGGGGGAGAAGGCAGCTCAGATAGAGAGGGGAAAACCAAATAAAGGGTGTTGGGAGGATCCTCCCAGGATGAGAGATGCATGCTGAAAGTAGGCTATAGACCAAACATGATTGCCACTCAATGCCTCTTTTGCAAACCACAGCACCCAAAAGGAGAGAGAGAACAAAAGGGAATGCCCTGCCACAGGGGAGGGGTGGGATGGGGGGTGGGGAGGGGTGGGAGGGATGCTGAGAGCATTGGAGGTGAGAAATGGGCACTAGTGGAGGAATGGGTACTCAATCATTGTATAACTGGAACCCAAGCACAAAAATTTGTAAGTCTACAACTGTACCTCATGGTGTTTCACTAATAAAAATTTTAAAAAAATTTGTGAGTTGGTGTACATTATTTAATACAGAGGTTAAAGTTGTATTTGACTTTGGTTTATATTGCAACCCATTTGAAATTATTAGGACACTGCTAAAAAAATCTTTTCTATTAATTACCCCAGTGCTTCCTGACATAACGAGATCTTAGAAGAAAAAATTTATGTTAAACAATACAGACCAGCTATAGGGATTATGGAAAAGACAAATATTTGGAAGGCAGCTATGCTAACCACTATACGACCAACGCGACGGCAAAAGACAAATATTTGAAGAAACACAAAATCACCTCTAATTTCACTCACCCAGAGTTTTCTATTTTAGAATTTCTTCTTTCTGTCTTATCTATATGCCTGTAAAAATAGAGTTAATATCTTATATTTCTTATTTTTATCCTCATTTTCAAGTTAATTGTATCATAAACATTTTATGTTATTAAAGGCTTTTATAAACATTATAAGTGGCTACATAATATTCTGTTATTTGAATTTATCCTAATTTGCATAATAACTTTATTATCATTCGCTATGTTGTTACCTTCTGATTTATAACCTGGCATGGAATCTTTTGTTATAATATTGACATTATATCTTTTTTTCAAATCATGCTTAACTAGAAAATGAATATATATGATGCTCAGTTCAATATACTTAAATCTTTTATTAAAGATAATTTCATTGGTGAGTTACATGAAAAAGGAAATATTATAAGTATTATAGGGGGTTAGTAAACTATGGATTTTAGTCACATCAAACCAGACTCTTTTTTTGGATTTGGGGCCACACCTTATGGTGCTCAGAGCTTGCTCCTGGCTCTGTGCTCAGGGGTTACTCCTGGAAGTGTTTGGGGGAAACATATGCTGTGCTGAGAACTGAAACTGGGTCAGCCATCTGTAAGACACCTGGCCTACTGGTAATACTATCTCTCCAGCCCTCTGCATTGATTTTTTTTTTGGTGCATAGTTTGTCACACCTTATGGTAGTAGATGCTTCCAGATGTACGTCCATTAGTATGCATCTTCTGTTCAAGCTGCCCTTACTTTATACCACTGAAGTATTTTAACAATGCTGAGATAAAAGTTGCTCAAGTGTAAGCTCTTAAGGAACAGAATGCCAGAGTCCTACTCATATCTTCAGGATAGTAGGGCTGAGTCAGGATACTCATGCTCCTTCGTTTCAGCTCCACTAGACAGTTCTCAGAATGGTTATATAATCCTATATTCTATCAACAGTGAAGGAAGTTTCTTGTCTTCTCACATCCTTGCCAAGGAGTAATAGCTTTCTATTTATAGGAAGAGGGCTGGTCCAAGTCATATCTATTTCATTGATGTTTTAAAATTTCCAATTATTCATTACAAATGAGAGCCAGTGTTCCACCATAAACTTATGCTTTATTCAAGACTTTCCTTCTGTGAACTGCCTCTTCACACCTTTCGCCCATCTTTAACTGGCTATCTCTTTTCCTTATTGACATCCAGAAATTCCTGGAATGTTCTGGATGTCAATACCCTTGTTGGTTTTGGAGAGTGCAGAACTTTTCCCCAGTCTGTTTCCTTTCTTAAAGTCTAGTGAGCTTCATTGAACCAAATGTCTGAACTTTAATGTAGTCAAATAGTCAAATTACTTGTGTGTTGTTCTCAGAAGTTCTTACCAAGCCTTTTAATTCTTTTACTTTTATCTTTTCACTTCATTTAAATACTCTGGTTTATAAAGTTGTTTATGGTACAGTGGTTATGACATTCAGTGTTCCAACATCAATCCTACCACCAGAGTTAAGAATATAAAAAAAATACACATTTTTAAACTAACTCCTCATGCATAGTTAATTTTTATTTTTATTACAAATACAGGAAACACACTGTTTAATAGACTTATGATAATGTCATCAAAATAAACATCTGAAATTTTCAAAGTAGGGCCAGAGCGATAGTTCAGCAAGGAAGGTGTTTGCCTTGTATTTGGCAGATCTGGTTCTATTCCTGGCACTCCAAAATATCCCAGGGCCTGCCAGGAGAAAGCTCTGAGCATTGCTGAGTGTGGCCCAATATCTGCCCCCCACTGCCAAAATTTTCAAAGCATATTTTATTTTACATTTTATTTATTAAATATACTTAAATATCTCTTATATTCAAAATTGCTATTATTGGGTTACTACTAGATTTTATTCATTAATATTAATATCTGATGCTAATAAAACATCACTTCACAAGTTTTTTAATATTTGCATGTTTTTTCCTTGGTAATCCTACCAAGTTTAATTTGTGCATTTCAAAACTTTATTCTGAGTGGACTATAAATTTCCTCAGATAACCAAGAAGACCTATGTTGAGAACATACTTTATTTTTTTTTCAATTTTTATTAATGGAACACCATGAGGTACAGTTGTAGATTTACAAAGTTTTGTGCTTGGTTTTCAATTATACAGTGATCAAACATCCATCCCTTCACCATTGCTGATTTTCCACCACCACAGGTCCCAGCATCCCTCCCACCCCCCCAACCCCCCATCCCACCCTTCTTCTGTGGCAGGGTATTCCCTTTTGTTCTCTCTCTCCTTTTGGGTGTTGTGGTTTGCAAAAGAGGCATTGAGTGGCAATCATGTTTGGTCTATAGTCTACTTTCAGCATGCTTCTCCCATCCTGGGAAGATTCTCCCAACACCCTTTATTTGGTGCTCTTTTCTCTATCTGAGCTCCCTTTCCCCCTAGAATGTGTGGCTGGCTCCAAGCCATGGAGCAAAACTCCTGGTACTTATCTTGGCTATTCTTGGGTGTTAGTCTGCTATTTTGTTACTTTATGTTCCCCAGATGAATGCAGTCTTTCTATGTCTATCCCTCTCTTTCTGATTCACTTCGCTTAACATGATACTTTCTATGTAGTACCACTTGTATGTAAATTTCATGACTTCATCTTTTCTAACAGCTACATAGTACTCCATTGTGTAGATGTACCAAAGTTTCTTTAACCATTTATCTGTTGAGAATATACTTTAACTTTCATATTTAGGTCTTTATCTGAAGTGCCTCTTTCTATTTTAATTTGAATCAGATTCTTACCTCACATCATATGTCAGTATCATATACAGAGGAATACTTCTTTTTTCCCACTGATTTTTTGGTGTCATCTTTATTATGATAAAAGTTTTTATACATACCTGACTTCTGTCTCTGATTTCTATTCTATCAATCTTGCCTGCTAAAATTCTAAAACACGAGATGAAGGGTAAAGAAAATGTGGTTGGGTAAGCCCATAAAGTCTACATATGAGTTTTCTTTGATTTTTGACAGTTTTAAAATTGTTTACTAATTTCCCCTATGTTTTTAATGTAATGAATTTAAACAAGAAATTAAAAATATTAAGAAAAATTTTTGTTTCAGATTGTTAGATTTTGAGTGAGAAAGTTTGAATTTTCTCTCATTCTGTTCCCAAGAAATAACCAAATTTTTCTGTACAGAGTCAAATAATGAATATTTTAGGTTTTGCTGACCTAATGTATAAAGTTTTGCTTTCTTTATATAAAACTATCATAAGCCATATGGAAGAAAATGAGCACAACTGGAGTTCTAATAATGCTTTATTTATAAACAGGTCCAGAGAAATAGTACAGCAGGTAGGGCTATTATCCCCAACCCTTCCAGGAGTAATCTCTGAGCACAGAGCTCAGACTTAGGAATACGTCCTAAGCACAGCTAGGTTTGACTCCCAAACCAAAACCAAGACCAAAAATATGAGAGTATTTGAGTGATTTTTTTATCATGCATCGAGAGTATCTCGCCCACACGACATACTCAATATGCCAAACATAGTAACAACAATTCTCAAAATTAAGACGTTACTGGGCCCGCTCGAACAAATTGATGAACAGCGGGAGGACAGTGGAGTGCAGTGCACTGTGTTGATAAAAATTAAAAGTTAGAATACCAAGAAAAAAATTTAGCATGATACTATTTGTTAACTTAACAAAAAATAATTCAAAGTTTCAAGGTATCCATGTCTTCAGAATGAATGCACAAATGCACCAAGGCCAGATCACATAGAAAACATTTTTGACTTGTAGCAAGCTGCCCAGAAGACCAAACCCTGATCGATGATAAGCATCCCTGGAAGCCAACCTACTGAAGTCATTCATGTAAGACTGTCATACTGCTAAACAACCCAGAAAAGTAAACACTGATTTCTTGGCAATCAACCCCACATGGCACAACTTGATCAATTAAAGCCCCTTGATCAATTAAAGTCTCTGTCCCATTTCCAGCTCTGGAGCACCCAGAGGATTCTAACGGAGGCCTCACTTCTAGTTACTCTACCTTCAATTCCCCCAGGCCAACAGCCTCCAAGGGGAAAAAGCAAACACCTCGCTCCCTTCAACTCTTCCTCACTCTGCGTCTTTGAGTCTCTGTCCTCAGGCCAGCGGTGAAGGCTGGATTTCTTCCCCTAGTCAGGTGGTTCTCATTTTGGAGGGCAGGGGCTGGGGTGGTCTTCATTCATATCCACCACTTTCAGAGACGGGCCGGACACTGTGAGGGGTGACTCTTTGTAATATGGGAATAAATGGAAGTGGAGAACAGAGCCGCCTAGATCCAAAGACTGCGTTCCCTCTGCCTGCTGTGGGCAGGGCAGACGAGTAAACTGAACTCCCAGAGAAAGAGAAACGTGAACAATTGGATGCTTTTCATTTTCCGTACTGTAATTTTCTTTTTTTGCTCTTTCCTTCGTGTTATAGGTAGAGGGGGCCCTTCCCAAGTGGTGCTCAGGGGACCTGGGGATCACTCCCAAAGCTATCACATCCTAATGCTAGGGTCCCAGAACACCAGGGCCACATGCTCAGGGGGTCTCCAGACTGGGTGTGACCCAGGTCTCATCCACGCAAACCTGTGCCGCGGATCCCACCGCTCGCCCTCTGTTCCTGCTTCTGCCCCATTCAAAGCGTTTTTCCCTCTGTCTGGCCTTCCTTGAGTGCTAAGAAGCCAGTTCATCCTTCAGCTAGATAAAGCTCTCTCGGTGTCAGAACTCACCTGGCTTCTCAGGACTCGCAGCTGCGCTGTCAGGGCCAAGCTGCCTTTCCCTGGGAAACCCCAGCAAGGGTGCAGGCAGGAGTCTGGGATCTAGGTTTGCCGCCTACAGCCTGGTTTTATCTCTATTAAAGCATAGTTTAAAGCTCATGTCCTCCTTCTTCCCACTCAATGCTAGAGATTAAAGGAAAAAATAGCCCCAATGATTTCATCTTACTCCTTTTTGGCGAAAATTACTTCTCAGAGCTATTAAATCTTCCGTGAAGGTTATAATAGAGGACTTAGGTTCAGCTTAGCCTATTTATTAAGATATAGGCTACCCAGGCCCAATAGAAAAAAATAGAAAAAAATAAACAAACAACTAGCCGTTTACTTGGATTTATGCACAGTTTGTCTAATCAATCAATCTGTAAACACTATGCAAATGTGTGTAAACCCAAACCTAGCCCAGACTTTACGTATGCAGTTATGTAAACGATCAATCTTGTTAATGCAAATATTAATATAAACCTGACATTAAACACAGTTTACACAGCCTTGTTGGTTGAAGGCAACTTGATTTACATTAAAATGTAAATAGCAATAGTACTCTTTTTGGGACTTTGGAAAACAGTGTCTGGAGTTGAATGGGTGGCCTGTGCCCACCAAGTTCTCCAGATCTAGAACTCATTCCTTCATTCAAAGCAATTCAAGAGGAATTCTGAGAGAATTTGCAGAACTCATTATTAGTCCTGTTAATGGTGTTAATGGTTTTGAAATCTCCAGTCCTCAATCCTTCCCTTGGGACCACTGTTAATGGCCCGATGGTCCCAGAGTTTGAGTCAAAGGGACAGGAAGAACCATTTCCCAACATCCATTCTCCTCTCAGGAGAAGGCTTGCAGATGAGTAGTGTGTGTCTGTTTTCAAGTTCACCTCTTTGGGCAAGCCTTTCTGGCTTCTTGAAATTGAGGAAGTAATTAACGTTTCTCTTCAATTATTTTGTAGCCTAGCACCAGTATGTCCTATCCACAATGCTTCTCTCAACTTGTCAAGGAATAGTTCCATATTTCTGTGCTTGATTTGTTTAGGACCTCCATCAACGAGTTTCATGGGATCAGAGTTATGTGTACTTTGTTCATTACTTTATCCTTAGTGTCAAGCATAGGGGACATATTTAGACATTTGACTGACTGACCAGCTGGATAAGTGGATGGATGGATGGATGGATGGATGGATGGATGGATGGATGGATGAGTGGATGGATGGATGGATGGATGGATGGATGGGTGGGTGGGTGGAGGGATGGATGGGTGAATTGACACATAACTCTAGAAATTTGTTGCTTAGTGCAGAGGTTACCTTCTTCTCAAGAGCAGTCTCAGGAAATTGCTCAGTTCTGTCTTCCTTTTGGTCCTGGGCTTTATTTTGAAAATACTGATAATCTGCCTTGTTTTCTTCAGACAGAGATAGATTCTGTGCTCTGAACTCTTGCCAAGACAGGTGAAGTAGTATCAAATATTCAATAGCTACTAGGGCCCAGATATTGTACTATATGTTTCATCTGCATCATCTCATTCAAACACTAATCCTGAAGCCTATTTCTCAAAAGACCTGAGCTTCATATAAAGTCCAAAGTGAAGGACTGGGTTTTGGTAGCACTAAACTATTTGATAGTTCAGTGAAGTCAGTTACATCTGAGTTTGACTTGATCACATGAGTTGCTTTACCAGTTGTGGATCTTGGGGAAGACATTTTGTTCAGAGCCTTTACTTATTGAGCAGGAGAGCAAGGAAAGTGAATTTTTCCTTCATGGAGAAGTGAAGTTCTCCAGGGTGGTTGTAATGTTTAAATGAAATTGACAGTAGAACACAATAATTTAGTAACTATTAGGAATTAATGTGGCTCTTACACAAAGGTTCAGACATCTGGAGACCAAAGACCAGGTTGATTCTCTTCGGTCTATTTGTCTTCTTTGTCCTCCTCAGGATTCTTAGCTGCTTTGAGCTCTCTAGCATTCCTTCTTGTAGAGAAATTGAATGGGATTCTGGTATTGCTTATGGTCTATCCACTGAGATCAATCACCTCAAATTGAAATTGAGGAAGTGCAGGTGGGAGAAAGAAACACTAAAAATGACCCTGGAACTCTTATCCACACCAACCAGTTCTAATCCCAAAGGCACTGAAACAAAGGGAGTGGAACTAGACTGCGCAAGGCACAGTTAATTGGTCACAGCTTCCAGCTAGAGCACAGCTATTACTGGCCATGCCTATTTATGTCCCTGGAGAGCAGGCCTGTGTGTTACTCATCTCTGTAACTCAGCAGCCAACACTCTGCCAATATATGGTGGGTGTGCAAACAGTTTGTTGAATGCCCCTTCTACCCTACCCACTCGTCTTTTTGACTTTTACTTTCTTAATAATTTTGGTGTTTCTTTGGGAGGGGGTACTTTTAAGGTTGTCTTTGATTATTTTAATTCATGGGGAACCAGGGTACTTGCTGGGGAGAAGACCACAGCAACTAGAATATCCTATAGAGTGTCTCAGTTTTTAAACTGTTTCTGTAGAGGCTGAGTCTTCAATAAAGTTTATTCCCAGAGTCAACACTTGTGTATTTACTGAAAGGCAGCAGTGCTCTATCTCGGTGCTCTACCTCTCTCTCACCGACTGTGTTCATGGTCCCTGCCTCCCCCACCCTGGGGAGGCCATTGGCAATGGGCAGGAGAAGGAAGGAATGAGGGCCAGGCTGGTCGGTATCAATTGCACTTTATTCCAATTGCACTCCATTCTCTTCTGATTCCCCTTCTGCCTCTCTCTCTGGATTCCCCCTCATTCTTCTTCCGGCTTTCTCCAGCCCACTCTTACTGCCTAGTTTATATAGAAATCATGTAGGGTGGGGATACAAAGGTGGGGTTGAACATTAACAAATTAACAAAGAGAGGTAAGGTCACTCCTCCGGGAGATTAACTCAAGGATAAAATCTCATCTAAAGAGATTACTCCAGATTACTAGGAGATCCACTCATGGGCCGATTCCATCCAGGGTGTGTTGCTTTCTTCCTTCCTCAGCTAGCACTGTAGCACTGTCCTCCCGTTGTTCATTGATTTGCTCAAGTGGGCACCAGTAACATCTCACAACAAATTGTGAGACTTGTTACTCTTTTTGGCATATTGAATACGTCATGGGTAGCTTGCCAGACTTTGCCGTGTGGGCAAGATATTCTCTGTAGCTTGCTAGGCTCTCCGAGAGGGGCGGAAGAATCAAACCCGGTTCCGGTTCCGCAGCATGCAAAGCAAACACCCTACCTCCTGCTGTGCTATCGCTCCAGTCCCTCAGCTAGTAATCCACTTAAATAGTTGTAGTAAATTTACTTCTAATATTTCTAGCAATGTCATTTTGTATGAACACAGTAAGAGATATATCAAGCCTAATGTTTGGTTCTTCCTGAGGACATCTCACTATATATTCCAGACCACAGTCCTCAGGCCAGGTTGGTCTTCCTAACCCCAGCAGGGTTCTTATTAAGTTACCTCTTTTGGGTCATGACAGAGTTTGTCCATTTCCATGCTCTTGACTTACAGCTGGCCCATTTTGATGCCAGGTAGCTCACAGCTTGCCCTGGGTCCATTCAGTTCCTTGTCAGGACCCTATTTTTAGGGTGCTAGGCAACTAAGGGCAACTGAGACTTAAGTCGAAAAAACAGATATCTAGGAGTCAATATTATTCAAAGTCAATTAATTCCCAAGTTACAAAAGCATAATATTACCTGTCTCCCTGTGTCCATACAAAAGGACATTGCTTTAAAGTAAATTATGCAAAAGATGGGCAAAAGCAATATTTAACTTACAATATAAGCTCGGTGTCCTTAGAAGGATCTGACCTTACAAGTTAACAGAATTTGATTATGGGGAAAAGGTGATTAACTGGTTGGGGAGAAGAGCACAGAGAAGAGGTTACAGATAAGCACAGATGAATGGGAGTGATTCGTGAGCACTGTGATGGGTGTAACCCGATAAACCTAAGGTCCCTGTGGCAAGGGAGAAAGGACGAACCAATGTTATCCTACAAACACTGACCATTCCTCCAGCAGCTGCAGGCCCTCAGGCTCCAAACAAAACCAGAAATGCACACAGAGAGGAGAAACTTTCCTCTGCCCATAGGAAAAGTACAAAAAACTAAAAAGGAGTAAGAAAGTGGGTGGAACTATTAGCCTTACATGGGATATCATATACCTTTAATGGAATAGCAGAAACTGCCCCTGCTGTATTCTGTTAATTCTCACCATCCCCACCTGGTGGATGTATATCTTCCAACACAGACCAGCACGGCAGCTGGAACTTTCGGTGTGTAGCTGCTGCTGATCTTTCATGAGAACTCTAACCTTTGTGCAAGGCTCTTTGGAAGCATCTCAAGGTGAGTAAAAGGTTGGAAATAGTCCCCTGGAGGTCCCCAGGTGGAGTAACTATTTGTCCCAGGCTCACATGCCTTTCTTAGACAAAGGAAATGTTAACCAGAATGGGATTCCCCCCCCAAGAGAATTCTTCATAAGAATTGCCAGGCCCTCTGAGCTTCCACCTTGACATGACAGTCTCCCCCAACCCCCCCCCCCCCACCAGTGCCCTCCTCCCCCAAGAGACAAAGTGAAAGGGCCTTGCTTAATGTCTCATCCAAGGGTATTTGCAGCGCTGGCTTCATCATTCAAAGCAGGAAAGGCCTTTGTCATGGTCAAATGGCTTTAATGTGTTTTGAATGCTACATAAATTCAAACTTGATGGCTCATTTATTTGTTGGATTGAAGTTTTATACAATAAACTAAGCCTTGGTATTTACTAATAACGTGTGCACTGCCCTTTGTTTGTTTAGAACAGCCAGAAGGCAAAGAAGTTGACCGAGTCCCTCATGGCCAATATGGTGTTCACATCCTGGCATTTCCTGGGACGGTTTATGGATCAGCGAAAGGGATGAGGGAAGGTTGAGAAGAGGTGTGTGTGTGTGTGTGTGTGTGTGTGTGTGTGTGTGTGTGTGTGTAGGAAGCAGGGCTCATGCTGGGAAAAGGAGGAAACTGGGAAATATTTCAGCTAGGTGTTTGACTCCAGTCTTACTTAGTATTGCTCCAATCCAGCAGCTTCAGCTGCTAAATTCAGAACATTGAGTGACAGACCAAGCTTGGCCAATGACTTGTCGCCTGACCTTGAGAGATGCATTGTCTCCTGCTATGTATCATTGACTTGCTTGGAAAAAAAGCAAAAAGAATTAGGATGGAAAGAAAGAAAGAAAGAAAGAAAGAAAGAAAGAAAGAAAGAAAGAGACAGGGAGGGAGGGAGGGAGGGAGGGAGGGAGGGAGGAAGGAAGGGAGGAAGGAAGGGAGGAAGGGAGGAAGGAAGGAAGGAAGGAAGGGAGGAAGGGAGGAAGGAAGGAAGGAAGGGAGGGAGGGAGGGAGGGAGGGAGGGAGGGAGGAAGGAAGGAAGGAAGGAAGGAAGGAAGGAAGGAAGGAAGGACATCTACAATAAGATCTATTCATCATTCAAGGTGAGCTTCCTTAACCATTCTCCTTTCAGGAAACCTTTGCTCTTTACACCTTGACCACCCACAAACATTTCTCTCTTCCCCACACTTGGCTAGGAGTTATTTGGCCCATGTGTTATGGGAAAGGACACAGGTTTTGGTGTCAGACAAAGATAAGCATGAGTCTCAACTCTGTCATTCAACCATTTTTTTAAAAAAAATTGGGGGTCATACCTGGCTGTGCTCGGGGCTCACTCCTGGAGTGCTCAGAGGACTATATGTGGTGCTGGGGGCCAAGTGGTGTCAGCTGCATGCCAGAAAAGTGCCACAACCTCTGTCTGATCTCTTTATGTGCTCAGTCATTTATCTAAACTTGAATAAGGTTAGGGAATGTCAGGGAGCTTCTAGTTCCTCCCCTGAAATGGAAAAGAAATTCACATCCCAGTATGTTGCAGAGAAAAGTAAAGGTACAATATGAGTTCACAGAGCATTGCATGCAGGAAGTACTCTTTTTCCATTGGAGCAATATTAATTAAAACATGTTTGGGGCCCAGAGTGGATAGAAAGCTCCTTGAGGGAAGTCCCTTCACAGCACCCAGCCTGAAGAGTTGGACTCATTTTCCATGCTAACAGCCTACCTCTCAGAGATGGATCAGGTGCAACATTGCTGGGTTCATTTGAAGGTGTTAAGTCACAAAAATTCTACCAAGTTGATTTTAAAGATCTAATTGGCATTATCTGACAATTAATGAATTCTGAATTGGCAAAGTCCCATCTCGCAAATAGAAAAGTGCTCTGAAAAGCTATACAAATTAAAAGGACTGTATAATCAGAGAGAAACTGGAGAGAGAGAGAGAGAGAGAGAGAGAGAGAGAGAGAGAGAGAAAGAAGGTCATTCATACTGGAGTAAAAGTAAGTCCTAAATCAATATAGCCAGTTTCTTTATAATGAGTGAAGTTTGTAACACAGACAAAGGAAGAAGACCAAGCGATGGTGGAGAATAAAGAAATTGGAATGATTCAACTACAAAGCTTAAGACCAAAGATTTTGCAACACCAGAAATGAATAAAGAGGCAAGGAGCAAATTCTCCATCAAAACTCTTGGAAGCCCACACCTTGGTTTGGGACTCGACTCAGCAGAACTGAGACCATAAATTTCTGTTTTCTTAAATCACCCATTGTGTGACACTTGGTGACGGCAGCCCTCAAGAGCTGATCCTGTTTTTGACTGCAGGGGACCTGCTGTACCATCCTACTACCGCAAGGGGTGTTCCCAGCAAAGAGTTGGATGAATCCTGGGGTTTGGTGAGCTTCTCAATTAACGTGCCCAGGAAATTACCTTTCTCTAAACATTTTTGGATATGAGATAGAACATTTCCTTAGTGTTCCAACCATTTGGGATGGAGTTTTATGATACATGCGGACAAGAGCATCTGAGAGATCCATGGGTCTCATGATCTCAGACAGATCTTTCTGCCAAGCTCTCTTCGTGAATGAAATCACCACCCACTCAAGGGAGAAACTCAGTTGTCACCCTCGGTACTTTCCCCTCCCACCAACCCATACTCAGATAATCCGAATCCATCTCCAGAGGTAGGGCAGAGGCACTTGGATGATTCTGGAACATAAGAACTCTATGGACAAACACTCTCCCTTTATCTTGCTCCACTCTTAGATTCTTGGTGCTCAGCATCTATGATCAGCAGCCAACAGACAACAGCAAATATTTGTTGAATAAGTGAGGAAATGAGTTTCATATTAGCAAGTGATAGGCTTATATCACCTCATTCGCGTTGCTGCAACTGGCAGCGGTTTAGCTTTTTTCACAGGTAAAATGAGAAAAGTAATTTCTGCTAGGAAGTGATGCTCTGAGAATTCAAAATATATCAAGCACCTTGCATACCTTATGACATCTAGTAGCTGATTAAATAAAATGGTACTGTCATCATTAGGGGCCATTGATACCACTCAGATTCAACCCCCAAAATACTGGGTTTAAATTTGGCTGCCTACTCTCAGTCAGGAGAGGCTAAATTAGGCTGAGGTGATAAGCCAGCCCAAAACTTCAGAGGATAATTCAGGGAGGTTTGTTGTTAGCCTTCTTGTTAGTCACAGCTTGACTGGGGATGTCAATTTCAGTCCTGTGGCACACAGCCCCGTGACCAGGAGAGCAAAGGAAAACATTCAACAGGATTTTCCACAGGCAAATATTCAGCGTACAAGCAACTCACCTTGCTTACTCAAAGGATTGCAAAAAGTACAATCATAACAGATGCCCGGAAGACAAAGAATTTTGATAAGCAACACAAATGATTAGCACAATTGTTCTCAATCACACTGCACTACTCTACACATATTTACTCTGCCAACAGCAGAAATCAGTGATGGTCAGAGAAACAAGGAGCTATGGACACTTGCTGTTTTTTTGACACCCAACAAGACTTTCTCTTTCTTATGGAATCCACACTGAAATATATACATTTAAGTTAAAAACAACATAATGAAGTCTAATTTTAGAGATGACAAATTTCATCTGTTGCAAACGTACAATTTAATGATGCTTAGTAAATTTAGTTTTGCAACCATCACCACAATCTAGCATTTCTTTATTTTTTCTATTTTTATTAGTGAAACACCATGAGGTACAGTTGTAGACATACAAATTTCTGTGCTTGGGTTTCGATTATACAATGATCAAATACCCATCCCTCCACCAGTGCCTATTTTCTACCACCATGGATCCCAGTATCCCTCCCACCCCCATCCCCCCCATCACCCCCTGCCTCTGTGGCAGGGCATTCCCTTTTGTTTTCTCTCTCCTTTTGGGTGTTGTGGTCTTCAAAAGAGGCATTGAGTGGCAATCATGTTCGGTCCATAGTCTACTTTCAACATGCATCTCCCATCTTGGGAGGATCCTCTGAACACCCTTTATTTGGTGCTTCCCTCTCTATCTGAGCTGCCCTTTCCCCTAGAATTCCCAGCTGGCCTCTAAGCCATGGAGTAAACCTCCTGGTACTGATCTAGGCTATTCTTGGGTATTAATCTACTATTTTGTTACTTTATGTCCCCCAGATGAATGCAATATTTCTATGTCTGTCCCTCTGTTTCTGACTCATTTCGCTTAGCATGATACTTTCCATGTAGTACCACTTGTATGTAAATTTCATGACTTCATCTTTCCTAACAGCTACATAGTACTCCATTATGTAGATGTACCAAAGTTTCTTTAACCAGTCATCTGTTCTCAGGCACTCAGGTTTTTTTCCAACAATCCAGCATTTCTGTCATCTCCCACCCTAGTTAAAATCAATCCCCCACAAGCCAACCTCTAACATATATCCAACTTGGCCTCTCTGTATTGACCTTTTCTGAACATTTTACACAAATACAATCACAGGATAGGTCGTTTTTCGTATCTGCCTTCTTTCACTTTGCATAATGTTCTTGAGATTCATTCATACTGAGGCACTCGGGGGAGGGGTTCGAAGCATTTCAGCAAGGAAAAGGATCACACTAGCAAAAGTGGCACTCACAGAAAGCTTTGTGAGGGTGGTGCTTAGGAAGGCACTGAAAAAAAGAATTGCTTTCAGGGTGATAGCATCCAGCACCACCAGTGGGAAGCGGAGAGCAAGGGGCTCCCGAAGAAGAGTGAGAAGAGAGTGGGGGGTTTTGTCTCGAGGTACAATCATTCAGCAGTAAAGTGGGTCTTTGTTTTAAAGAACACTGAAGGACAGATGTAGCTTGGGGTCCTTAGGGTCCAGGGCTAAGATAATAAGATTTTACTTACGAATAGTAGGTAAGGCTTAGTGGGGAATGCAAAACAGGAAGTCTAAATGATCAAAAATCTGCTAGTACAACTATTTAATTTTTTGTTTGTTTTGGATTTGGGGCTACACCTAGAGGTGCTTAAGGTTGGTTCCCAGCTCTGTGCTTAGGGATTACTACTGGCTAGCTTTTGGGACTATGTGGGTTGCTGGGGCACCGAATCTAAGTTGGATGTGTGCAAGGGTACACACCTTCTAGCAGGTTGTACTATCTCTCCAACTCCATTTCTATTTTTAGAATAATTGGATTGCAAAATTTTGAGTTCCATCAGACTTTTCTACAAATGGGTCTCAGCCTGAAAAAAAACCTAGGGGCCAAAACACAGTTATTTTTGCTTCATTTATATATCAAGCATACATCAGTAAACAATCTCTTTCACATTTTTTCTCCTTTTTGCTGAATAGTATTGCATCATATTTGAGTCACATTTTATTTATCCATGCCTCAGTGGATGTACATCTAGGTGTTTCCAATATTTGTTTAACATGAATAATGCTGTTATGAACATTCACAAACAAGCTTTTTTGTTAGAATATATTTTATTTAGGTAGATTGCTGGGAATGGTATTGTTAGATTGTATAATAAGTTTATATTTACCTTTCTTGTCTTTTATATGTGTGTCAGACTCTGTGGTGTGAGATGATATTTCAGTGCTGGTGTTGATGTGGGGAGAAAGGGACTGTCACTTATTATTGGTGAGAATGTACACTGGTACAGCCTTACTGGAAAGCAATATGGACATTCCTCAAAAAACTAGAAATTAAGCTCCCATTTGACCCAGCAACACTACTTCTGGTAATATCCCTGGGGACCCAAAAACAGCAGAAATGCCATCTGCACTATTATGTTCATTGAAGCACTATTTACAACAGTCAGAATCTGGAAACAACCAGGGAACAGATGATTGGATACAGAAATGATGGTATATCTACACAATAGAATATTATGCAGCTATTAGGAAAAATAAAGTCATGAAATTTGCTTATGAATGGGTGGATAATGAGAGTATCATGCTGAGTGAAATGAGTCAGAAGGAGAGGGACAGATATAGAATGACTACATTCATTTGTGGAATATAAAAAAAATTGTATGAGACTAATGTACTATTCGTCTAATATACTATTAGCCAGGAAAAATAGGGACCAGGAGAACTGGTCAATGGTTGTAAGTTTACCACAAGTATGTGTGGGGCAAAGGGAAGTTAGAATCGAGAAGGGACCAGTATGATAATAATAACTGGAAACGATCACTCTGGACAAGAACTCAGTGTTGAAAGTAGGTAAAGAGATATACATGATAGCCTTTCAGTATCTGTATTGCAAACCATCATGCCCCAAAGAGGAGAGGACAGAGAGAGGACAGAGAGGCAGAGACAGACAGAGACAGAGGCCAAAGAAAAAAGTGCCCGCTATAGAGGCAGGTGGGGGCAAGTGGGAGGGAAACTGGGGACATTGATGGTGGGAAACGTACAACGGTGGGATTTATGTAAAAGGATGGGTGTTGGAACATTATATGACTGAACCTTTCTCCCCACCCAAAAAGGTTCACATGTTGGGAACCAGGTTGAGGAAGTGATATTGTATTGACTAAATGGCCAGTCTGTGAGCTCCTGGTGCCTGCCTAGGTGGCCTCAAAGCTTGCACAGTAGAAAAAAAAAAGTTTATATTTACATTTCTTAGAAACTGCCACAGTGATTCCAGAGATGTGACGTGGCAGTGGGACACCTGCGAAACGTGCTTCTGGAAGCACAACATAAGGTATGCAACCTCTGCACACTGCAGCTACTGTGCTAACACACAGCTGAGGGTGTAGAACCAGCTCAGCACCACAACAATTGAGAGGGAAAGAGGGGGAGGGAGCGGTGTTCCAGAAACCAGATTCTAGATTCATTGTAACTGTATCCTGTTCTTTCTGCAATGTGTGAAAGATTTAATTTCTCCACTTACTCAGCATTTGTTTTTATCTCTTATCTCTTTTTGAGTATAGCCTTTCCGATTGGTGTGAAGTCTGATTGTGGTGTTAATTTGCTCTAAAGCTTATGGCCAATGCATTAAAACTGATGGGCAAATGATGATGAGCATTTTCCATGTGCTTCTCAGTGAGTGATTCATGCATCTTCTTTGGTGATATGTCTGTTCGAATCTCTCACTTGTTTTCAAAGTGAGTTGTCATCTTCTTTATTCTGTTATTTATTCTGGACAAGTCTTTTATCAGCTATGAAATTGCAAATATTTTTTCCCAGTCTGTGATTTGCTTCTTCATTTCTGATTGATGTCTTTTGAACACCAAGTTGTTAATTTGGATGAAGTTCAATTTATTAATTTTTTTCTTTTATGTATCATGCTTTTCGTATCTAAGATCTCTGTCTAATCTACAATCACAAGGACTTATTCTTATACTTCTTTTTCGAAGTTTTATAGTTTTAGCTTTTAAATTTACATCCATCATCCATTTTGAATTACTTTTTTTGCTAGCATGGTATGCAATAAGGGCTAAATTAATCTTTTTGCATATGGATATTCAATTACCCCAGCACCATTTGTTGGAAAGACTATTCTTTTCCCCATTGAACTGTCTTGCCGTCTTCATCAAGAATCAATTGACCATAAATACGTGTTCATTTCTAGAATTGATTCCATTTAATTTAAATATATGTGACACTCTCTCACTTTCTTGAATACTAGTAGCTTAATAGTTCCAAAGTAAAAGTCACCCTGTATTTTTATTCTTTTTTCTACATCATTTTGGCTATCCTGAAAATTTTTTAAAGTTTTTTTTTTAAAGAAAGAAGTTTTATTTTATTTTGAAAGGTGGGTGTTTTGAACCACATTCTTGGCTGTGCCTAGGACTTACTCCTGGCTCTGTGCTCAAGGATTACTCCTGGTGATGCTCAAGGGTCCATACAAGGTGCTAAAATTGAATTAGAACTGGCTGCGTGCAAGACAAATGCCTTATTCCTTGTTCTATCTAATTTAAATATTTAAATCATTAAATTAGTTGTTTTCTATGAAAGGAAAGAGAGAGAGAGAGCAACAGAGAGAAGGAAAGAAGAAAAGGCTTACCATAGAGGCTGCCTGGAGGGAGATAGAGAGGGTTGGGGGAAGAAAACTAGGAACATCGGTGGTAGAAAATGTACAGTGGTGAAGGGATGGGTGGTGGAACATTGTATGACTGAAACCCAAACATCAACAACTTTGTAACTGTGTATCTCATGGTGATTCAATTAAAAAAAATCAAATACAAAAAAAAAGTTTTTGCTATACTTTGCTAGCTAAAACTTAACATTTTCAAATAGAAAATGGCTTGAGAGTACATGTTTTTTCAGCATGATATTTAGCTGTATGTTTTTCATAGACCTCTTTTACCAGCTCAGGAAAGTTTCTGTTTATTCACAGTTTTTTTTTTAAATTTATTTATTTATTTTTTTACAGTTGTAGATTTACAATTTTTTTTGTGCTTGGGTTTCAATTATACAATGATCAGATACCCATCCCTCCACCAGTGCCCGTTTTTCACCACCATGGATAATATCCCTCCCACCCCCATCCCCCCATCCCCCCCTGCCTCTGTGGCAGGACAATCCCCTGTGTTCTCTCTCTCCGTTTGGGTGTTGTGGTCTGCAAATTATTCACAGTTTTTTAAAAGACTTTTATGTGAATGTTTGTTGGGTTTTGTTAATTGATTTTTCTGTATCTATTGGATAATCATGTGGTCTTTGTCCTTTATTGTACTAACATAGTACTTTAAATTAATTAATGTTAAGTTGTTAAACCAACCCTGTACTAAGAGATAAATCCTACATGTTCCAGGTGCAGAATTCTTTTTATGTCTCTCTTGATTTGTTTTGCTAATATAGTTGGAGGATTTTTGCTTTTTTATGCATGAGGATATTAATCTATCTTATTATTTTCTTGCGATAGCTTTGTCTGATTTTGGCATCAAGATAATACAGGCTTTATAGAATGAATTGGAAATTCCTATATTTGGGGAAAGGTTTTTGAAAGTCCTAATCATTTATTAGGAATATTTAATAGAATTCATTAATGAAGCCATCTGTGTCTGAAGAGGTTTATTGATAGAAATATTGTTAATTGCTAAATCTATTTTAGTAAGTCTATTTTTATTTTGTACCTTTTTAGTTAGTTTCAATGACTTAGGTTCTAAGGATTTTAATTTCATTTAAATTATTTGATTTTTTTGTCATAATCTTCATACTAATCTTTTATAATTATTTTATAGAATCTCTTTTAGAATTAGTTTTTGTTTTTTCATTCTTTTTCTTGCTCAATCTAGCTGGAGTTTTTCAGTTTTATTAATCTTTTCAAGTAACGTTTTATGCCATTGATTTTTCAGTTATTTTATTTTTCTCTTACTGACATTCATTGTAATTTTTATTACTTTTTCTATGCTTGCTTTCTTTTCTCCCTTCCTTACGTTCTCTTTTTCCTTTCTGTCCTTCTTTCTTTTCCTTTCTTCTTTCTTTCCTGCCATCCTCCCTCCCTCCCTCCCTCCCTCCCTCCCTCCCTCCCTCCCTCCCTTCTTTTCTTCCTCCCTTTCTCCCTCCCTCCCTCCCTCCCTCCCTCTCTTCCTTCCTTCCTTCCTTCCTTCCTTCCTTCCTTCCTTCCTTCCTTCCTTCCTTCCTTCCTTCCTTCCTTGTTTCCTGGGATCAAATTCAGGGTCTTGTACATGCAAGGCAAGTGCTGTACTGCTGAACTACGTACCTGAGCCTTCTTCTCTTCTTCTAGGTTCTTAAGATTGGAATTTAAGTTATTTATTTGGTATAGTTTTTTTTTCTAATGTAGACTTTTTGTTTGTTTGTTTTGGGACACACCCAGTGTGCTCAGGATTTACTCCTGGTTCTGCTCAAGGATCACTCGGGTATATATGGGTAAAGCAGATTGAACCCAAGTGGGCTAGGCACAAGGCAAGAACTCTATCTGCTGTATTATCACCCTGGCCCCTAATATAGGCATTTAAAGCGTCCATTTTCCTTTAGCTGCATAAATTTTGATATGTTGTTTTATCTCTCCATTTTTGCTAATTTAAAAATACTTTCAACTTCCCTTGTAATTCTTTTCTTTGTTATACTGGTGACTTTTAAGTATGTTATTTAATTCCCAAATGGCAGAGAATTTACCTGTTCCATTTCTGTTGCTGATTTCTAACTTAATTGGGATTGATTCCTCCTAGCACATTTAATATGTCCTCCTTCTGGCTTCTGGTCGCCGTTGCTTCTATGAAGGCCTTAATTCTTTTCCCTGTTTGATTTGTTTTTGATACTCAGGGGTACACTTGACTTTGTACTGGTGGTTGCTCCTGGCTGTACTTGGGGGAACATGAGGTGCGGGGTATGGACCAGGGCCTCCTGCAAGCAAAAAATGTACTCATCCTGTTTAGCTATCGCTCCAGCCTTAGAATTAGTTCTTAATGGAATTTTTTATTTTTTTCTTGCTGCAGTCAAGCTTGCCAATTGCTATTTAATAGTTGGTATTTGAGGTATTTAGGTATAGATCTAATTACATTTGTCTTACACTTGGAATTCCTAGAACTTTTGAATCTGTAATTAACATTTGCTATCAGGTTTAGGAAAAGTCTGTCCATTATTTCTTCAAATATTTCTGTACCTTTTCTTTCACTTCTCTCATTTTGAAGGGTTCACTTGACTTTCGTGGAGTCTTTTAGCTTTCTAAGTTCATACTTATATTTATCTAATTTCTCTTCCTCTTAGGGTCTTCAGATGGGTAATTCCTATCAATTTATATTAAGTTCACTGTTTCTTAATTATGCCATCTCAAACATTGAATGATTTTTACTGTTGACAGTAAACAACTCTAGATTTTCCATTTGATTCTTTTAAAAGTATAATTTATATAATTGTCAATAAATTATATTTGATGAGGCACTGTCAACATACTTTTTCTTAATTTTAACGGGTAATTTCTCTTATTTTTAGTATTTTTTATTAGCGGCTTTTCAGTGTTTTTTTTTCTGCTACATTCATCGGCTTCGAGGCTTCTCAGAATTTATCTTGACTGATTTTCCCCATTTCTTCTGGTGTTCTTTTCTTAAATGTCCTGTAATAGTTTACTGGAACTGAGACACTTTCTATAATATATTATAGCAACTCTGAATTCTCATTCCTTTCTGGGAGTTGTTTCCATTACTATTTTTTGTTTACTGACTTGCTGGTCTTATTCTGTAAAATATCTCTTTACTTCCATGTGTGACAGCTAATGTCTTTGAAAGTTTTCTTTTTTTGTTCTTGCTTTTATTTCCAAGCTTGACTTTTTACCCTCCTTCCTGTATTCAAGTTCCGGAAATAGCTTCCTCATTGATCAGAGGCTGTGCTCAGACACAGAGTCAGTAAGGTTGCTGCTCTTTGCTGATAGTCTCTGTGGATTGGGGAACACATTTAAAATGCAGATAGTTTACAAACCTGCCTGTGCCCTAACTTCCTATTGAGACTGTTTGTGCCCTTGGTGCAGGTACATGGGATCTGACATTCATCCCGGAATCCATAGTGAGCTGGAATCTTCTCTAGCCTTTTCAGAGTGTGTGCCCAACTTTCAGCATGTTTGCAGCCTTGCGGGTCTCTTGGGATATGCTGGAACTTCTCTAGGCCCAGTTACATGCCTAGGTCCCTAGGTGCCCCTGTCAAATTTCTGGCTATGCTTCCAACGTGTTCTTGTCCTAACCAATACGATAGCTTCAGATTAACTGTGGCATTGGCCTTCTCCATTGGCTTGCAGATGCAATCTCCACTTTTTCCCTTTATATCTGGGGCATGGGATTTTTTCTGTGCTTCAGTACTTCAGTCCAAATCAGGTCAGATTCTTCCGGAAGAAAAGGTGTTGGTTTTTACAGCTTATCTTGAGCTGGTAGATCTACAAAATTCAGGGAATGCAGGGAGGATGGGGGTTGCCTCAGGCGAAAGCATCTTACTATCTTTACCCACATTTCAGTATATTTGAATAAACACTTCTCATTTTTTTTTGCATGGTTTCCAGTGCTTCAAAGGTACTTTTTTAAAAAAAAAGTTTCTCTCAGTTTTTATAGTTTTTTCTGGTTTTGGTTGGAGAGAAAGGGATAATTTGCTGAGCTCCTTTCTCTGTCATTCTGGAATTCTTACCTCTTCAATGTAATTGTATATTTTCATCTCCCCATTGAAAACTGTTTTGTTGAAGCTGCTGATGAGAGGTCAAACTATATTTGGGAAGGGAATTTTGGACCATCTCCAGAGGTGCTCATGGCTTCCTCCTGGCTCTGTGTTCAGGAATCACTCCTAAGTTTCTCAGAGAGTAATCTACAGTGACAGGCATCAAATTCAGTCATAAGCAAATGAAGTCCTTCCCCGGTTCCGTCTCTCCAGTCCTGTCTCATCATATTCTGTCCAGTAGGTACACACAACTGAAGTCTCAAGCTCTCTTAATTTAATTTTAAAATCTTGATGGAAGTGATAGAAACTCCAGAAAATACAAGCCGTCCTCGATTCATCTTAACCACGTGATAACAAAGTATCCACTTATTTCCTCCCTTTGTTCAAAGTCTGATTCTCTAGTCTTCCATCAATTCTGGAAAGATCCCCCAAGTAGCGCCAAAATATGCCTTTCCTATTCAAGTTAGCCAGAGCCTGTTTCCATTGCTTGCAAACAAAGAACCTGGACTGATGTCGTTTCCAAAGGACGTGCAGAAAGAAATCTTTTAAAGACTCTTGGTAAGAGACCGATTATTCATCTGACAGTTTTAGGGATTGCTACAATGCACAAGTGCCCGTGGGAAGCTCCTGAGTGGGAATGTGCTGTGTGCCTGAGGAGAGCCACTGGAGAGGCCTAGTGTGCACCTGTCACCAGCCACAAAGAAGATCCAATTTTTATCCATTTCATCTGGAGAACCATCTGGGTCGGGAATCTGTAATAATAAAAAATCATTGTCACCAGATTTCTTCATAGATAGTGATGATTTTGTTGTTGTTGTTGCTTTTGTTAAAAATCAAGTTTTCAAGTCTGGTGAATAAGCAGCCAGCAGTAGTTATACTGGCTTTCAGAGCTATATGACACAGTGTTGGGACTGAGCCTGGGATTGTGATGTAAAGAGACTTGGCAACTGGAGAGATTATATAGCATGTAGGGCACTTGATTTGCATGCAGCCAACCCAGGTTTGATCTCCAGCACCACATATTGCACCCTGAGCTCTACTAAAAGTGCCTGAGTGCAGAGCCAGGAGTAAGCCTCAAGAACAGCCTGGCAAATTTTACTCCATGGCTTGGAAGCCAGCCACACATGCTAGGGGAAAAGGGAGCTCAGATAGAGAAGGGAGCACCAAATAAAGGGTGTTGGGAGGATCCTCCCAGGATGGAAGATGCATGCTGAAAGTAGACTATAGACCAAACATGATTGTCACCCATTGCCTCTTTTGCAAACCACAACACCCAATAAGAGAGAGAGAACAAAAGGGAATGCCCTGCCACAGAGGCAGGGTGGGATGAGGGGGATGGGGGGTGGGAGGGATACTGGGATCCGTGGTGGTGGGAAATGGGTGGAGGGATGGGTATTTGATCATTGTATAATTGAAACCCAAGCACAAAAATTTGTAAATCTACAACTGTACCTCATGATGTCTCACTAATAAAATTAAAAAAAAAGGAGGAAAAAATTTTTAAAAAATTACAAAAAAAAAAAAGAAAACCCAGCCTGGCAATGACTGGAAGCTTGCCACAAGAGTGCATGTGTGTGGGGAAGGGCAGTTAGGATAGAGAAGAGAGCAGCATGGCAATCACTGTCCTCCCGTTGTTCATCGATTTGCTCCAGTGGGCCCAGTAACGTTTCCATTGTGACAATTGTTACTGTGTTTGGCATATTGAATACATCACGGGTAGCTTGCCAAGCTTTGCCGTGAGGGTGAGATACTCTTGGTAGCTTGCCGGGCTCTTCGAGAGGGGCAGAGGAATCGAACTTGGGTCTGCCATGTTGGCTGCTTGCAAGGCAAACACCCTACCCGATGTGCTATCGCTCCAGACCAGCATGGCAATAATAGTTGGAAAATGATCATCTTGGACAGGAACTGAGTGTTGAAAGTAGGTAAAGGGATACACATGATAACCTTTCATTATCTGTATTGCAAACCACAAGGCACAGAGAGAAAAAGAGAGAGAGAGAGACAGAGAGACAGAGAGAGAGAGACAGAGAGAGAGAGAGAGAGAGAGACAGAGAGAGTTCCTGACCTAGTGTCTAGTGGCAAGCAGGAAGGAGAAGGGCAGGAAGGGCAGGAGGGAAACTGGGACCATTGGCGGTGGGGAAAGTACACTGGTGAAGAGATGGGTGTTGAAAGATTAGATGACTGAAATCCAGTCATGAAAAACTTTGTAAATGTGTTTATCACTGTGATTCAATAAAAAAGAACAGCTCGGCATGACCTCAAAAGAAAACATGTGCAGTACTGATATATGGAAGATGCTTAAAATTTGTCCTCTCTCCAGTGACAGAGGATCAATGGACAGAAGCTACAATGACATTTGAATTCTATTAAATGTGTCCAAAAGACACATTTTAAGTTGCATTGTAAGTTGCAATAGTAATAACAGGTATGGGTTTTACATTTTTGAAGTTAATGCAATATACATACAGCATTTGTAAAAGAAATATGTTTGGTTTTGAGCATTTATTTACGTGAGGGTGTTTAAGAGTGTTTACGTAAAGTTTGTGAAACAATGTGTGAGAATTCAAAAAAACTAGAAGATACATACACGAATCATACCTTAGAGAAGAGATCAGACAGCTGACAAGTGAGAAGCAAGCGGTGAACCTGGAGGAAAGAGTGAGAATTAGAAGAGATAGGGCTCTACACCTGTCAGTTAGACAGAGCAGGGAATAATGCATCAGCTGTAAATTGAGGCAGATGGGAACATTGAATGTTGTTAGAACTTTGTGTACCACTTTAAAATTGGACTGTAGGACCACCACTCTTTTGCCATTTAAAAGGGCATCCATGGAAAGTTCAGTTCTACATACAATTGTCTCAGATTTCCAGATTTACCCAGTTTTCACAGTGATTTTAATATGGGACACACACATATATATATATATACAGATATATATATATGTATATATAGCACTGTCCTCCCATTGTTCATTGATTTGCTCTAGCAGGCATCAGTAACATCTCCATTGTGAGACTTGCTGTTACTGTTTTTGGCATATGTGAATATGCCACGGGGAACTTGTCAGACTCTGTCGTGCGGGCAGGATACTCTTGGCAGCTTGCCGGGCTCTCTGAGAGGGATGCAGGAATCAAACCTGGGTCAGCCACATGCAAGGCAAAATCCTACCCACTGTGCTATTGCTCCAGCCCATATATATATAATGATTTTCAATCATGCATATCGGGAAACATAATATAATTACATGTTACTTCTGTAGCAAAGTTTATCTGAAAATTACAGGAGTTAGACTTAGGAACATAGTCAGTGTATCCAATTCCTTTGAGTATATTAGAAAAAAAAACCCTGCCAGGCAGGTGCATTCCTGTAGGTGCTGTAGATGAACCTTATGGAGAGAGGAAGGTGTGCTAGACTTTAGCTTTCTCACACCTTTTGCTGAATATATTTGTGCAGGGAATAATTATGCCCATGGAATTGAAAGTTTTGATACCATGTGTTTCTATGTTCTGAAACTCCTGTTTAGAATGCTATACCTTTAGGATGAAATAAGAGAATGAGTTTATTCATTGTGTTTGGAAAGGAAAATGCCCTATTACATAAACAGGTGAGAAAGAATTTTTAGAGCTATTCAAATTTGTAAAGTTTTAGGAAGAAGAGAATTACTCATAACTAGAAAACTTCTGGCAAAGGTTTAGTTATCAGAAGCCAGAAACCATTCGAAGATGAAAACACACTGGAATAAGGAGCAGAGACGGTGAGACTGTGCCAGTGGATTCCAAATGTTAGGGTGCATCAAAACCCCTTAGAAATTTCAAACACGTATTGATGCACCTCGTAATTTTGCTTTTTTGTTGTTTGTGTGTGTGTGTGTGTGTGTGTGTTGGGGAGAATTATGCAGTGCCAGGCATTGAATCCCAGCCTCTGACATACAATACACATCTTCTGTTTGTGGGTTATCTTTCTGACCCAGAATTTCTGACTACACCGGGGTTCAAACAGGTCTCTAGATTAATGAACTGGTCCAGAGACCACTCTTGGAGACTGGCCTATACTGTCATTTTCAAATTTCAATGTTGGTACAAGTCACTTGGAGTATTGTTAAAATATAGTTTCTCTTTTAGTTAGACCTAGGATGAGGATCTGAGGTTCTTCATTCTCCAGACATGCTTTCAGGTACAGGCTAAATATTCAGCTTTTAAGGCAGAGCAAGGGCCCGGTTCCATGGTATATGCTGAGGCTGAAGTCATTTGAAAAATTATCTTAACTGTAGAGGCTAAAGGGTTGCTAGACATAGAATCAGGTAGTATGTTCATGCCTTCCGCAGATATGATTGCCTATAGAGTGCCTGGTGCTCCTAAAAGTGTTGGAAATATGGCACCAAAAAGAGAAGCTCTCTTTTTCATGAGTTCACATTCCAAAGAAGCAAAACCATGGATGCAGCTCATTCCCAAATATCTCAGAGGATTCTTTTTTGACAGTAACAAATCACAACTAATTCCAAGAATGAAGAAGAAATATAAAGGACTGCTGAAAAGAATATTAACTTAAAATACTTTTTTATTTAGGAAATATAAGGCTGGAGCAATAGCATAGTAGGTAGGACATTTGCCTTGCACATGGTCGACCTGAGTTTGATTCCTCCACCCCTCTCAGAGGGCCTGGCAAGCTACTGAGAGTATTCCGCCTGCACGGCAAAGCCTGGCAAGCTACCCGTGATGTATTCGATATACCAAAAACAGTAACAACATGTCTCATAATGGAGATGTTACTGGTGCCTGCTCAAGCAAATTGATGAACAATGGGAGGGCAGTGCTACAGGAAATACAACTTTTCAAAAACTGGTGAGTAAAATTTTCAGAAAAGATGTTCATATACTATATAGGTATACACACTTTTACTTTCTAGAAGTAATTTTTACAACATTTATATCAAGATGTGTCTTAGTGCCACTGAAATATAAAAATACAGATGTGTTTATAAGTCAGCCTAAACATTGACTTTAAATTGGGATTATTCAAATATGTGGATTAGGACACAGTTAGAAGACAGTAGACAATATGGATTAGGACAGAGCTGGAAGATGGTAGACAATGTTTAAAAGAAATTACTGGGAATTTTCAATGTTTTCTAGCCATTCCCAATCAAGTCTAGTTTGAATGGAAAGGAAACAACCAATATGTAGATGAGACTGTAAAGTGAAATTGCCCAAAACATGGGTTGAAATCTTGCTCCTATTACGAATATATTATGTGGCCTGGTAAAGTTACTTAATGCCTCTGATCCCTACTATCCTCATCTGAAAAGAAATAATACTATTTTTTTTTCGAGCGGGTAGGGCGTTCGCCTTACAAGCGGCCAACATGGCCGACCCGAGTTCGATTCCTCCGCCCCTCTCGGAGAGCCCGGCAAGCTACCGAGAGTATTTGATATGCCAGACACAGTAACAACAAAGTCTCCAATGGAGACGTTACTGGGCCCGCTCGAGCAAATCGATGATCAATGGGAGGGCCTTTACCTTTACCTTTATACCAAAGGTGTCTATTTTGCAAGGTGGTTGAGAGAATGCAAAATAGCATGCATAAGGCTCATAGTAAACTTTCAATGTTAGTGGTATCAAGCTAGAGGTATACCAGAAAGCCATATAGTCAGGCCAATTTTGAGAGACATATAAACTATCAAGTAGGATAGATGTATCTCAGGTTGCTAATGTTCTCCTTGGATAACTTCTTAGAAGGAGGCTTGGAGCATCATCCTCAATGGGGAAAAACTGAGAGCCTTCCCTCTAAGATCAGGGACGAGACAGGGATGCCCACTCTCTCCACTGCTGTTCAATATAGTACTGGAAGTACTTGCAATAGCGATTAGGCAGGAAAAAGATATTAAGGGCATTCAGGTAGGAAAGGAAGAAATCAAGCTCTCACTATTCGCAGATGATATGATACTATACTTAGAGAACCCAATAACTTCCACCAAAAAACTCCTAGAAACAATAGACTCATATAGTAAAGTAGCAGGTTATAAAATCAATACCCAAAAGTCCATGGCTTTCCTATACGCAAACAGTGAGAGAGAAGAAAGCAACATGAAAAAAACAATCCCATTCACAATTGTGCCCCAGAAAATCAAGTACCTAGGAATCAGCTTAACTAAGGAAGTAAAGGACCTGTACAAAGAAAACTACAAAACGCTACTTCAGGAAATAAAAGAGGACATGAGGAAATGGAAAGATATCCCCTGCTCATGGGTCGGGAGACTTAACATTGTCAAAATGGCAATTCTACCGAAAGCATTATATAAATTCAATGCAATCCCTATAAGGATACCCATGACATTCTTCAAAGAAATGGAGCAAACACTCCTGAAATTTATATGGAACAATAAGCCCCCACGAATAGCTAAAGCAATTCTTGGGAAAAAGAAAATGGGAGGAATCAACCTCCCGAACTTCAGACTGTACTACAAAGCAGTAATAATTAAAACAGCATGGTACTGGAACAAAGGCAGAACTGCAGACCAATGGAACAGGGTTGAATACACTGACATCTCTCCTCAATCATATGCTCATCTAATCTTTGATAAAGATGCAAGTAATGTGAAGTGGAGTAAGGAAAGCCTCTTTAATAAATTGTGTTGGCATCACTGGACGGCTACATGCAAAAAAATAGGCTCAGAACTCTGCCTAACACCATGTACAAAAGTAAGATCAAAATGGATTAAAGACCTCAACATCAGACCAGAAACCATAAGGTACATTGAAGATAAAGTTGGCAAAACCCTCCATGACATTGAAGCTAATGGTATCTTCAAAGATGCCATGCCACTGGCCAAGCAAGTGAAAACAGAGATAGATAAATGGGACCATCTTAAACTAAGAAGCTTCTGCACCTCCAAAGAAACAGTGACCAAAATACAAAGACAGTCTACAGAATGGGAAAGGATATTCACCGAATACACATCTGACAAGGGGTTGATATCCAGGATATACAAAATACTGGTTAAACTCCACAAGAAGAAAACATCCAACCCCATCCAAAAATGGGGCAATAAAATGAACAGAAACTTTCTCAAAGAAGAAATCCGAATGGCAAAAAAGCACATGAGAAAATGCTCTACATCATTAATCATCAGGGAGATGCAGATCAAAACCACAATGAGATACCATCTCACACCTCAGAGACTGGCCCACATTCAAAAGAACAAAAGCAACCGATGCTGGCGCGGATGTGGTGAGAAAGGGACACTCCTTCACTGTTGGTGGGAATGTCCACTGGTTCAGCCCTTCTGGACAACAGTATGGACGATTCTCAAAAAATTAGAAATTGAGCTCCCATTTGACCCAGCAATACCACTCCTGGGAATATATCCCAGAGAGGCAAAAAATGTATAGTCGAAGTGACATCTGCACTTGTTTGTTCATTGCAGCACTCTTTACAATAGCCAGAAACTGGAAGAAACCTGAATGCCCAAGAACAGATGACTGGTTAAAGAAACTTTGGTACATCTACACAATGGAGTACTATGTAGCTGTTAGAAAAGATGAAGTCATGAAATTTACATACAAGTGGTACAATATGGAAAGTATCATGCTAAGCGAAATGAGTCAGAAAGAGAGGGATAGACATAGAAAGATTGCATTCATCTGGGGGATATAAAGTAACAAAATATGAGATTAATACCCAAGAATAGCTGAGATCAGCACCAGAAGGATTACTCCATAACTTAGAGGCCAGCCAGGTATCCTAGAGGAAAGGGCAGTTCAGATAGAGAAGGGAGCACCAAATAAAGTATGTTTGTAGGATCCTCCCAGGAGGGGAGATGCATGTCGAAAGTAGACTATGGACTGAACATGTTTGCCACTCAATGCCTCTTTTGCAGACCACAACACCCAAAAGGAAAGAGAGAACACAGGGGATTGCCCTGCCACAGAGACAGGGGGGATGGGGGGATGGGGGTGGGAGGGATATTATCCATGGTGGTGGAAAATGGGCACTGGTGGAGGGATGGGTATCTGATCATTGTATAATTGAAACCAAAGCACAAAAAATTGTAAATCTACAACTTTAATAAAAATAAAATAAAATAAAGGGAAAAAAAAAAGAAAGAGGCTTGGAATACAATAGAAGAATTGTCAGAAAAAAGGAAAAACACCAACCAGATAATAAAGAATGGAGTTTAGCTGAGTAGGGGTGGATTCTGCAGCTATTAGTATGGATATTTACGATCAGGATAATGACTTTACAATGGAGATACAGGTATAGATTTTAAAGTTGTAATATTTCAAAACATGTTTTAAAGTTACAGTACCCAAAGCTGGTGAAGTTGTAATAAAACTGCTATACTCATGAGTATGGCAAATTGATGTTATCTTTTAGGAAGGTATTTTGACAGAATTCAAAGTTCTATAAATATTAATATTGTTAAATTTTGGAAAGTTACTTTATTTCAGTTTTTATGTTTTGAAACTTCATTTAAACACCAAAAAAGTTGCTCATAATACAATTGTTTAAGGCAATGTTCCAATACCTCCTTGCCACCAGTGCCCACAGTTTCCTATCCCTCCAAGCCTTACCCCTTAACAAGCACAAAAAAGTTTATATTGATTGTTACAACACACACTAACACATAAGGTAACTATTGCATTAATAATTCCCCTTGTAGTCAGGGTTGTTGCTTGGAATGCCAGGATGGCATATTCATTTGGCTCTCTGAGATTGTACATGCATGTTTATTCTCTGAGGTTGTACACACATGCTGGCTCTCTGAGGTTGCACATGTGTGCTGTTTCTCTGAGATTGCAAACATCAGCTGTGATGTCAGCAAATTTGAATGCTCTGCTCATTAATTTGGTTGAACACACTGTCATTTCCCTCCTACACTCCAATCCTGCACCTTTAGCAGGCACAAAATAATTTATTTTCTATTATTTGTTACAACAAGGGATTATCAGAAAATAGGTCAATAAAAGTCAATTTGTGATCACTGTTATGTCTCATGATATCTTACTGAAGTCATTGTCTAAGGATTTACTTAGCTGGTTGGTGCTAGCTGAGCCTTCTGTGTTATTGGTTTTGCTCATTGAGTTTGGTGATCTTCTACATAACTTTCCCGTCACATTTGCTGTGTTCCTACTGGGCTGTCAGTACTATGAAATTTGGAGGCATTCTAGAGCCATCGATGCTGCAGGGTCTGAGCAGCAATGCATCCTTGGGTGCCCACACTGAACCAACAATCTGGTTGGCCAAGAATTGTCTGGAGATCTCCCAACACAACTTAGAATACTTCCACCTCCTCACCAAAAGCAAAAGAAAAAAAAAAGAAAAAGAAAAATCAAGGGGAGGATTTAAAAAAAATTTTATTAGTGAAATACCATGAGGTACAGTTGTAGACTTACAATTTTTTGTGCTTGGGTTTCAATTATACAATGATCAAGTACCCATCCCTCCACCAGTGACCTTTTTCCACCACCACGGGTTCCAGTATCCCTCCCACTCCCCATCCCCCCACCCCACCCTGCCTCTGTGGCAGGGCATTCCCCCTTGTTCTCTCTCTCCTTTTGGGTGTTGTGGGGCAGGTTTTCCAGATTGGCTAACCCATAAAGATTTTGGGAGAACAATTTACCTAAAGAGGGTATGAAAGCTCTGTCTTTCCTTACATATTACCCTATATATTTCTTTTATTTTATGGTTGATTCATATCTTTTATATCTTTTAGTATCATTTGTAATTAATTGGTAATTCAATGAGTAAAGGGACTTCTTACATTAGTTATATACAACGTTCTAGCAAATCAAGTGTGAGGAGGGTATCATAGAAACTTCTGAGATATAACCAGTTCGTCAAAAGCACAGGTGACAATCTAGGCTTGCAACGTGAACCTGGAGCAAAGAAGGGGAATATAGAATTTCCATTCTGTAACTGGTTGACCAGAAGTCCAGGTGGAAGTCTGGACAAATGGCCAGTTTGTGTAGTGAAAGCATTTTGGGTACACTGAGCTCTTAACTTCTGAAATGTGATATTTTTTTGGGTGGATAGTATCAGATTTGAGTTGAATTCTGGATCACCCTGCTGGTTTCTGAGGATGGCTTGTTAGCTTGGAGAAAACTCCATATAAACACCCCTCTTAGAAATCAGTTCCAGAAAACTACCAGTGCAGAAGTATTTTTTATTTTCAATTTTTCAGAGGATTTTGAGAAGGATTAACATTACTTCCTATTTACATGTTTGGCAGAATTTACCAGTTAAATTATTTGGTCCTAGGCTTTCTTTTGTTGGGATTTTTTTTCAAAATTATGTATTCAACCTCCTTACTTATGAGTCTGTTAATATTTTACAGTTTTACATGTTTGTCTTGGTAATTGTATGTTTCTAGAAATTTATTCATTTTTTGTAGTCTATCCATTTTTCAGTTTATGATTATTCACAGTTGTTGCTTATGATTCTTTTTAATTCTATAGTTACTGTCACTGTCCTCCCGTTGTTCATCGATTTTTCTCGAGCAGGTAACGTCTCCATTGTGAGACTTTGTTGTTACTGTGTTTGGCATATTGAATACACCACGGGGAGCTTGCCAGGCTCTGCCGTGTGGGCGAGATACTCTCAGTAGCTTGCCGGGCTCTCCGAAAGGGGTGGAGGAATCAACTCGGGTCGGCCATGTCGTCTGTGTGCAAGGCAAATGCCCTACCCGCTGTGCTAATTCTATAGTATCAGTAGTAATATCTTTCATATTAAATTTTCTCATAGTTTCATTCTGTTTTCCTTATTCTAAATTATGGTGAGAAATGCCCAGTCTGTGATCCATATAAGGCCTATGAATTCAGGTAGGTCTGGTTATGGCATACGATGGTACATACATGGTATATGAAGACATATGTACTTCTCATCACAGCTCATATACCTGTATTTTGGGGCCAGTAAATTATGTTGTACATCTCCAAATGGTACTTAGTAGAAAAAGGTGCCACACTTCTTTCATATTTTCTAAAAATACCCAAAACCAAAACCTCCCAAAAGCTCATCTATTACAGGATAAGGCTTTTTATCTCTTTCAGCTCTAGCTGTAAATGAGGTTGTAAATTAAAGAGGTTAAGGAATAAAATAACCACAATAGAGGCCTTATTTTCTAACAGGTATGAATGGGAGGTTGAAGGTAGTTATTAGTTCATGGATCTTAGAAAACTGAGCTAGACGACATGTGAGAAGTTCTTGATTAGGATCCCAGGCTGTTCCTTAGGAATTACTCTCCATGACTCTTAGCTAACACATCTCAGCTCTTGACTCCTCCTTCTAAGTCACTCCTCTTCTCCTATAATAAAAAGCCTGTTTTTGAGGCTGAGCAGTTCGCTCATTATGCTTTCTTTCTCATCAAACTTTGGGGATCCGAAGGCTTCTTTCATTTTGTTCTGCTTCTGTCATTTTCAGTCCAATATGATGTATCTTCTGTCAATATAATTTTCTTTAAAATTTTGTAGGCTTTTATTAATCTCATTGTAGATTCCTTTTATTAGACAAAACCCACTAAGAGTCTTTGAAACAGGTCCTTCTCTCTGTCTTAGATTCCTAAAGGAGAGAAATGTCTTTAGGATCCTAGATACTATATTACATAAGAGGTAGCAATTTACAAGTCTGAACTTATGATCTTTTTACCCCACTATATTTAAAACTGTGGTTTACAAAGTTGTTCATTATGATTTATTATAGGCATTCAATATTTCAAAACCAGTCACACCACCATCACCTTTCTTCCATGGTTGGCTCTGTTTTCCCAACCATTCCTCAATCCTGCCCCCTCAGCAGGCCCATAGTTATTGATTTTGTTTGCTTGTTACCACTAAATAGCTAATGGAATTATCAAAAAATACGTCAGTAAAAGAAAATTTGTGAAAATTGTTGTACCTCACGTTGGGGACATTAAGTCCTTGCTTGAGAGTTTAGGGAGCTGTTGTTGCTAGTTAAGCCTTTTGTGTTGATGTTTTTGTTAGTCTAGATTATTTGGTTTTGACGTTATATTCCCATCTAATCTGTGTGCTCCTACAGGGATGCTTGTATTGTAGAGTTTGGAGATGTTGCTCCAGAAAATCCATAATATTTAACTAGGCAGTCTGGCCAGAGGCATGGTGGCCCCTACTGGGGTATGAGTGTGTCTACTGGGACTTTGGTAGGGCATGCATTTGGTCGTCTCCCTCCCAAGGTCACCTTGGATGGAGGTCTCAGCCAGGATTGAGTAGTTTAGAAATTATTTTTTTGGAAAAAATATATTTAATTTGAAATAATTATTACAAGAAGGGGAAAAGTGACCTTTGCAATGGGGAAGGAGAAAAAATTATAAAATGAATATATTATTTTTATCCATAAGATATCTGCAATGCTGCCCCATCACAAAGCTGAAGGCGAAAATACCCCGAAGGATCACACACTCACACTCGAGATCCCTGTGCTGCGTAAAATTCCCCCCACTGCAACCACCAAAGCCCCACATCTTTCTAAAGTCTCCGAAGCAACTCAAAACCCAGACACCGACGAGATATATGGGAGTGAAAAACAACCACAAAAGCACCCCAAAAGCTGTCACGGTCTATTGGTCACAGTACAGGGACTGGAGGTGAGAGGTTCTCACATCCTGCCACTAATTGGACTTCAGTGTCCCCTTCGACAGTGAAGTATCACGTTGTCCTTTAAATGTGTGCCGATAAGAGGCCTGATCCTCCTGACATCATTAGGAAGTAACCGTGCACTTGGAAGACTCCCCTCTGTGACATCATCCATCACCAAGGAGGTTTAAAGTGCAACATTCCAAGTGTAGAGAGACCATTAGGTCAGCTCAGGTGAATCAGTGCAAGGGGTATAAAGGAGAGGAGAGGCAAGAGCTGGTGGCCGAGTGTGCAGCGCGCGCCTCCTAGCTGCAGACGCTCAGGTCGCGGCTGTTCAGGACGGCCCAGGAGCAGAAGAACGCCTGGAGAAGCTCGACCAGACCGAGGACCAGCACCTGGTGGAGATGGAGGACGCCCTGAACAAGCTGCAGGAGGCGGAGACAAAGGTAAAGCACCTGGAGGGTGGCCCCGGCGAGGACAGCCAGGTGCGGGGGCAGGAGACTCTGTGCTCTTCTCTTCCGGGCGCTGGGTTTTATAGTCTCTGAGTCTTATCATCTCATTCCTACTTTGGACAAACTGGCAAGCTACCAAATGTATCCTGCTCCACGGCAGAGTCTGGCAAACTCCCCGTGGAGTACCCAATATGCAAAATACCAGTAACAATGATGGATCTCATTCTCCTAACTCTAAAAGAGCCTTGAATATAGCACTTTTTAAAAAATCTCAGGGTTAGGACGAAGGAGACGTTACTGGGGCCTGCTCGAGGCAATTGACGAATAACAGGATGGTCGTGATCGTGGTCGTGATATCTGCAATAAATGACAATAAAAATCTGTAAACTCTTTTTTTTTAATAGTGAAACAACATGAGGTAGATTTACAATTTACAATTTTTTGTGCTTGGGTTTCGATTATACAAAGATCAAATACCCATCCCTCCACCAGTGCCCATTTTCCACCACCATGGATAATATTCCTCCCACGCCAATCCCCCCCATCCCACCCTGCCTCTGTGGCAGGGCATTCCCTTTTGTTCTCTCTCTCCTTTTGGGTGTTGTGGTCTGCAAAAGAGGCATTGAGTGGCAAACATGTTCAGTCCATAGTCTACTTTCAACATGCATCTCCCCTCTTGGGAGGATCCTCCAAACACCCTTTATTTGGTGCTCCCTTCTCTATCTGAGCTGTCATGGGTATCCTTATAGGGATTGCATTGAATTTATACAATGCATTTGGTAGTATTGCCATTTTGACAATGTTAAGTCTCTCGACCCATGAGCAGGGGATATCTTTCCATTTCCTCATGTCCTCTTTTATTTCCTGAAGTAGCATTTTGTAGTTTTCTTTGTACAGGTCCTTTACTTCCTTAGTTAAGCTGATTCCTAGGTACTTGATTTTCTGGGGCACAATTGTGAACGGCATTGTTTTTTCCATGTTGCTTTCTTCTCTGTCACTGTTTGCATATAGGAAAGCCATGGACTTTTGGGTATTGATTTTATAGCCTGCAACTTTACTATACGAGTCTGTTGTTTCTAGGAGTTTTTTGGTGGAGGTTATTGGGTTCTCTAAGTATAGTATCATATCATCTGCGAATAGTGAGAGCTTGATTTCTTCCTTTCCTTCCTGAATGCCCTTAATATCTTTTTCTTGCCTAATCGCTATTGCAAGTACTTCCAGTACTATATTGAACAGCAGTGGAGAGAGTGGGCATCCTTGTCTCATCCCTGATCTTAGAGGGAAGGCTCTCCGTTTTTCCCCATTGAGGATGATGCTTGCTGTAGGCTTGTGGTAGATGGCTTTAATTATGTTGAGGAAGGTCCCCTCTATACCCATTTTGGCTAGGGTTTTCATCATAAAGGGGTGCTGGATCTTGTCAAATGCTTTCTCTGCATCTATTGATATGATCATATGCTTTTTATCCTTTCTTTTTTTTTAATAGTGAAGCACCATGAGGTACAGATGTAGATTTACAAATCTTTGTGCTTGAGTTTCGGTCATACAATGATCAAATAACCATCCCTCCAACAGTGCCTATTTCCACCCACTCCCCCTCCCACCCTGCCTCTGTGGCAGGGCATTCCCCTTTGTTCTCTCTCTCCTTTTGGGTGTTGTGTCTGCAAAAGAGGCATTGAGTGGCAATTATGTTCAGTCCATAGTCTACTTTCAACATGCATTTCCCCTCCTGGGAGGATCCTCCAAACACCTTTCATTTGGTGTTCCCTTCTCTATCTGAACTGCCCTTTCCCCTAGAATATCCGGCTGGCCACTAAGCTATGGAGTAATCCTCCTGGTGTTGATCTCAGCTATTCTTAGGTATTGGTCTCATATTTTGTTGCTTTATATCCCCCAGATGAATGCAATTTTTCTATGTCTATCCCTCTCTTTCTGACTCATTTTGCTTAGCATGATACTTTCCATATTGTACCACTTGTATGTAAATTTCATGCCTTCATCTTTTCTAACAGCTACATAGTACTCCATTGTGTAGATGTACCAAAGTTTCTTTAACCAGTCATCTGTTCTTGGGCATTCAGGTTTCTTCCAGTTTCTGGCTATTGTAAAGAGTGCTGCAATGAACAAACAAGTGCAGATGTCACTTCGACTACACATTTTTGCCTCTCTGGGGTATATTCCCAGGAGTGGTATTGCTGGGTCAAATGGGAGCTCAATTTGTAATTTTTTGAGAAACGTCCATACTGTTTTCCAAAAGGGCTAAACTAGTCGGCATTCCCATCAACAGTGAAGGAGTGTCCCTTTCTCACCACATCCGCGCCAGCAACGGTTGCTTTTGTTCTTTTGAATGTGGGCCAGTCTCTGAGGTGTGAGATGGTATCTCATTGTGGTTTTGATCTGCATCTCCCTGATGATTAATGATGTAGAGCATTTTCTCATGTGCTTTTTTGCCATTCGGATTTCTTCTTTGAGAAAGTTTCTGTTCATTTCATTGCCCCATTTTTTGATGGGGTTGGATGTTTTCTTCTTGTGGAGTTCAACCAGTATTTTATATATCCATGATATCAACCCCTTGTCAGATGTGTATTCGGTGAATATCCTTTCCCATTCTGTAGACTGTCTTTGTATTTTGGTCACTGTTTCTTTGGAGGTGCAGAAGCTTCTTAGTTTAAGATAGTCCCATTTATCTATCTCTGTTTTCACTTGCTTGGCCAATGGTGTGGCATCTTTGAAAGTACCATTAGCCTCAATGTCATGGAGGGTTTTGCCAACTTTGTCTTCAATGTAACTTATGGTTTCTGGTCTGATGTTGAGGCCTTTAATCCATTTTGATCTTACTTTTTTATTTATTTATTTATTTATTTACAGTTGTAGATTTACAATTTTTTTTGTGCTTGGGTTTCAATTATACAATGATCAGATACCCATCCCTCCACCAGTGCCCGTTTTTCACCACCATGGATAATATCCCTCCCACCCCCATCCCCCCATCCCCCCCTGCCTCTGTGGCAGGGCAATCCCCTGTGTTCTCTCTCTCCGTTTGGGTGTTGTGGTCTGCAAAAGAGGCATTGAGTGGCAAACATGTTCAGTCCATAGTCTACTTTCGACATGCATCTCCCCTCCTGGGAGGATCCTCCAAACACCCTTTATTTGGTGCTCCCTTCTCTATCTGAACTGCCCTTTCCTCTAGGATACCCGGCTGGCCTCTAAGTTATGGAGTAATCCTCCTGGTGCTGATCTCAGCTATTCTTGGGTATTAATCTCATACTTTGTTACTTTATATCCCCCAGATGAATGCAATCTTTCTATGTCTATCCCTCTCTTTCTGACTCATTTTGCTTAGCATGATACTTTCCATATTGTACCACTTGTATGTAAATTTCATGACTTCATCTTTTCTAACAGCTACATAGTACTCCATTGTGTAGATGTACCAAAGTTTCTTTAACCAGTCATCTGTTCTTGGGCATTCAGGTTTCTTCCAGTTTCTGGCTATTGTAAAGAGTGCTGCAATGAACAAACAAGTGCAGATGTCACTTCGACTATACATTTTTGCTTCTCTGGGATATATTCCCAGGAGTGGTATTGCTGGGTCAAATGTGAGCTCAATTTCTAATTTTTTGAGAATCGTCCATACTGTTGTCCAGAAGGGCTGAACCAGTCGACATTCCCACCAACAGTGAAGGAGTGTCCCTTTCTCGCCACATCCACGCCAGCATCGGTTGCTTTTGTTCTTTTGAATGTGGGCCAGTCTCTGAGGTGTGAGATGGTATCTCATTGTGGTTTTGATCTGCATCTCTCTGATGATTAATGATGTAGAGCATTTTCTCATGTGCTTTTTTGCCATTCGGATTTCTTCTTTGAGAAAGTTTCTGTTCATTTCATTGCCCCATTTTTGGATGGGGTTGGATGTTTTCTTCTTGTGGAGTTTAACCAGTATTTTGTATATCCTGGATATCAACCCCTTGTCAGATGTGTATTCGGCGAATATCCTTTCCCATTCTGTAGTCTGTCTTTGTATTTTGGTCACTGTTTCTTTGGAGGTGCAGAAGCTTCTTAGTTTAAGGTAGTCCCATTTACCTATCTCTGTTTTCACTTGCTTGGCCAGTGGCGTGGCATCTTTGAAGATACCATTAGCTTCAATGTCATGGAGGGTTTTGCCAACTTTATCTTCAATGTACCTTATGGTTTCTGGTCTGATGTTGAGGTCTTTAATCCATTTTGATCTTACTTTTGTACATGGTGTTAGGCAGAGTTCTGAGCCCATTTTTTTGCATGTAGCCATCCAGTGATGCCAGCATAATTTGTTAAAGAGGCTTTCCTTACTCCACTTCACATTTCTTGCACCTTTATCAAAGATTAGATGAGCATATGATTGAGGAGAGATGTCAGTGTATTCAACCCTGTTCCATTGGTCTGCAGTTCTGCTTTTGTTCCAGTACCATGCTGTTTTAATTATTACTGCATTGTAGTAGAGTTTGAAGTTCGGGAGGTTGATTCCTCCCATTTTCTTTTTCCCAAGAATTGCTTTAGCTATTCGTGGGGGCTTATTGTTCCATATAAATTTCAGGAGTGTTTGCTCCATTTCTTTGAAGAATGTCATGGGTATCCTTATAGGGATTGCATTGAATTTATACAATGCTTTCAGTAGTATTGCCATTTTGACAATGTTAAGTCTCCCGACCCATGAGCAGGGGATATCTTTCCATTTCCTCATGTCCTCTTTTATTTCCTGAAGTAGCGTTTTGTAGTTTTCTTTGTACAGGTCCTTTACTTCCTTAGTTAAGCTGATGCCTAGGTACTTGCTTTTCTGGGGCACAATTGTGAACGGGATTGTTTTTTTCATATTGCTTTCTTCTCTGTCACTGTTTGCATATAGGAAAGCCATGGACTTTTGGGTATTGATTTTATAGCCTGCAAATTTACTATACGAGTCTATTGTTTCTAGGAGTTTTTTGGTGGAGGTTATTGGGTTCTCTAAGTATAGTAACATATCATCTGTGAATAGTGAGAGCTTGATTTCTTCCTTTCCTACCTGAATGCCCTTAATATCTTTTTCTTGCCTAATCGCTATTGCAAGTACTTCCAGTACTATATTGAACAGCAGTGGAGAGAGTGGGCATCCTTGTCTCTTCCCTGATCTTAGAGGGAAGGCTCTCCGTTTTTCCCCATTGAGGATGATGCTTGCTGTAGGCTTGTGGTAGATGGCTTTAATTATGTTGAGGAAAGTCCCCTCTATGCCCATTTTGGCTAGGGTTTTCATCATAAAGGGGTGCTGGACCTTGTGAAATGCTTTCTCTGCATCTATTGATATGATCATATGCTTTTTATCTTTTCTTTTGTTGATATGGTGTATTATGTTGATTGATTTCCGAATGTTAAACCATTCTTGCATCCCTGGGATGAATCCTACTGGGTCGTGGTGTATGATCTTTTTGATGAGTAGTTGGATTCTATTTGCTAGTAGTTTGTTGAGGATCTTTGCATCTGTGTTCATCAGGGATATCGGCCTGTAATTCTCTTTCTTTGTGGTATCTCTGTCTGCTTTTGGTATCAGTGTGATATTCGCTTCGTAGAAACTATTCGGAAGTGTTTTGGATATTTCAATTTCGTGGAAAATCTTAAAGAGTATGGGGAGTAAGTCCTCTTTACAGATTTGGAAGAATTCACTAGTGAATCCATCCGGGCCAGGGCTTTTCTGCTTGGGGAGAATTTTTGTTACCATTTCAATTTCCTTGATGGTGATAGGTTTGTTCAGGTATTCCAGGTCTTCTTGGTTCAGCCTTGGGAGTCTGTAGGAGTCTAGGAATTTATCCATTTCCTCGAGGTTTTGATGTTCCGTGGCATAAAGCTTCTCAAAGTACTCCCTGAGGATCCTTTGAATTTCTGTAGTTTCTGTTGTAATGACCCCCTTTTCATTTCTGATTCGGTTTATTAGGGTTTTCTCTCTCCCCTTCTTTGTGAGTTTTGCTAGAGGCTTATCGATCTTGTTAATTTTCTCAAAGAACCAGCTCTTGGTTTCATTGATCTTTCAGATTGTTTTTTGGGTTTCCATCTCGTTAATCTCTGCTCTGAGTTTTATTATTTCCTTCCTCCTGTTCGGGTTGTGCTCCTTTTGTTGGTCCTTCTCCAAGCTCTTAAGCTGTGAGGTTAGTTTATTTATGTGCGCTCACTCCTCCTTTCTGAGGAATGCTTGTAGAGCTATAAACTTTCCTCTTGAGACACCTTTGCTGTGTCCCATAAGTTTTGGTAACTCGTGTCCTCATTTTCCATCGTTTCTAGGAATCTTTTGATTTCTTCTTTGATTTCCATTCTAAGCTACTCGTTGTTCAATAGCGCACTGTTTAATTTCCAGGTGTTTGATTTAGTTTTCTGTTTTTGTGTGTGATTTACTTCTAATTTAAGCGCATTGTGGTCTGAGAAGATTGTTGATACAATCTCTATCTTCTTAATTTTATGGAGGTATGTTTTGTTGCTCAGCATATGGTCTATCTTGGAGAATGTTTCATGTACGCTTGAGAAGAATGTGTATTCAGCCTTTTGAGGATGAAGTGTCCTGTATATATCTATTGAGTCCCTTTCTTCCATTGTTTCCCTCAGATTAAGTATGTCCTTGCTAAGTTTGAGTCTGTTTGATCTATCCAGAGGTGACAAAGCGGTGTTGAAGTCTCCCACTAGTATTGTGTTGTTATTGATGTCTTTTTCCAAATCTATGAGTAGTTGTTTTAAGTACTTTGCTGGTCTCTCATTAGGTGCATATACATTTATTATTGTAAGTTCTTCCTGTTGTACAGATCCTTTGATCAATAAGAAATGGCCTTCACTGTCTCATATGACCTTCTTCACTCTGAAATCGATGTGGTCTGATATTAAGGTGGCTACCCCAGCTTTTTTATGGGAGCTGTTTGCCTGTAGGATTGTTTTCCAGCCTTTGACTCTGAGTCTGTGATTGCTTTGATTGTTAAGGTGTGTTTCTTGCAGTCAGCAGAATGTTGGGTTCAATTTTCTAATACATCCTGCCACTCTGTGTCTTTTAATTGGTGCGTTTAGCCCATTGACATTGAGAGAGATTATTGTTATGGTATTTTGTCCCTTTGTTCTGTTGAAATGAGGTGTATTTGAGGGGCCTGTCCTTTCTTAAAGTAGCCCATTTAGTTGTTCTTGTAACGACGGTTTTGAGTCTATGAAGTTCCTGAGCTGTTGTTTGTCTGTGAAACTGTGTGTTGTTCCTTCTATTATGAATGAGAGTCTCGCTGGGTAAAGTATTTTTGGAGAGGCATTTATTTCATTGAGTTTTCTCACTATGTCCCACCACTGTTTTCGGGCCCTGAGGGTTTCATCAGAAAAATCAGCTGTGAATTTTAAGGATGCTCCTTTGTAAGAGATTTCTTTCTTCGGTCTTGCTGCTTTCAGAATTTTGTCTCTGTCTAAGGTTTTGGTCATTTTGATCAGGATGTGTCTTGGGGTATTTTTGTTCGGATTTCTTCTAGCTGGTACCCTTCGGGCCTCCTGAATGTGGTCACAAGTTTTCTTCAGCTCTGGAAATGTTGTAGCAAAGATGTCTTTGACAGTTTCTTCTTCATCAGGGTTTTCTTCCTGTCCCTCTGGGACTCCAATAATTCTTATGTTACCCCTCTTGGCTTCATCACGATCTTCTCTTGCCATCTGTTCCCGAACTGTGAGTCTCTTTTCCATTTTCTGCTCTTTTCTGGCGAGTCTCTGAACTTCATCTTCAAGCTCACTGATTCTGTTCTCAGCAGCTGTTACTCTGCTTCTGAGGCCTTCCACTGAGGTTTTCAATTCGCCTACCAGGGTTTTCAGGTCCGACATTTCCGATTGCATTTTTCTCATTTCTGCCTTCAAATCCTCTTGTCTTTTATTGGCATTGCTTTCCATTGTTTCTTTTAGTTCCCTAAGCATCCTAAGTAGCTCCCTTCTGAATTCCTTGTCAGAGAGGTTGTCTAATACTACAATACTGTTGGTGTCTTCTGGGCTAGACTCTTCAATAAGAAAGTTTGGTGGGCTTTTGCGTTGCTTTACCATTGTGACTAGAGTGCTTTAGTCCTTCACCTTCACTGTTACTATTCTGGCTGGGTGAGGAGAGAGTTCCCGGATCCCTTCAGCTTTGTTGCCGCGGGATCTGATGTTGCCTCAGTTCCGGTCCCATCAGGTCAAGGGAGAAAACTGGCAATTCTAGGGGATCAAGGTAGCTGCGCATTCCCTGGGGGAGTCTCAAGCCGTGGGGCAGGCTGTACCTGGTTGAATGAGGAAAGACTGCCAGGAGCCGTTCAGTTTTGTTGCCAAACAATGGGCCTCGGTTCTGTCCAGCACAGATTATACTATTCCCTCTTACAGTGGGAAGGGATTATGGATAAGTTTTTGTCCATGGTAGGCACCCTTCTATGTTTCTGAGTTTGACGTTCTTCTCAGTCAGGCGTTATTCTTTGTTTTATAACAGACATTGAGTGAAACTTTTGGAGGAGGTGTTATTTGGAAATGAACTTATACAGCTGTTTTCAAACAGGTCTTTGTTGGAAGTTGAGTAGGCGAGTGGGATGTTGTTGGATTGCATTAGAAGAGGTGGGAAATGTTTGGTTGGTATTAGGCAACAAGTTGTGGGATGGGAGTCCTCAGTGCTTGATGTGAGTGATATAACTGCGGCCGCCCTCCAAGGAGAAGGCCACGCCCACTTTAAGAGGCCATGCCCCTTTCCTGGTGGCCACGCCCCGAGCCTGTCCCAGGCGACACCCACCAAGGATCCTGAAATGGAGGAAGGGTGGTCTACAGTCTCCCCACTGGGCTTCAGCCGGGAATCTGAGGCGCGGCTGGGGGGGCAGGAGCACTTCCCGGCTGGACGCCCCCGACCCACCTGGAGGGGAGGAGCCGACGGACTGGTGGTCGGTCCCTCGGAGATGGATGGGCGCTTTCCCCACTGGGCTTCAGGCGGGAATCTGAGGCGCGGCTGGGGGGCAGGAGCAGTTCCCGGCTGGACGCCCCCGATCCATCTGGAGGGGAGGAGCCGACGGACTGATGGTCCTTATTTTTTCTTTTGTTGATATGATGGATTATGTTGATTGATTTCCGAATGTTGAACCATCCTTGCATCCCTGGGATGAATCCTACTTGGTCATGGTGTATGATCTTTTTGATGAGTAGTTGGATTCTATTTGCTAGTAGTTTGTTGAGGATCTTTGCATCTGTGTTCATCAGGGATATCGGCCTGTAATTCTCTTTCTTTGTCGTATCTCTGCCTGCTTTTGGTATCAGTGTGATATTTGCTTCGTAGAAACTGTTCGGAAGTGTTTTTGATATTTCAATTTCGTGGAAAAGCTTAAAGAGCATCGGGAGTAAGTCCTCTTTAAAGATTTGGAAGAATTCACTAGTGAATCCATCTGGGCCGGGACTTTTCTGCTTGGGGAGAATTTTTGTTACCATTTCAATTTCCTTGATGGTGATAGGTCTGTTCAGGTATTCCAGGTCTTCTTGGTTCAGCCTTGGGAGTCTGTAGGAGTATAGGAATTTATCCATTTCCTCGAGGTTTTGATGTTCCGTGGCATAAAGTTTCTCAAAGTACTCCCTGAGGATCCTTTGAATTTCTGTAGTTTCTGTTGTAATGACCCCCTTTTCATTTCTGATTCGGTTTATTAGGGTTTTCTCTCTCCCTTTCTTTGTGAGTTTTGCTAGAGGCTTATCGATCTTGTTAATTTTCTCGAAGAAGCAGCTCTTGGTTTCATTGATCTTTCGGATTGGTTTTTGGGTTTCCATCTCATTAATCTCTGGTCTGAGCTTTATTATTTCCTTTCTCCTGTTCTGGTTGTGCTCCTTTTTTTGGTCCTTCTCCAAGCTCTTAAGCTGTGAGGTTAGGTTACTTATGTGTGCTCGCTCCTCCTTCCTGAGAAATGCTTGTAGAGCTATAAACTTTCCTCTTAACACAGCTTTTGCTGTGTCCCATAAGTTTTGGTAACTCGTGTCCTCATTTTCCTTCGTTTCTAGGAATCTTTTTTTTTCCCCTTATTTTATTTTATTTTATTTTAAAGTTGTAGATTTACAATTTTTTGTGCTTTGGTTTCAATTATACAATGATCAGATACCCATCCCTCCACCAGTGCCCATTTTCCACCACCATGGATAATATCCCTCCCAGCCCCATCCCCCCATCCCTCCTGTCTCTGTGGCAGGGCAATCCCCTGTGTTCTCTCTCTCCTTTTGGGTGTTGTGGTCTGCAAAAGAGGCATTGAGTGGCAAACATGTTCAGTCCATAGTCTACTTTCAACATGCATCTCCCCTCCTGGAAGGATCCTCCAAACACCCTTTATTTGGTGCTCCCTTCTCTATCTGAACTGCCCTTTCCTCTAGGGTACCCGGCTGGCCTCTAAGTTATGGAGTAATCCTCCTGGTGCTGATCTCAGCTATTCTTGGGTATTAATCTCATACTTTGTTACTTTATATCCCCCAGATGAATGCAATCTTTCTATGTCTATCCCTCTCTTTCTGACTCATTTTGCTTAGCATGATACTTTCCATATTGTACCACTTGTATGTAAATTTCATGACTTCATCTTTTCTAACAGCTACATAGTACTCCATTGTGTAGATGTACCAAAGTTTCTTTAACCAGTCATCTGTTCTTGGGCATTCAGGTTTCTTCCAGTTTCTGGCTATTGTAAAGAGTGCTGCAATGAACAAACAAGTGCAGATGTCACTTCGACTATAAATTTTTTGCCTCTCTGGGATATATTCCCAGGAGTGGTATCGCTGGGTCAAATGGGAGCTCAATTTCTAATTTTTTGAGAATCGTCCATACTGTTTTCCAGAAGGGCTGAACCAGTCAATATTCCCACCAACAGTGAAGGAGTGTCCCTTTCTCGCCACATCCACGCCAGCATCGGTTGCTTTTGTTCTTTTGAATGTGGGCCAGTCTCTGAGGTGTGAGATGGTATCTCATTGTGGTTTTGATCTGCATCTCCCTGATGATTAATGATGTAGAGCATTTTCTCATGTGCTTTTTTGCCATTCGGATTTCTTCTTTGAGAAAGTTTCTGTTCATTTCATTGCCCCATTTTTGGATGGGGTTGGATGTTTTCTTCTTGTGGAGTTTAACCAGTATTCTGTATATCCTGGATATCAACCCCTTGTCAGATGTGTATTCGGTGAATATCCTTTCCCATTCTGTAGACTGTCTTTGTATTTTGGTCACTGTTTCTTTGGAGGTGCAGAAGCTTCTTAGTTTAAGATAGTCCCATTTATCTATCTCTGTTTTCACTTGCTTGGCCAGTGGCATGGCATCTTTGAAGATACCATTAGCTTCAATGTCATGGAGGGTTTTGCCAACTTTATCTTCAATGTACCTTATGGTTTCTGGTCTGATGTTGAGGTCTTTAATCCATTTTGATCTTACTTTTGTACATGGTGTTAGGCAGAGTTCTGAGCCTATTTTTTTGCATGTAGCCGTCCAGTGATGCCAACACAATTTATTAAAGAGGCTTTCCTTACTCCACTTCACATTACTTGCACCTTTATCAAAGATTAGATGAGCATATGATTGAGGGGAGATGTCAGTGTATTCAACCCTGTTCCATTGGTCTGCAGTTCTGCCTTTGTTCCAGTACCATGCTGTTTTAATTATTACTGCTTTGTAGTACAGTTTGAAGTTCGGGAGGTTGATTCCTCCCATTTTCTTTTTCCCAAGAATTGCTTTAGCTATTCGTGGGGGCTTATTGTTCCATATAAATTTCAGGAGTGTTTGCTCCATTTCTTTGAAGAATGTCATGGGTATCCTTATAGGGATTGCATTGAATTTATACAATGCTTTCAGTAGTATTGCCATTTTGACAATGTTAAGTCTCCCGACCCATGAGCAGGGGATATCTTTCCATTTCCTCATGTCCTCTTTTATTTCCTGAAGTAGCGTTTTGTAGTTTTCTTTGTACAGGTCCTTTACTTCCTTAGTTAAGCTGATGCCTAGGTACTTGATTTTCTGGGGCACAATTGTGAACGGGATTGTTTTTTTCATGTTGCTTTCTTCTCTCTCACTGTTTGCGTATAGGAAAGCCATGGACTTTTGGGTATTGATTTTATAACCTGCAACTTTACTATACGAGTCTATTGTTTCTAGGAGTTTTTTGGTGGAAGTTATTGGGTTCTCTAAGTAGAGTATCATATCATCTGCGAATAGTGAGAGCTTGATTTCTTCCTTTCCTACCTGAATGCCCTTAATATCTTTTTTCCTGCCTAATCGCTATTGCAAGTACTTCCAGTACTATATTGAACAGCAGTGGAGAGAGTGGGCATCCCTGTCTCGTCCCTGATCTTAGAGGGAAGGCTCTCAGTTTTTCCCCATTGAGGATGATGCTTGCTGTAGGCTTGTGGTAGATGGCTTTAATTATGTTGAGGAAGGTCCCTTCTATACCCATTTTGGCTAGGGTTTTCTTCATAAAGGGGTGCTGGATCTTATCAAATGTTTTCTCTGCATCTATTGATATGATCATATGCTTTTTATCTTTTCTTTTGTTGATATGGTGGATTATGTTGATTGATTTCCGAATGTTAAACCATCCTTGCATCCCTGGGATGAATCCTACTTGGTCATGGTGTATGATCTTTTTGATGAGTAGTTGGATTCTATTTGCTAGTAGTTTGTTGAGGATCTTTGCATCTGTGTTCATCAGGGATATCGGCCTGTAATTCTCTTTCTTTGTCGTATCTCTGCCTGCTTTTAGTATCAGTGTGATATTTGCTTCGTAGAAACTGTTCGGAAGTGTTTTGATATTTCAATTTCGTGGAAAAGCTTAAAGAGCATCGGGAGTAAGTCCTCTTTAAAGATTTGGAAGAATTCACTAGTGAATCCATCCTGGCCAGGACTTTTGTGCTTGGGGAGACTTTTTATTACCATTTCAATTTCCTTGATGGTGATAGGTATGTTCAGGTATTCCAGGTCTTCTTGGTTCAGCCTTGGGAGTCTGTAGGATCTAGGAATTTATCCATTTCCTCGAGGTTTTGATGTTCCGTGGCATAAAGCTTCTCAAAGTACTCCCTGAGGATCCTCTGAATTTCTGTGGTTTCTGTTGTAATGACCCCCTTTTCATTTCTGATTCGGTTTATTAGGGTTTTCTCTCTCCCTTTCTTTGTGAGTTTTGCTAGAGGCTTATCGATCTTGTTAATTTTCTCGAAGAAGCAGCTCTTGGTTTCATTGATCTTTCGGATTGGTTTTTGGGTTTCCATCTCATTAATCTCTGGTCTGAGCTTTATTATTTCCTTTCTCCTGTTCTGGTTGTGCTCCTTTTTTTGGTCCTTCTCCAAGCTCTTAAGCTGTGAGGTTAGGTTACTTATGTGTGCTCGCTCCTCCTTCCTGAGAAATGCTTGTAGAGCTATAAACTTTCCTCTTAACACAGCTTTTGCTGTGTCCCATAAGTTTTGGTAACTTGTGTCCTCATTTTCCTTAGTTTCTAGGAATCTTTTGATTTTCTCTTTGATTTCCTGTCTAAGCCACTCGTTGTTCAATAGAACACTGTTTAATTTCCAGGTGATTGATTTAGTTTTCTGTTTTTGTTTGTGATTTACTTCTAATTTCAGCGCATTATGATCTGAGAAGATTGTTGATACAATCTCTATCTTCTTAATTTTATGGAGGCATGTTTTGTGGCTCACCATGTGGTCTATCTTGGAGAATGTTCCATGTACGCTTGAGAAGAATGTGTATTCAGCTTTTTGAGGATGAAGTGTCCTGTATATATCTACTAAGTCCCTTTCTTCCATTGTTTCCCTCAGGTGAAGTATGTCCTTGCTAAGCTTGAGTCTGGTTGATCTATCAAGAGGTGACAAAGCGGTGTTGAAGTCTCCCACTAGTATTGTGTTGCTATTGATGTCTTTTTCCAAATCTATGAGTAGTTGTTTTAAGTACTTTGCTGGTCTCTCATTAGGTGCATATACATTTAGTATTGCAAGTTCTTCCTGTTGTACAGATCCTTTGATCAATAAGAAATGGCCTTCACTGTCTCTTATGACCTTCTTCACTCTGAAATCGATGTGGTCTGATATTAGGATGGCTACCCCAGCTTTTTTCTGGGAGCTGTTTGCCTGTAGGATTGTTTTCCAGCCTTTGACTCTGAGTCTGTGTTTGCTTTGACTATTGAGATGTGTTTCTTGCAGGCAGCAGAACGTTGGGTTCAATTTTCTAATCCATCCTGCCACTCTATGTCTTTTAATTGGTGCGTTTAGCCCATTGACATTGAGAGAGATTATTGTTATGGGATTTTGTCGCATTGTTCTGTTGAAATTTGGTGTATTTGAGGAGCCTGTCTTGCCTTAAAGTAGCCCATTTAGTTGTTCTTGTAACGACGGTTTTGAGTCTATGAAGTTCCTGAGCTGTTGTTTGTCTGTGAAACTGTGTGTTGTTCCTTCTATTATAAATGAGAGTCTCGCTGGGTAAAGTATTTTTGGAGAGGCATTTATTTCATTGAGTTTTTTCACTATGTCCCACCACTGTTTTTGGGCCATGAGGGTTTCATCAGAAAAATCAGCTGTGAATTTTAAGGATGCTCCTTTGTAAGAGATTTCTTTCTTCGGTCTTGCTGCTTTCAGAATTTTGTCTCTGTCTAAGGTTTTGGTCATTTTGATCAGAATGTGTCTTGGGGTGTTTTTATTCGGATTTCTTCTAGCTGGTACCCTTCGGGCCTCCTGAATATGGTCACAAGTTTTCTTCAGCTCTGGAAACGTTGTAGCAATGATGTCTTTGACAGTTTCTTCTTCATCAAGGTTTTCTTCCTGTCCCTCTGGGACTCCAATAATTCTTATGTTACCCCTCTTGGCTTCATCACGATCTTCTCTTGCCATCTGTTCCCGAATTGTGAGTCTCTTTTCCATTTTCTGCTCTTTTCTGGAGACTCTCTGAACTTCATCTTCGAGCTCACTGATTCTGTTCTCAGCAGCTGTTACTCTGCTTCTGAGGCCTTCCACTGAGTTTTTCAATTCGCCTACGAGAGTTTTCAGGTCTGACATTTCCGATTGCATTTTCCTCATTTCTGCCTTCAAATCCTCTTGTCTTTTATTGGCATTGCTTTCCATTGTTTCTTTTAGTTCCCTAAGCATCCTACGTAGCTCTCTTTTGAATTCCTTGTCAGAGAGGTTGTCTAACACTACAGTACTGTTGGTGTCATCAGGGCTAGACTCTTCAATAAGAAAGTTTGGTAGGCTTTTGCGTTGCTTTACCATTGTGAGAAGTGTGGTTTAGTCCTTCACGTTCACTGTTAATATTCTGCTTGATATGCAGTGTGAGTTAAGATAGGCTTATGAGTTATTGGCTACTGTGTTTCTAGTGACTGAGCTAAACTAGAGAAGTTTCCATCTAAGAAGATAGCTTATGGTTCCTATGGCATATGTAGTGGGAAAATATTTCGTGGCCGCATTAGCGGCCGGGGCTCTGGAAAAAGTCCCTGGCACTGAGCGAGGAGTTGGGAACGTCTACGGTTGGAATAAGGAGCCGTTCAGCTTGGTTGCCCAGAGCTGGGCCTCCTTGCCTGTCCCGTGCCGATCAGGGGAGAAAACCGGTTTTCCAGGACATGCAGCTAGCTGTGCATGCACAGAGAGGGTCCCAGGCCCTTGGGGATGGGCTGTACCTGGTTGGAATAGGAGCCGTTCGGCTTGGTTGCCCAGAGCTGGGCCTCCGTGCCCATCCCGCGCAGATCAGGGGAGAAAACCGGTTTTCCAGGACATGGAGCTAGCTGTGCATGCGCAGAGAGGGTCCCAGGACCTTGGGGGTGGGCTGTACCTGGTTGGAATAGGAGCCGTTCAGCTTGGTTGCCCAGAGCTGGGCCTCCGTGCCCGTCCCGCGCAGATCAGGAGAGAAAACCGCTCAATTTCTAATTTTTTGAGAATCGTCCATACTGTTTTCCAGAAGGGCTGAACCAGTCGGCATTCCCATCAACAGTGAAGGAGTGTCCCTTTCTTGCCACATCCATGCCAGCATCGGTTGCTTTAGTTCTTTTGGATGTGGTCCAGTCTCTGAGGTGTGAGATGGTATCTCATTGTGGTTTTGATCTGCATCTCCCTGATGATTAATAACGTAAAGCATTTTCTCATATGCTTTTTTGCCATTCTGATTTCTTCTTCGAGAAAGTTTCTGTTCATTTTATTGCCCCATTTTTTGATGGGGTTGGATGTTTTCTTCTTGTGGAGTTCAACCAGTAATTTATATATCCATGATATCAACCCCTTGTCAGATGTGTATTCGGCGAATATCCTTTCCCATTATGTAGACTGTCCTGGTATTTTGGTCACTGTTTCCTGGAGGTGCAGAAACTTCTTAGTTTAACTATATCTGTTTTCACTTGCTCGGCCAGTGGTGTGGCATCTTTGAAAATATCATTAGCTTCAATGTCATGGAGGGTTTTGCCAACTTTGTCTTCAATGTACCTTATGGTTTCTGGTCTGATGTTGAGGTCTTTAATCCATTTTGATCTTACTTTTGTACATGGTGTTAGGCAGAGTTCTGAGCCCATTTTTTTGCATGTAGCCGTCCAGTGATGACAGCACAATTTGTTAAAGAGGCTTTCCTTACTCCACTTCACATTTGTTGTACCCTTATCAAAGATTAGATGATCATATGATTAAGGGGAGATATCAGTGTATTCAACCCTTTTCCATTGGTCTGCAGTTCTGCCTTTGCTCCAGTACCTTGCTGTTATAATTATTACTGCTTTGTAGTAGAGTTTGTAGTTAGGGAGATTGATTCCTCCCATTTTCTTTTTCCCAAGAATTGCTTTAGCTATTCGTGGGGGCTTATTATTCCATATGAATTTCAGGAGTGTTTGTTCCATTTCTTTGAAGAATGTCATGGGTATCCTTATAAGGATTGCATTGAATTTATAAAATGTTTTTGGTAGTATTGCTATTTTGACAATGTTAAGTCTCCCGACCCATGAGCAGGGGATATCTTTCCATTTCCTCATGTCCTCTTTTATTTCCTGAAGTAGCATTTTGTAGTTTTCTTTGTACAGGTCCTTTACTTCCTTAGTTAAGCTGATTCCTACGTACTTGATTTTCTGAGGCACAATTGTGATAGGGATTGTTTTTTTCATGTTGCTTTCTTCTCTCTCACTGTTTGCGTATAGGAAAGCCATGGACTTTTGGGTGTTAATTTTATAGCCTGCAACTTTACTATACAAGTCTATTGTTTCTAGGAGTTTTTTGGTGGAGGTTATTGGGTTCTCTAAGTATAGTATCATATCATCTGCGAATAGTGAGAGCTTGATTTCTTCCTTTCCTATCTGAATGCCCTTAATATCTTTTTCTTGCCTAATCGCTATTGCAAGTACTTCCAGTACTATATTGAACAGCAGTGGAGAGAGTGGGCATCCTTGTCTCGTCCCTGATCTTAGAGGGAAGGCTCTCAGTTTTTCCCCATTTAGGATGATGCTTGCTGTAGGCTTATGGTAGATGGCTTTAACTATGTTGAGTAAAGTCCCCTCTATACCCATTTTGGCTAGGGTTTTCATCATAAAGGGATGCTGGATCTTGTCAAATGCTTTCTCTGCATCTATTGATATGATCATATGCTTTTTATCTTTTCTTTTCTTGTTGATATGATGGGTTATGTTGATTGATTTTCGAACGTTAAACCATCCTTGTATCCCTGGGATGAATCCTACTTGGTCATGGTTTATGATCTTTATGATGAGTAGTTTATGATCTTTAGATGAGTAGTCTATTTGCTAGTAGTTTGTTGAGGATCTTTGCATCTGTGTTCATCAGGGATATCGGCCTGTAATTCTCTTTCTTTGTGCCATCTCTCTCTGCTTTTGGTATCAGTGTGATATTTGCTTCGTAGAAACTGTTCGGAAGTGTTTTTATATTTCAATTTCTTTTTTTTTTAGATCTATGTCTTATTTTATTTTTTTTATTTATTTTTTTATATAGTTTATTTCTTTATTGAATCACTGTGGGAAAAGTTACAGAGCTTTCGGGTTTAGGTCTCAGTCATGTAAGTATCAAACACATTTCCCTTTACCAATACTTATTTTTAACCGTGAGCCCCAATAGCACCCCACCTCCCACCCCTCCAAATTCCTGTGAGGCAGATGAGTTCTAGTTAATACTCTATCTACTTTGACTAGATACATTGTTTCGATAGAAGATACACAATTATTGTTTAGAGTTAACGACCCCCCCACCCCAATCAGATATGCTGAAACAGTGTTGTGAAAAGATTTGCTTACTACAGCTTGGTTTAATAATAAAATGATGTTGCACGGCCGCGGTAGCGGCCGCGCGGTTTTGGATTTCTGCTGTTTCACTTATTGACCCTGGAAGTGTTTCTATTAAAAGTTAGATAGTTAAGAGATTGGTTTCTGTGCTCTGGAGTCGTGGCCGTGCAGCTGGTTCTCTGTGCTAAGTCCTTGTGCCTCCGGGGCCGTGGCCGTGCCGGAGAGCCGCTCGTGGGGGGCAGCCGGTGACCTCAGTCGGGCGTGAAGGACGGCCCAGAACGCCCCCTTTCCCATGAGGCCCCCGCTGCCCCCCGCCCCCGGCTCAGACCTGCTGTCCACAAGGCTCCCGTGCGGCCGCCATCTTTCTTTCCAGAGAGGAGCAGGCGAGCAGGACAACACCCTTTCCCCTCCGGGCAGGCTTGGATTATATTTCAATTTCATGGAAAAGCTTAAAGAGGATTGGGAGTAAGTCCTCTTTACAGATTTGGAAGAGTTCACTAGTGAATTCATGCAGGCCGGGACTTTTGTGTTTGGGGAGACTTTTTATTACCATTTCAATTTCCTTGATGGTGATAGGTCTGTTCAGGTATTCCAGGTCTTCTTGGTTCAGCCTTGCGAGTCTGTAGGAGTCTACGAATTTATCCATTTCCACGAGTTTTTAATGTTCCGTGGCATAAAGCTTCTCAAAGTACTCTATGAGGATCCTTTGAATTTCTATAGTTTCTGTTGTAATGACCCCCTTTTCATTTCTGATTCGGTTTATTAGGGTTTCCTCTCTCCCTTTCTTTGTGAGTTTTGCTAGAGGCTTATCGATCTTGTTAATTTTCTCGAAGAACCAGGTCCTGGTTTCATTGATCTTTCAGATTGTTTTTTGGGTTTCCATCTCGTTAACCTCTGCTCTGAGTTTTATTATTTCCTTCCCCCTGTTGGGGTTGTGCTCTTTTTGTTGGTCCTTCTCCAAGCTCTTAAGCTGTGAGGTTAGGTTATTTATGTGGGCTCGCTCCTCCTTCCTGACGAATGCTTGCAGAGCTATAAACTTTCCTCTTAACACAGCTTTTGCTGTGTCCCATAAGTTTTGGTAACTCGTGTCCTCATTTTCTATCGTTTCTAGGAATCTTTTGATTTCTCTTTGATTTCCTTTCTAAGCCACTCGTTGTTCAATAGAACACTGTTTAATTTCCAGGTGTTTGATTTAGTTTTCTGTTTTTGTGTGTGATTTCCTTCTAATTTCAGTGCATTATGATCTGAGAAGATTATCGATACAATCTCTATCTTCTTAATTTTATGGAGGTAAGTTTTGTGGCTCAGCATGCGGTCTATCTTGGAGAATGTTCCATGTATGCTTGAGAAGAATGTGTATACAGCTTTTTGAGTATGAAGTGTCCGGTATATATCTACTAAGTCCTTTTTTTCCATTGTTTCCCTCAGATGAAGTATCTCCTTACTAAGCTTGAGTCTGGCTGATCTATCAAGAGGTGACAATACGGTGTTAAAGTCTCCCACTAGTATTGTGTTGCTATTGATGTCTTTTTCCAAATCTATGAGTAGTTGTTTTAAGTACTTTGCTGGTCTCTCATTAGGTGCATATACATTTAGTATTGCAAGTTCTTTCTGTTGTACAGATCTTTTGATCAATAAGAAATGGCCTTCACTGTCTCTTGTGACGTTCTTCATTCTGAAATCAATGTGGTCTGATATTAGGATGGCTACCCCAGCTTTTTTTATCGGAGCTGTTTGCCTGTAGGATTGTTTTCCAGCCTTTGACTCTGAGTCTGTGTTTGCTTTGACTATTGAGATGTGTTTCTTGCAGGCAGCAGAACGTTGGGTTCAATTTTCTAATCCATCCTGCCACTCTATGTCTTTTAATTGGTGCGTTTAGCCCATCGGCATTGAGAGAGATTATTGTTATGGGATTTTGACCCATTGTTCTGTTGAAATTTGGTGTATTTGAGGGGCCTGTCCTTTCTTAAAGTAGCCTATTTAGTTGTTCTTGTAACCATGATTTTGAGTCTATGAAGTTCCTGAGCTGTTGTTTGTCTGTGAAACAGTGTATTGTTCCTTCTATTATGAATGAGAGTCTCCCTGGGTAAAGTATTTTTGGTGAGGCATTTATTTCATTGAGTTTTCTCACTATGTCCCACCACTGTTTTTGGGCCATGAGGGTTTCATCAGAAAAATCAGCTGTGAATTTTAAGGATGCTCCTTTGTAAGAGATTTCTTTCTTCAGTCTTGCTGCTTTCAGAATTTTGTCTCTGTCTAAGGTTTTGGCCATTTTGATGAGGATGTGTCTTGGGGTATTTTTATTCGGATTTCTTCTAGCTGGTACCCTTCGGGCCTCCTGAATATGGTCACAAGTTTTCTTCAGCTCTGGAAATGTTGTAGCAATGATGTCTTTGACAGTTTCTTCTTCATCAGGGTTTTCTTCCTGTCCCTCTAGAACTCCAATAATCCTTATGTTACCCCTCTTGGCTTCATTACGATCTTCTCTTGCTGTCTCTTCCCGAATTGTGAGTATCTTTTCCATTTTCTGCTCTTTTCTGGAGAGTCTCTGAACTTCATCTTCGAGCTCATTGATTCTGTTCTCAGCAGCTGTTACTCTGCTGCTGAGGCCTTCCACTGAGTTTTTGAATTCGCCTACCAGGTTTTTCAGGTCTGACATTTCCGTTTTCATTTTCCTCATTTCTGCCTTCAAATCCTCTTGTCTTTTATTGGCATTGCTTTCCATTGTTTCTTTTAGTTCCCTAAGCATCCTAAGTAGCTCCCTTCTGAATTCCTTGTCAGAGAGGTTGTCTAACACTACAGTACTGTTGGTGTCTTCTGGCCTAGACTCTTCAATAAGAAAGTTTGGTGGGCTTTTGCGTTGCTTTACCATTGTGACCAGTGTGGTTTAGTCCTTCACGTTCACTGTTACTATTCTGCTTGATATGCAGTGTGAGTTGAGATAGGCTTATGAGTTATTGGCTACTGTGTTTCTAGTGGCTGAGCTAACCTGGAGAAGGTTCCATCTAAGAGGGTAGCTTATGGTTTCTATGGCATATGTAGTGTTAGCGGCCACAGCTCCGGAAAGGGTCCCTGGCACTGGGCGCAGGCTGTACCTGGTTGAATGAGGAGAGAGTACCCGGAGACATTCAGCTTTGTTCCCGAGAGCTGGGCCTCAGGTCTCGTCCCGTGCAGATCAAGGGAGAAAACTGACTGTTCTAGGGGATCGAGCTAGCTGCGCACGCCCAGAGAGAGTCCCAAGCCCTGGTTGAATGAGCGAGAAATTTTTGCTCTTGATCGCTTTCAAAATATAATTATGAGTATTCAAAAAAGGGCCGGTAGATGAGCTTATATATGTGGGGGTGGTGGTGGGACATAGGTGTGACTGTAGGGGTTTTCAGAAGTACAGGGATGTGGGGTAAGGTTGTCCATCCCAGGTCTGGGGTTTTCAGGCAAAAAACCCCAGTGTACCTGAAATTTTCAGCAGTTTAGGATCTCTTTGAAGGTGATCTTAAGATATTTAGATGCTTCTTACTGGGCTGACAGTATGTATGAGATATCACTTGAAATTTTCTGAAAAAAATAATTGGGGAAGGGGGGTTGGGCCACAATCACAATGCTCATGTGTTACTCCTGGCTCTGCATTTAGGAATCATTCCCGGTGGTTCTTGGGGGAACCATGTAGGATGCCTGAGATAGAAACCAGGTCAGCTGTATACAAGGCAAGCAACTTACACTTTGTACTATCTCTCCAGTCTTGAATTTCTGAAATCTTTTAAAAGGTTGTTTTTTCAGTCAGAGCCTGGCTTCCTTTATATTCTATAACCACATTTTCCTAAAAATAGGCCTTTCATACTTTACCACCCTTTGCTGGATGAAAATGTTCTCTTAGTCCTTTTGCAGTTCCTCCAAATTCCATTTGAAAATAGAGTAGTTGGGTTTTCAGTTTACCTCTGTATCTGTTTGTTCTTATTTAATAATGGCTTGAGGAAACACTCTGTCTATAAGAAAACTTAGCTAGACTTAGAGTTCATTGAGTGCAGTTTCTACTTTCCTTCTTATCACAGTAAGTGAGTTTTCTACACTTTCTACTACTATATAACAATGATATCCTTCCCTTTGGTTTCTTGTAACATTTTCTTCACACTTTTTAAGTTCTTGCTAACTTACTCTGCAAGGTCCATGAATCTCTTTTCCATTTCCCACGGTCAAAGATAATGCCACATAATTTAGCTTCTCATCAGAGAATTATCTCATTTCTAGGCACCCAATTTTATTTTGGTTACTATCACTATGTGGAGAATTGCCGCAAAACTTAGTGGCTTAAACCAACCATTTTATTTTTTCTCATAATTTTGTACATAGAAATTTGAAAAGGGCTCAGCTGAGCAGTTCTCACTTGTGGTTATTCATGCAGTTGCAGTAGGATGTCAGCTGGGACTGCAAACATCTGATGACAGGGCTGGAGATCCAAGATGGCTCGCTCACACAGTGAAGAGTTGATGCTCACTGTCTGACTGTCAGCTGTGAGCTCAGCTGCGCTGTTGATCGGTGTCTCCATGCAGGCCTTCCAGCATGGCGGTCTCAGGACACTTGGCCTGCTTCCATGATGCTAGTTTCCCCTAGAGCTAACATCCCCAAAGAACCTGGCAAACACCACATAGCCTTTTTTGACCCAGTTTTGAAAATTGCCACAGAATCACTGCTGTTGCACTCAGCTGGCTATAACCAGGTCACTAAGTCATGCCAGATTTAGAGAAAGGAGATTTTGACTCTCTCAAAGAGAGGAATGACAAAGATTTTGCAGGTATTCTTAAAAGCTGTCATATGACACATTAAATTCTCAGACTACGTACAAAGACAGAATCTAAAGTTGCACATATATACTGTCTCTGAAGCGATACACAAGGAATAAACATATGGAAAGTATTATTTTTCTCCTTTTATGGTAGGGAAAAAAAGATAAAAAGACAAGAAAACAACATATGCAACATATTTCAAAGTGAATTTATGGGTTTTCCCCTAAGTTTTCTTTTGTCTTTTTAAGTAGTTTATGCATCAAGTAGCCATGAGCTTATGTTAACCTGGATTTAGGGGCATGGTGATATTTTAAGAATATGTTTAATTGGAGGCAGCCCTGTGTGTGTGTGCATGCATATGTGTACGTGTAGGGAGTTTACTGACTTTCAGTTATTCATGGGCTTTTAAATGTCACTTCTGGATCTATCTATAGTCATACATTACTCAATGCTCAATCAACAAAAAACTGTATACAATGGAGGTACCAGTAGAATACAAAATTTAGCCAAGAGTGTGGTAAGGTTATACCATCTGGTTTGCATAATTTCTCTCTATAATGTTCACACAATGAAACCATCCAATGACATTTTTTGAATGTATCCATACCACTAAGTGACTTATTACTCTAATTTAGGGCTGGGAAGAAGCCCAGAGGTGTTGTCTTCTTTGTTGCAGGACCAAGACCTCCCAAAGTAGATCTATATATTCCACTGAAACCCATTTGTGACTGTTCCCTAAAATAATTAACAGGAGAAATAGAACAAATGCTTAAATTGAAAAGTGGTACAATCCTGTTCAAACAGAATGTGCTTGCATTCAGTCCAAATGATTATAGGAGAAAGAACAGACGAATAGAAGACATTCTAAGCTTGCTCCTAGAGTTCTTCTGACACGCAGACCATCATTTATGGGGTAACTTTTACTTCTGGCACAGTAAATGTTCTAGGTTGTCTGATGATTTTTCTGCAGGTAGTGGGTAGCAAAGTGTACCCATAAGATGTCCCAGTCCTTATTCACATTATGAAATTGCCTTTTGTGAAGAGCCAGAAAATAAATTTGAAGAACATTAGTAATTTCTCCTGAGGAATATATTGAGAATAAAAATTTGTTTAAAGTTAAGAAAACGAGAACTATTTATTTCTTTTTATCTTTCTTCTTCTTCTTCTTCTTCTTCTTCTTCTTCTTCTTCTTCTTCTTCTTCTTCTTCTTCTTCTTCTTCTTCTTCTCCTCCTCCTCCTCCTCCTCCTCCTCCTCCTCCTTCTCCTTCTCCTTCTCCTCCTCCTTCTTCTTCTTTTTCCCCTCCTCCTCCTCCTCCTCCTCCTCCTCCTCCTCCTCCTCCTCCTCCTCCTCCTCCTCCTTCTCCTCCTCTTCCTTCTCCTCCTCCTTCTAATTCCCCCCCCTCCTCCTCCTCCTCCTCCTCCCTCTCCTCCTCCTTCCTCTTCTTCCTTTCTCATGAGAGCTATTTCAAGGATGAGAATGGCTTACTTCTGACCATTTGAGTAAGTGGAAATGATGCAGAGTTGCAATAATCAGGCTTAGATTGTAAGGAGAATGGAAAGCTTAACTCATTAGAATGGGCCAGGTACAAATTGAAAACAACTTTTTGAGGGAAGACCTTGAAGTTATGAACTAATTTTTAACAAATCTAATGTGTCTACAATCTCGGAGTTAAAAGGGAAGACAGAATGCTCAAGACCCAGTTCCTGTCTTCAAGGAATTTGCAATTTAGGGAAAGTTTTTTTTCCTTTTTTAAAAATTTTATTGAATCACCGTGGGATAGTTACAAGCTTTCATGTTTGGGTTACAATCACACAATGATCAACTCATACCTCCACCAGTGCACATTACCCACCACCAATCTCCCCAGTTACCCCACTTCCCCACCCTCCCCCTGCCTCCATGGCAGACAATATTCCCCATACTCTCTCTCTACTTTTGGGCATTATGGTTTGCACTACAGACACTGAGTGAAAATAAAATTTTATTTTGAAAAGAAGGTGTGATATTTATACTCGGTGGTAGGACTATACATAAGGCTCAGAGGTAAAGTACATGCCTTGATGTGTGGGTTTCTGGATTTAATGGGACAAATTCCAGAAGTCAGAGAGAAATTTGAGAGTTTTGGCTGATTTCCTGAAGCTGCTGTGGTTTGGTAGGAGGAAGGCCCATCATGATTGGAGCAGTGTTGCTCTTTTGATTCATTTTCTGTCACTGCCAGATAGGGAAAGATTTTTATTTACATGAGCTGCCAAAGTGAGTTCATGAAATACACAAGAATACTTTTCTCATGCTGGCCAAATAAATCAAAGGACTCATTTGCTGATTCAACTGACAGACAGATTTCAAAGTGAGACGGCACAAACTTAACGTCAATGAGGAAAGTTGTTTGAAAAGTTCAGGAGAGAAAACTATACCCCCTGCAAATGAAGTTGACCCATCATTGAAAAAAGCCTATTACAAAAGAAACTACAGAATGAGGCAATGAGGTTCACATGGAAACATGGAGCTATTAGTGATCATTGCGCTTGTGTTTGCTGGTGTTAAAAAAGTGTGTGTGAACAATGTTAACAGGAACAAGGTAATTGAAGAACTCGAGAAACCAGCACGGTGGCTAAGGATGCCTCTTCTGACACCACCTGATAATTGGTGAAGAAAAAGCATCCTGTTAATGTATCCTTCTCCAAACTTCTCATTTTCAGCTTTTGTTCCATATGAAACCCAACACAGGTCTTAAGCTTAACTTCATGCTTAACTCACGAACATCATATGCCTAGTTCATTTTGCAACATTCTAATAATTGAGCACTTTTGAAGACTGCTCCAGTTCCCCACACGGAAAATGCCTTGTGTAACAGTTAAAGGCCCAATATTTGGAGTGATAATCTCAGTCGAAGTCCTTAAAGATTCATAAGTTTTATAAGTTTGGTGGAGTTAAGACTTTCTGGACCTTGTTTTCCTATATAAACAATAGAAATGATAATAAATACTCTCATGGGAAGTGGGGTATACCTGAAAGAAACCTTGTCAGAGTCCTTTGAAAAGATGCTTGGAGAAAGACTGACAGAACCTGATGCAAGCTGTTGGTATCTCACAGCAGGTCCTGGAACTATGTCAGAAAATAATTTAGTCCTAATTATGTCACTTTGTTGAGGTAGCTTGTTCTGTGCATGTGGAGACATCTATGAACTTTCTGATGGTGATGGTGAGGAACTCATCCTAGCCCCCAGACAACTCAGGGTTTGTCAGGGAAACTGACCTGTTAAGGAAGATAAGATAGTCTTAGGCCTATCAGCTCTGCATGTTTGCATGTTTTTGCCTTCTTGAAATTATTCCAACATTTACCTTAGGTTTCATTAAAATGACACCTGAGTCTCTGGCCAGGTGGAAAGGCTTGCACATGTTTATAATTCAACACGAGAAGGTGGGTACTATTTCTTTGAAGTCATTTTGATGATGGTGGTAGAGTCACCAGGTGAGGATATTTGAAATCAGAACCATGTATGTGGCATGATGAAGGGGCCCAAATGATATCTGTGAAGAGTCTATGCTCCAAACACCTGGGAGAAGACAGTTGGAGGATGGAAATAACTGGAAAATGCAGTGATATAATGAAGTGGTATTTTCTGCTAACTAGGTACAAAGGCCTGTGAATTAGGGGCTGGCAATAATCCCTTTGGTTGCCAACACAATATTTTCCTTTGATGGAGCACACAGACACCCACACTCTGTGGCTTGTTATTCACTGTATTTAACTCCTTCTGTATTTTCAAGGACCAAAAGATATAGCTGACCCTAGTGCTAAAATTTCTAATCATTTATAGAAGCCAGAATACCCAATTGCTGGTGCCATGGAAAGGCTCCAAAAACCATTTTTAAAGAAGAGAAGGAGAAAATTGAGTTGTCTATATTTTTCCAAATAAATCATAAATTCCTTCTTGTTGAGACTTTTAGAATCCTCGATGTCAATCATATTTGAATTTAGAAGTTTGATGCCAGTAATCTTTAAGAGAAGAAAGGGAATCAGCTTTTCTTGATTCCCCACAGTCCCATGAATGAGTTCTTTGCTTGGGCAGTCTGTGAAGTTCAGAGGAAGGTGGTTGCAAGTGGGGAAAAAGACAGAGATTTGGGTCAATGAGTCAATGGTCTATATACTAAGGAGTATTTCAATGTTTTAACATGTGATCCTCAACATAACGAATGACCTGACACCTGAGTTGAACAGGAGGAAGAGAGCAGCTTGGAATGCCTTCAAAAGCGTCAAAGAAATAGCTAAGAGGAAGAAGAACCTCCGGCTCTGGGCACAACTCTTTGATTCCACTGTTTTTCCTGCATTAACATACACCTCAGAGTCCTGGGCCCTACGAAAACAGGATGAGAACGCTATTCAGGTCTCCCAAAGAAGAATCAAAAGATCTATGCTTGGAGTATCAGGCTTCACTCAAGTGAAAGAAAGAATCAGGAGTTCCGACCTCCATTGATGATCGAGAGTCAAGAACGCTGTCTTGTTTGCCACGGCGTCGAAAATCAGATGGGCTGGACATGTAATGCGATTTGGAGATGACCACTGGACTAGAGCCATTGCTGACTGGATTCCACGGGATGTCAAAAGATAGCGTGGTTGCACAACTATAAGATGGTCAGACTTCTTCTTCAAGACCCTGAAGGATCGGTTTGAGGCTTTTCGTGTTCCTGGAGCGAGCAGATACCATTAGGCTACACTAGCACTTGACAGGAATGAATGGAGACATTACTGACTCCCACTCAAGCAACTTGATGAGTAATGGGATGTCAAGAGATCAAGAGAACATGTGATCAATGGGTACTGGGGCGTGCTCCATACTTATACACAATGAACTTGTCTTCCCCTGGATGTCAATTCCTGGCAGGATTTAGATAGAGAACTTAGGCTTTGAGTCTCCTGAACTTTAGCTGGGAATAGGCTAGGAGGATTTCCTTGCTTCATTCCAGGCCATCTCTATTCTTAGGACTTTCCACAGGTCCTTGTGAATAATCAGGGACATTATGTGGGAGAGACATTGTGTTATTGTCTCTTTCCCTTGAGTCTCCAAAATAAAGCAGGTCCTCATGCCACAAATTCTGTTTTAGAGCTAGACTCTGTCTTGCTAAAAATAAAAGTTTGAATTATTTTTAATTTGAGCTCTTCAACTTCTGGACCTGCATAAATGTTAGTTGATTTGTATATGATAAAATGAGACTATTTTGATGGGTACAGAAACCCATCCAGGGTCCTCCCCAAAGTCAACCCACACTCTTCTACTCAAAACCAACAAGGCTGACTCAGTTTCCTGATGACTCACAGCTCTCCTGGCTTTACCAGTCAGTTGGTCTCATGGGTTAAAAGTGGCTCCAGGCAGAATCTAAGAGCCCGGGGAATCAGAGCATCACGTATGGCAGCTAAGAGAGGCTCAGAATGAGTCCTTCCCCTCCCTGTGCTGTCTTTGTGGCCTGGATCTTTTCACTAGATTGAATATGTCCAGTTTGCACTCCAAAATGGGAACTAGAGTAAGAGAGAGAGAGTGTGTATTGAGGCTTTGAACTTGTGTTTTCCCCGGGAAAAACACAAGTTCAAAGGCTCCAGTTCCTCATCTGTTCCTTGAATTCAACCACTGTGGGAAATTCAGGCAGCCAGATGGTCAGCTGCTTAGTAAAACTGAATTCTAAGCTAAACTTTCAATAAATTATGGGAGAAAATAACTCCCATTGCTGGTGCCATGTAAAGGCTCTATATCCCTTTTATAAAGGAGAGAAGGGATAATTAGGTTGTCTATGATTTTCTCAATAAACCACAATTCATTTCTGTTGAGACCGATTGAACTCTCCACACTAATCTTTCTTAATACTGGGTTTGATACTAGGGTGCTTTCAAGAGCAGATAAAAATCAAGTTTTCTTAAAGGAATATATGTATAGTTTAACATATACCTTTTTATAACCATGTTAGTGAATCTCCTTGCAGATTAACACTCATTCTTTCTGACAAAGTAAAAGTTGGTGGTAATCTTCAAATAAAAATATCCAATTCTGCTGATGAAACAAAATACTCTTATATTAACTCTTAATTTTAATAAAATATATAGACTCTGGGAATGGGGCTTACAAGTCACTAGTAAATGTTTTCTTTTGAGGGGAGCAGCCAAGGTATTTCAGAATCTATCTGCAAGCAAACAAGAGAACTACAACTTCAAATTATAAACAAACTTCTGTATTTAATTCCTAAAGATGAAGTGTTTGAGACTTGCTAAATATTTGTTCAATTTTGATGACGAATTTGATCTGTCAACTTGGCTGCCAACAGAGCCCAGAGAAGGTGGACCAACACAATTCAAGATGTTTCGGTAAGAGTCTTTGGATTAGACTCACAGTCAAATCTGTGGACTTCAGGATAAAGCAGATTGCCATTTATAATGTGAGCAGGCCTCATCAGTCAAAGGTCTGATTAGAACTAAAGATTGGTTTTCTCCAAACAAGAGGAAATTCTGTGGCTGATACCCCTGAGACTCCAATTGAATTGGCTCTTCCTTGGACTTCAGCCTGAAGTCCATTCTGTAGATTTTTGAATTTCTGCCTCTCTAGCCTCATGAGTCAATTCTTTAAGATAAATATCTTTACATACACACACATCTCACTGTTCTATGTCCTGGAGAACCCTGCCTAATACAAAAATGTTCCCATAGTTTCCTAATTTTATTCCCTCCACATTCTCTTTCACTTGAACAGTGGAATCACCAAGAGACTTTAACTACAGTTAAAGTTGAAATGATTTCGTCTTGACTGTGTCCTGGCATGGAGAATTTTTTTACATTTCCCAGCTAGTTCTAAAGTATAATCATACTTAGAAAACAATGTCTTAGAGTTCCTTGGTCGAAAACTAGGCAAGAACTGAACTATACATCTTTTCAACTATCCTATTTCCTGGTCCTTATGTTGGTTTTCTTTGTAGCCAATATTATCTGTATGAGACTCAAGGACTCAAAATGTCTCAGGCATGCATGTTTTTCTCATCTATCTTCTTGTGACAGCTTGTTAGGGTGGTCAAGTGTGAACCATTGACTGCTACACCATTTCCTATCTCTAAGAAAAAACATTTGTTTTTCCATTTTATTTCAAAGTTCTAGATAAAAATTTTTTATGTCTGCAAGTGGCTAGTTAATTTGCATCTGCAGGAAACTGGAACAGAAACAGATCATTCCTCTGCAAAGAATTCCTCCTAACAACCATGACTTTCCAATGAAGGAATACATTTTCTCTTTGAAAATTTTGTCCCATAGTAATTCTCAGTAAGTAATGGGACCAAGTTGCCACTATATTCACTCGTGAGCACAGTGATGTGCACACAAATGTATCTATTCAACCCAGAAAAAGCCTGGAAACAACTTGTCACTCAGGAGTTACTGGTCAAAAAATTTATCATTTATCCTAAGATAATATGTTGTTCATTCATAAAAGGAAATGAGGCCACTCTTTATACTTTAATGTAGAATGACCGAAATGTGCTGAAGATGGATTGGAACACTTCACTAGGGCAGGTGTTATAATGTCTTCCTACTCCACAGTGTTCTTAGTATTACTTGAAATTATTCACGTTGGAATTATATTTAGAAGTGTATAAATGCTACCAACCAGAACACTCCCTACCCCCAAAGAGATACCAACATATACCAAACATAAACTAGCCCAATGCTGGAAAGATATCCAGAACCCATTGTTACCAACATATACCAAAGAGATATCAACATATACCAAACATAAACTAGCCCAATACTGGAAAGATATCCAGAACACATTGTCAAGGTATTACGGAAAGGTATAGTACGATGTTTTACTTATTTATTTATTTTTTAATTTTTATTAGTGAAACACCATGAGGTACAGTTGTAGACTTACAAATTTTTGTGCTTGGGTTTCAGTTATACAATGATCATGTACCCATCCCTCCACCAGTGCCCATTTTCCACCACCACGGGTCCCAGTATTCCTCCCCTTCCCCATCCCTCTGTGGCAGGGCGTTCCCTTTTGTGTTCTCTCTCCTTTTGGGTGCTGTGGTTTGCAAAAGAGGCATTGAGTGGCAATCATGTTTGGTCTATAGTCTACTTTCAGCATGCTTCTCCCATCCTGGGAGGATCCTCCCAACATCCTTTATTTGGTGCTCCGTTCTCTATCTGAGCTGCCTTTTCCCCTAATGTGTGTGGCTGACCTCCAAGTCATGGAGCAAAATTCCTGATAGTACAACGTTTTAGAAGTTAATCTGCATTCACAAGTGTGAAAATAAGGAAAATACATGTTTTTTTTAAATTTGGATTCCTCAATATCTTAAATATAAAAAATTCTTCCATTTAAAGACAGAACCACTCTTTGACCCCCTAATTTCTCTCTGAAGTATATACTCAAGAGCAATGAAATCCTATACCTGAAAAAAGTGTGTATATATGTATTTCTAGGAGCAGTATGCTCAGTAGATAACGTATATAAAATTCCCACCAATAAATGAGTCCACAAATTGTGGTGTATATGCACACCCAGAATACTATTCAGTCACAAAAAGAGAAACAGACCGATAAATGCTACCACTTGGATAGACCTTAAAAACCATTAGCCTAAGTGAAAGAAACCAAACCAAAAAGTCCATGTATGAGTCTGTTTATATGCTATATCCAGAGCAGGCACATATGAAGAGTGGGAAAGCAGATTCAAGGTTATCATAGGGAAAAAGTAGAAGTGAAAGTTATTATTTCTTGGGTAAATTTTTTTTCTGTGGTGATTAAAAGGTTTCAAAAGGCAGCAATTGTACATCATTACACTAAATGCCTAATAGGAGGACCAGAGAGATAGTACAGAGGTTTTGGAGCTTGCTTTGCACATAGCTGACCCCAGTTCAATCTCCAGCAGTACACATCCCCCCCACCCCCCGGAGCACCATCAGGAGTTATCCCTGAGCACAGAGCCAAGAATAAACCCTGAGGGTTACCAAGTATGGCCCCTCAAAACAAACAAGAGGATCAACAAAGAGGGATATATAGGAATTTCACCTCAATTAAAATAAAAACCAAATATTGTGAAACTGGTAAACTAATGGTCACAGAGGGGAACTGGGTACTTGCCTGACAGAGATCAAGGATGCCTTTCCATTGTATATATATTTGTGTACTTTCAATTTTTGAATAATTTGTATAATGGAGATGATGAAGGTCTTACAGATGAAAGTATCACCTTTACAAAGCTTATCATAAATAGAGAAGGAATAAAATGGTGGCATATCACAACTTAGTAGCTACAAAGTGAGGTTCAACTCAGTTGTCCAAGCTCTAGTTTTCCAGAGACTTGATTGATTTCCAGAAACTTGAGCTCCATTCACCAGTGCTTGTCAGGTGGATATCTTATCCAAAGGACATTTGGGAAGCAGGATTTACTCTTGCCTATAATGGGAAGCTGCATCAGAATATTTGGCATAGTGGGTGAAGCAGTTTTAAGAATCACCACGTGTCCTTGGGCTAGATCCATCACTTCTTTGAACCTCAGTTTTCTCCTTGTTTAAGGGGATGATAGTAGGGCAGGTAGTACATTTGCCTTCCACATGGAAGACCCAGGTTCAACCCCTGAACATGGCCAGGAGTGATCTCTGAGTTTAGTGCCAAAAATAAGCCTGGAGCATTTCCAGATGTTGCCCCCAAACCAAAATAAATTAAAAAATTTTAGAGCATGACAATACCTAGCTTTTTTAGTTGATATGACAAAGTAATAAAGAATTAAGATAACATAGGTTTGTGTCCAATACCTTGTAGGACCGTGTTAATATCTTTCCCACTAGGGAACAATACTGCAGGTTCCTCTGACTTTCTTGCTGATGGCTGAACATGACGATTTGTTTAGCTGTTTTGTTTCAGCTAATTCAGCCACTAGAATTGTCATCTTCTCATATTTTTAAAAGCCTCTTCCTGGTGGAGGGATTGGTATTTGATCATTGTATAATTAAAACCCAAGCACAAAAATTTGTAAGTCTACAACTGTACCTCATGTTGTCTCACTAATAAAAATTAAAAAAAAAAATCAAGGGACCGGAGTGATAGAACAGTGAGTAGGGCATTTGCTTTGCATGCAGCCAACCTGGGTTCGATTCCTGGCATCCTATATGGTCCCCCAAGCATCGCCAAGAGTAATTCCTGAGTGAAAAGCCAGGAGTAACCACTGAGCATTTCTGAGTGTGACCCCAAAAGCATTAAATAAATAAATAAAGACTATTATTTCATTGAAGAGTATATTAGAAAAAGTGGGTAAGGGCTTTTTTCCCCCTCAAGCTGTTGTTCTCTCAACATGTATTTCTTTCTCTCCTCTGCTTTTGAAAAACACATCTCTCTTTAACAAGTATTTCTCTCTCCTCACACTTTTCTAAATTTCTTTTAATTAAAAACTATTTTAATTAAAAACTATTTAAAAATGCAAGAGAATTAGACTTTTTATTGTTCCCTAAAATGGTTGAACCAGTTGACATTCCCATCAGCAATAGATAAAAGTTCCTTTGCCCCCATAGCTGAACCAGCAGTGGTTATTTTGACTTTTTATGTGTGCCTATCTCATTGGGGTGAGGTCATATCTCATTGTTTAGGTTTCTAATTCTCTGACTATAAATTATGAGAAGCAATTTTTCAAATACTTATTATGCATTTGTCTGTCTTCTCTAAGGAAATGAATGCCCATTTCTTCTCTCTATTTTTTGATAGGAATATTTGGTATTTATTGTTGTTGTTGTCAAGAAAAAACTTCTCACCGAACCAAGAATTGAGTTTCTATACAACCCAGCAATTCCACTTTTTGGCAAGGGCCCAAAACCACTATCTTGAAAATAACATAAGAGCATTACAGCACTATTCACAATAGTCAAGATCTGGAAGCAACTCAAGAATCCAAGAATACATGAGTGGATAAAGAAACTGTGGTATATAAACACAATGAAATATTAGTCATCTATAAGAAAAGATGAAATCATGCAAATTGCTGCTATATGGATAGAATTAAAGGGTATTATGTTGAGCTCACTCAGAAGGAGAGGGCATATACAGAATTATCTCTCTCTTTCATATGTTGGAATATGGAGAAACATAGCAAGGGAATAACAAATAGCCAAAGTCAACAGAACCTGAGAGTTGGTCTAAAGAACTAAGCTTACAAAGGAGGGATGTCAGGGAGGGGGTTGGGTGGAAGAGGACTTAGGACATTGGTATAGCAAAGGGGGCACTCTGGTGGTGAGTGTAGTGTTGGAACATTACCTGCAACAAATTATCATCAACACTATTGTAAGTTACTTTGCCACAATAAGAATTGGAGAATAGAGAGAGAATTAGAGTCTTAAATAAGGTAACTTAGAATTGTGATTTATTGAGTGCTTACCTTGAGCCTCATTATTTAAAGGTATTATTTCTAACTCTTACAACAGCAGTAGAATTAACATATTACAACTCAAATGTTATGGGGCTCAGAGAGTCACTCACTTGCTCATAGCCACGCAGGTCTAAGTCAGGGATTGGAACCCAGGATCCCATGACTTTCCACTATATCATATTCCATCATGAAACCCCACTGGTAACTGGCAAAAATTCAAAACTCTCATATGGGTTTGGAACAGTCATGGAATATGGATGAAAGTTGGAAGAGGCCCTGAAGATTACTGAGTCTGAGCCCCACCTCAAAAGAAACCCTTGCTTCAACATCCCTGATTCTTTGACAGGGAGCTCCCCACCTCATGTGACAGCCATTCCATTTTTAGACAACTCTAATTACTAGGGAGACTCATAATGTGCTATTTGCCAGTCAGATTCACCTGCTATTTTCATTACAACTTCATACACCCTGATGAGGCCATCATTAAGACACCCTCAGCTGAAATCCTGAACTCCATTACCTCCTGGACTTGCAATAAGGCCTCTAACACCATTGCCAAATAAAGTTTCTTCAGAGCATCAGCAATGCAGACAAAGTCATGAAAGGGATGTTGATTGCTGCTTCAAATGAGTCTGGGATAGGTGATTATCTCTTCCTGAGAAAAGGTTATTCTGGATGGGATGTATTGTCACTCGGGACAGAGGTATAGCATATATTGCAGAAGTTTAAAATAATCAGAGTCGTGTATATGCAACACAATTCCTTGGTTAATTAAAATGCTGTGAAAAGCAATGAAAGCTGATTTTTTAGTTTCTCCTTCTTCCTGGTTTTCAGCTTCTCTGGCAGTTTTCTGTGGCATTGAAGGACAGTCAGCTTAAAATGATCAAAAATGAGTTAATGTCGCTAGCTTCCTGTACCGAGGGAGCGTATAGTAAGATCCAACAACAAAATAATGGAGATTAAAAATGGACCAAAACAGGAAGGAGGGTATTCAAGGTCTTCTGAGTGAGTGCGATGTGCTCATCTGATTCTCTGCAGGGGAAACAAAATACGTTTACATGATTGTGCGAATGGCGAGGAACTAAAAGATGCCAGGGTCAGAAGAGTAATGTGGTTCCTTGGGGATTTGGGTGGCAAATAGGATTGAAAATCTTAACTTTAATGAAGACAACAAAAATCACATAATTAACACACACTGTTAACACCTCATTAGTCTCCCGGGGCTTAAGTTATGCTAAAAATAATCAACACATTTTGTTTAAATAAGGTGTGCTTGCTTACAGGTGTCAGGAGGACTCCTTGGCCATAGCAAAATGAGGCCATTTTCCCACTTTTTTTTTCAGATCCTATAAAACAGGCCTTATCTTTATTCTGCGGAAAGGATTGCTAAAAAACATCTGTGGAACTTATCGAGTGGAAATGAATGTGTTCTTGAGAGCCTCTGAGCCTTGAGAATTCTGAGTCTGGCTCCAAGAACTTGCACAATGCTGTTTCACATCTTAAGATTGTCTCCCAAATAGCTGGGAATGATCACGCTGAACAAGATCTGAGGGTTTAAAAAGTAGGAAAGGGATATTCTTGATAACCTTTCAGTATTAATATTGCAAATCACAATGTCCAAAACGAGAGAGAGAGAGAGAGAGAGAGAGAGAGAGAGAGAGAGAGAGAGAAGGAAAGTGCCTACCATAGAGGCAGGCAGAGTGATGGGAGGGAAACTGGGGACACTGGTGCTGGGAAATGTATACTGGTGGAGGGATGGGTGTTGAAGTACTACGTGACTGAAATCCAAACATGAACAGCTTTGTAATGGTCTAAAAAAAGAGAAAAGATAGTCTCCTAAATGAATCTATTGGGAGAAGATCAGTGCTGGCTTGAGATCAATATGAAAGAGGTTCATTTGGTGCCTTCTTTGTGACATACTATGCTTCCTGTGACACGCTAAATGGTAAAACTCTAAAGTGTTATCTATCTTCTCTCACCATATCTAGGTTTGGTGTATGACTGCTTTGAGCAATGGAATTTGGAAGAGATGTTTGGGGAATTCTGAGAACAGATGCTAAGGCCTTTAGTCAGACCCTGACCCACCAGATAGGAAGTCCTAGTATCTCTGATATGGAGTGAGACCACTGAAGGGGCCTTGCAGAATGAGTCAAACTATGGAGTGTGACCATGTAAAAAATATATGCCCCAGTGCCAGCTTCAGCTACCCACTAGCTGCAATTAAAAGAAAGAACTCAAGCAAAGCCAGTGAGGAACTGCCAGCCCATCCCCAGTCAACCCCAATCTATCAATCCACAAGATGGGTTAGTGTTTTCAACAGCTGCCTTTTGGGCAGATATTATGAATGCAATAAACAACTAAAACACCTCCTCTCTGCTCCCTCTCTGAGTGCTGCTTCCCCATGGACTAGCTCTCTACACTTCCAGTTCCAGTTCCTTTCTACAGGCTTTTGAGAAAACCATACATGCATTCACATATATTTATGGAAAAAGGTCTCTCTTCTATGGAACCTATTTTGAGTAAGAACCTATCTTATCTCTAGCAATCTAGAACAATAAAATTTTACCCGTCAGCCTGACTCAAAAGTCTTATCTACTCACTGATTTATCCTTTTTGATGACTACAAAAGAATAACAACATCCTATTCTTTCCCATCTGTGATCGGGAAAGACAAGAGAACACCACTGTCGATTTTTACAAAAAGACTCCTCTTTGCAACATCCCAATCAAAGCAACCTCCTGTTAACCGAACCAAAATTTTAAAACAAATTAACTGAAATTAATTAAATAACTTTCTTAATCCTTTCAAAACTCCTACCGATTACTTGTTTATTGCAGCACTCTTTACAATAGCCAGAAACTGGAAGAAACCTGAGTGCCCAAGAACAGATGACTGGTTAAAGACACTTTGGTACATCTACACAATGGAGTACTATGTAGCTCTTAGAAAAGATGAAGTCATGAAATTTACATACAAGTGGTACAACATGGAAAGTATCATGCTAAGCGAAATGAGTCAGAAAGAGAGGGATAGACATAGAAAGATTACATTCATCTGGGGGATATAAAGTAACAAAATATGAGATTAGTACCCAGGAATAGCTGAGATCAGCACCAGGAGGATTAGTCCATAGCTTAGAGGCCAGTTGGGCATTCTAGGGGAAAGGGCAGCTCAGATAGAGAAGGGAACACCAAATAAAGGGTGTTTGGAGGATCCTCCCAGTAGGGGAGATGCATGTTGAAAGTAGACTATGGACTGAACATGTTTGCCACTCAATGCCTCTTTTGCAGACCTCAACACCCAAAAGGAGAGAGAGAACACAAGGGATTGCCCTGCCACAGAGGCAGGGTGGGATGGGGGGGATGGGGCTGGGAGGGATATTATCCATGGTGGTGGAAAATGGGCACTGGTGGAGGGATGGGTATTTGATCATTGTATAATCGAAATCCAAGCACAAAAAATTGTAAATCTACAACTGTACCTCATGGTGTTTCACTAATAAAAATTTTTAAAAAAGAAAAAGAAAAAAATACTCCTGCCGATGTTCAATGGAATACCATTCAGTCATCACGATCACGATCATCGTGTTCGGTGATTGCCTCGAGCAGGCACCAGTAATGTCTCCTTCGCCCTAGCCCTGAGATTTTAAAAAGTGCCATATTCAAGGCTCTTTCAGGGTAAGGAGAATGAGACCCATCATTGTTACTGTTATTTGGCATATTGGGTACACCACAGGGAGTTTGCCAGTCTCTGCCGTGTGGGCAGGTTACATTCGGTAGCCTGCCAGGTTGTCCAAAGTAAGAATGAGATAATAAGATAGCGATGAAGATTTTACTATTCAGTCATAAGAAAAGCAATTTGATGCAACATGGAACTAGAAGATACTAGGCTAAGTGAAGTGAGAATGACATGGACAGATACAGAATGACCTCGATTGTACGTGGAATATAAAGAACTATAGCAAGGAATAACAATTGGCAAATGATGTCAGATTCTGAGGGTTGCCCTGCAGAACAGTTTGCCAAGAGAGGGGGGTGGGTATGGGTGAGGACCTGTGGATTTGGTGGAGGGCGCTGACACTCTAAAGAGAGGTATAGTGTTGGAACAGAGTATGCCCGAGGCTACATTATTGACAGTATTATAAAGCACTCTAAGTAGAACTGGGGAAAAAAAGGATAAAATAAAAAGGATAACAAATAATATGATTAAATAAAACTCCTATCAGTCCTATCCTGACAGAACACACATTGTGTCTGCCTTTGCTGTAACAGGCCAACAGCATGATTCCTATTCTGGAATCAACACTTTGTTACATTACTTCCTTTTTAAGGCAACACTCCATGGCTTGGCAAAAACAATCATATTTGCTGGGATTTAGAGATGAGACTGCAGTTCTTCTTGTCTCAGGGAGAATATTAAGTTTCCTGTTCTTATTTACTCCTCATGTTAAACAGAAATGCTCATCTACAATCATGGGGTTACACACTAACCCCCTCGTGACGTGATGGGGAGTGGTGTGCTGGATCAAGTGCGGGGTGAGACTCCGTGTTTAACGACGCTGTGTGGGGAGCTTGTCTAAGTTTCACAGAATCCATGAGAGCTCTCTAAAGAGATTTTTTTCAAGTGATACTCAACTTGTAAGTTTTTCTGTTCCTGTCAAAAGTGAGGGCAGACAAAAAACACTGCTTCCAATTCTACAGCGAAAATTGGAACTTGCTCAGAACAGACAGAGGCAGAAAATTGCCATGTAGCTTTGCTGGAGAGAAGTTTTTAAAAAAACATTTTGAGAGCACATTTGAAAAAATATTTACGCAGACTCGTACAACAGCCTCAGCACTTACAAAGCTAATGTATTGTCAACAAAGTCTTTTTACTTACATTAAATTTAGAAAATTTGAGGCCCGGAGCAATAGGACAGTGGGGAGGGCGTCTGCCTTGCATGCGGATGACCAGGGCTCGATTCCTGGCACTCCATATAGTCCCCTGAGCACCAACCGCCAGGACTAATTTCTAAGATGCAGAGTCAGGAGTAACCCCTGAACATCGCCCAAAAACAAACAAACAAACAAACAAAAAGGATTTTAAATTTAGAAAATTTGGATTCAATGAAAAGATGGATGGATGGATGGATGGATGGATGGATGGATGGATGGATGGATGGAAGCATAGGTGGTTAGATAACTATGACAGGAAGAGAGCACATTTACCCGCCAGCTCTGCTTGAGGGAAATAACCACATATCATTGTGGGACCTAAGATCTGTGAATAGAGCATAACCAGGATGATGAGGAATGAAAAAGGTCTGGAAGAAACATTTCCCTCAGCTGCTTCAGGTTAAGATTTACATTGCTCCTTACTGATAAGGAATACACAAGACTTTATTACAGTTGTTTGTAGTTTGAGATCTCTTTATTCATGCTTCTGTAACAGTGAGCAGTTAATTCCATGGAATGAGCCTGGTCTTTCTTAGTTAATCTTCTTGCTGTCGTTTTCAATTCCCAATTAAAGAACTCCCTTAGTTCCTTAAAGAACTAAAGATAAATATCTGAAGTGCCATGGCCAGCATTGCTCACTGCCTACCTAATAAACATTTTCCCTTCCTTCTTAATAAAGAAAATTCAATTTTGTGAGGGCAGCATTATGTTCTGCTAAGAACACTGACTCTGCCAGATTCCCGTGCATCTAGGGATACATCTCTGGTCATGAGACATAAATTGATGTGATCTGGGAAATAGGGTGATGTTACTTCCCCCTTATTCCTACTTGAAATGAGGTGCCACATCTGGAGGCGTTTAAGGCAAAGTGCACATGCCAGGAGGCAATACTGCTGATGGGAATGTGGGTTTAGCTCCTGAATGGCATGTATAATGGAGATACCTTGTGAGTGCTGGATATTTTGTTGTTTTATTTTTCAGGGACCACACCCATCAGTGCCCAGGGCTTACTCCTGGATCATAATCACTCCTAGCAGGACTCAGGGCACCAGTTGGGGTGTAGGGGATTAAACTTGGGCTGACTGGTAAGGCAAGATCTGGCCTCCTGTACTATCTCCCTGATTATGAGCTCTGGACCCTTAATTCCAGGAACAGATGCCTAATTGTTTAAGCAGCTTTTAAAAAATTATGTTTACTGTTATTTTTGGCTAAAGAGTTACATTACTGGCAAATGCTCTTTGGTTGATCCCATTGGAAATTGCAGTCTGTGTTCTGGCACCCAAATCAAGCAAAGGAGTAAACATTCTTGGTGTTTAAATAACATGTCTTAACAATGGGCAGCTCCCCACAGACTCTGGCAAGTGTATAAAAGCCTGGGGCTGCAATTAAAAGAAACTCATGACTTATACTAACTTAATGGCATATCACAGAGTTGGAAGCCTACAATAAGAAAGGTATTGATACAGGGACCTCCCAGCTCCTGGGCTCGATTACTCCACTCTCTGCTTGGCCATCTTGGAGAACCCATGTGTTCGCTCAACTAGATTAATCAGGAACTTTCCCTGGTGTCTCCTTGAACCCCATAAGGCACAGCCGCATATCAGAATGAACAGCATACCTGTTAGAAATTAAAGCAGGAGTCAACAGTCAGAGGAAGCCAGAACACACAAAAGAGCTCATCACACACTTTATAAAAGAGCTTCGCAGAAAGTAGAAAGTCCACAACTCCAAAATAATGATCTTGCCAGCCTTGGGCTAACATTTGTTTGAACGCTTTCTGGCTGCCCTTTGGAAAGAAAGGAGGGTGTGTTTTCTTGTCTATTCAGCCAACATTTATGACTTCTCACTGAATGACATGATTCATTCATTTTATTTGACTAGTCTTATAAGAGGAAGTAATTAAAGTGGCCCAAGGAACCAAATAACCTGCTCATCAAAATGGAATAATTAATAAATAAAAACGATTTCTCTAAATGAAGCTATCTTCACTGTTCAAAAGGATGAAACTAACATAAACCCAAGCTCCGTTTAAATGGAGAGTTTCCATAGTCTATTTAATAATAAGACAAACTTCTGGATGCCTATTAAAATAGTCTTTTCTTTCTGCTGTGGAGCTAATGTTCTTAGGAATTTTAAGAACTGGTGCCTCACTGGGAATAGATGTGAAGACTGAGTGACAGGCTCATCACGTGATATGGAGGCAGCTTCACAGGAGTTCATTTCTCCCCAGAACACTAATCTGCTTGTGCATAATCCACCATGGCATTCTGCGTGCACACAGAGGGCAGAACAATTTGTAAGGCTAAGAGCCACCTGCCAGCCGTAGAGAGCTAGGACAGCACAGAGCAGCACCTGTGTTTCCCTTGGGGGTCTGTCTTTCCTCCGCTCCCCAGGAGGGTCTGGGGACACTGCCCCCACTCCTGACTGTGGGGTTTACTCATGACATTTCACTGTGTCTCCCACCCCCGTCATCAAAGCAATATTAGGTTCAGATGAGGAACTGTGACCCAAATAGTTTCAGGAAGATTCTGGGTCTTCTGTGGAAATTACTAGGTGTAGTGGAGCTACTGGGATAGCAGTTCCTAGAAGTTTTAGTGAGGTGAATCAATACAATTCTCTCCTTTTTTTGGCTAAAGTTTGGGCAGTTTCAATATACCTTCCAATATACTTTCAACATAATATTGAAACAAAATATACCAGTATCTTGAGTTCTAAGGAGGAGCCATAGAACTTTGTCCTATATTAGGTTACCTCTCACCTGGAAGGTCCTTTTTTTTCTCTTATCCTTTCCAATAAACTTTTCTACTTTGGAAAATGAAAGAGGAGAAACATGGCAGAAGCAATAGTACAACAGGTAGGGTGTTTGATTTGCACATGATTGACCCAAATTTAATCCCTGGCACCACATATGGTCCCCCAAACCCTGCCAGGAGCAACTCTTGAACACAAAGCCAGGGGTCAGTCATGAACACTGCTGAGTATGGCCCAAAATATAATACAATAAAATAAGGAGAAATAGTCACTTGTGATGGGAAAAGAAACTCATTTGCTATTCACCGCCATCATCTCATCCCCAGCCCATACCTTTGCGTGCTATATAATCTGCTTTATAACATGAATCATCCTTAGAGAACAGTAGAACTGGAGAACAGGAGATACTTGATACTGTTACCACCTGCCAAGAGTTTTCTGGGTTTTTTTGTTGGTTGGTTTCCAGACCTATGGCACTGAATCTTGACACCAAGCTTTATTGTGGACAAACACTGTGAAGGGTGTGCTAGTTTGGTGAGCCTGAAATTGGAACAGACTGTCCCACTCTCTCATGGCCACCCCAGAGGAAAGCGTGTGTGGCAGATTTTTCCAGGACTCTTCAGCTCCTCAACAAGACAGTCAACCCAACAAGAAGTAAGAATACCTTCTCTGTTATCTGGAAATCTCTCCTGCTCATGAGAAGTCTGATCTCAAATTCTGCAAGATTGATGTTTTTAGTCAATTCATTTCTTCTTTCTTTCATTTATTGTTGCAAAGCATTAGGGTTGTACATTTTGGGCGTGCAAGGGGTCACCTTCTTAGTTGTGGCTCTGTGAATTACGCTGGCAGACCCAGGGATCAAACAGGTGTCCCTACACATATGAGGCAGGCAATCCACCATTGAGCCATATCCAAAGATTTCTGCAAGACTGATTTTTTTTCAGAGGGTGTTATTTGAGGCTATGCCTGGCTATATTCAAAATCCTGGCTGGACCAGATGGGGTGCCTGAGATCAAACCAAAGTCAGTCGCATGCAAGAAAATGTCCTAACCCCTGTGCTATCCCTCTGGCCCCAAACTGAATATTAATGATCACCAACCTCAATAAAAATTCTGTTGGATGATCTTTCCTAGAAAAAATTGAACCTGAGGTTATCCTCACACCAGTGAAGTCAACCCAATGGCTGTCTCCTTTGTTACTCTGCTAGTGTTTACAAATGTCTCTGCTTTTGAAATTGATTGAGGTACAACTTACAAGCAATAAAATGCATGATCTGTGACAAATGTAAACTCTTGTGCCAGCAACCCACATACAAGATATAGAATCTATCAGCTAAGATAGAGTTCTTATGCCTCCATGGCTAAGTACTACTAACACCCAATACTTCTTCACCTCAGTCCTTAGAAACCACTGTTCTGATATTTTAAGATTAGCTCAGTTCTAGAACTTCAAGGGAATAGAATCATATACTAGGTACTATGGTGTGTGTAACTTCTTACACTCAGGACAATATCAGTGAGGTTAATCCAAAGTGACATAGTACCATTATTTAGTCCTTTTTATTTTTGAATAGTTCTCAGTTGTGGAAGTATGATACAAAAGTTATGTTTGACTGCTGATCGACATTTATGATGTTTCCAACAAAATGACTTGAATAATACTATATTACAAAAAATATTATAAAAGTATGTGTGTAGATATACATTTTCATTTCTATTAAGTAAATACTAGGAATGTGACTATATTTTATGTACATATTTAACCCCATAAGAAACATCTTTTGCAACATGGATATATCATTTAAGCTCCCTTCATAATGTATGAGAGCCCTAGCGGTCTGCAATCAGGTGAACAGTAACGTTGCCATATTTTGTTTTTAGCTAAGCCTAGTGACATTGGAACACACAGCAGATCTACTGAGAGGTTTCTACTGATCCCCTCCTTGGTTTTCATTGCCTTCTGATTCACCCATGGTTCCAACACTGAATGGGTTGAGTGACAACATTACAATAAAAAAAAACTTCCCAGAATGTGTTATGGACAAGAGTGCAATTTTTCTTCTCCACTGAGGAACAGCACTTTAAAAAAATGATAGTTGCATTTTAGACATATAGTATTTCAACACCAGTCCCACCACCAGTGTCAACTTTGCTCCACCAGTGTTCCCACATTCCCTTCCCATCACAACCCCCACCCAACCCCGCCTGTTACCTCGAAAGGCATATTACAAAGTTTCAGTGATTGCAGCTTCAATCTCATATTTTCATTTTTGTTGAGTCTGTGTTTTGGAGGGGCTGGAGTGATAGTACAGCGGTAGGGCGTTCGCCTTACAAGCGGCCAACATGGCCAACCCGAGTTCGATTCCTCCGCCCCTCTTGGAGAGCCCGGCAAGCTACCGAGAGTATTCGATATGCCAGACACAGTAACAACAAAGTCTCCAATGGAGACGTTACTGGGCCCGCTCGAGCAAATCGACGATCAACGGGAGGGCCTTTACCTTTTACCTTTATCTGTGTTTTGGATGTAAACCTATAGCACTCACCCATTCACCAGAATAATTGAAGCCCTGATGCCTGTTCATCCATTACTTCCCATTTTCTTCTCCCCCACCCCCTTGACTTCTTTTCTTCTTGTCCTTCTCCTCTCCAAATACTGGGGTCAAGGGTGATCTAGGCGTCCCCTTTTGCTGCAGTACATTTCCTCATCCAGTATTCTATATCCCACAGAGAAGTGAGATCATTCTGTGTTTGTCTTTCTTCTCTGGCTTACTTCACTCAACGTGATTATCTTCCAGTGCCTACCATTTTGTAGCAAGTTGCATGATTTCATCATTCTTTGCTTCTTCAAGGAATACAATAGTATTCCATTGTGTTTATATACCACATCTCCATATTCCATTCATCAGTCATTGGGATTCTCGGTTCATTCCATATCTTAGTTATTGTATTGAGAGCAGCGATGGATAATGAATAATAGTGTGCATATACCCTCTTGAGAGAGCATTTTTATGTCCCGGGAGTAGCTGCTTCAAAGTGAAATTGCAGGGTCATAAGGCATTTCAACTCTAAGTTGACTGAGAACTCTCTATACTGTTTTCCACATGGGTTGTACCAGACAACATTGCCACCAGCGGTGGATAAGAGTGAAGAACAGTATTTTTAGTAAGAATGGCAGGTGTGTAGAAATTACTTTATGATTATCTGGCACACCAAAGTCCTTAATCAATGTTATCATTTTATTACCAGCAATAAAGAATAATTCTTCTTTTCCTTATCCATCTCACCAGCAAGAATCGCTGATTTACTATGTATTAACCAAGCTTGTTTGGAGTAGTGGAACACGTTTGGTTTCACTGCTGCACTTTCCAGGGACTCTCTGAAAGATCCTGGGTACTCTGTGCAAACTGATGCCACGCAGGAGTTAGACTTTTAGGGAAGGAACCTGAAGTTAGACTTTTAGGAAAGCTGCTTTCAAAATATATCTCTTTCTGATAACCACTTTGTTTCCTAGTGGAATTTTATTCTATTGGCTTTCTTAGGAGTGATAGCTAAGCCTGGAGGGCACTTGCCTCACACGCAGCCAACTCGGACTGACCCCGATTCAATTTCTCCAACCCAGACGGAGAGCCTGGCAAGCTACCGAGAGTATCGCGCCCACACAGCAAAGCCTGGCAAGCTTGACTATTTGATATGCCAAACACAGTAACAAGTCTCACAATGGAGATGTTACTGGTACCCACTTGAGCAAATCGATGAACAACGGGAGGACAGTGCTACAGTACTACAGTGGCTTTCTTAACATAGTAACAAAAAAGAGAGGTTATTTACCCTGGGTATTCCTGCTTTAAAAAATACAAAGTTTTCTATCCACTGTTCTATAAAAAAGGAGTACTTTCAGATGCATCACTTAATACTGCTTTGTTATAGTATTTGCTTGATTTTTAAAAAGTGTTGATTAGGGCTAGAGAAATAATACAATGAGTAAGGTGCTTGTTTTGCATGTTACTCACCTGAGTTCTTTTCTTGACACCCCAGGAATAGTTCCTGTGAACAGAGCCAGGAGTAAGTCCTGAGTACTGCTGGGGTGGCTCCCTAAAACAAAATCCATTTTATATCAACATATGTGAATGTATGCTCCAACCCACTTCGATCCCTACCACCTCAGAAAATCCCCTGAGCATGGAGAGTTGTGGCCCAAAAATTAAAAATTGGGGGCCCAGGGAGATAATATAAAAAGTAAATAGCTTACCCTGCTTTTGGTTGTTCTGGGTTTGATCTCTGGAACAATATATAATCTTCTGAGCATACCAGGAGTGATCCTTGAGCACAGAGCAAGGAATAAGCCCTGAGCATAGCTGGGTGTGGCCCATTCCTTCTGAAAGAATAGCTCATTTTTTTTTCGGCCAGCTAGGTCCCATGCTCACTCACTGGTCATTTTATGTTATATTTCTAAATGTTAATGTTCCCTGACAGAAAATAAATTGGAATATTTTATTAATTATCAAATTGTTAATTTGGTAACATTTTTCCAAAGAGGAAAAAAATGTGACAAGAATGAAAGGTTGGGTTGAAGAAATAGTGCAGATCCGGTTTTCACCCTTGATCTGCGCGGGACGAGAATCCAGGCACATCACGCAGAAACAATGCTGAACGGCTCTTCACATTCTCTCCTCTTTCAAACAGGTACCTCCCGGGGCCCAGTGCCAGGGACTCTTTCTGGTCATGCGCAGCTACCTTGATCCCCTAGAGCAGCCGATTTTCACCCTTTACCCAGCGAAACTCTCATTCATAACAGAAGGAACAACACACAGTTTCACAGACAAACAACAGCTCAGGAACTTCATAGACTCAAAACCATGGTTACAAGAACAACTAAACGGGCTACTTTAAGGCAAGACAGGCTCCTCAAATACACCAAATTTCAACAGAAAAATGGGACAAAACCCCATAGCAATAATTTCTCTCAATGTCAATGGGCTAAAGACACCAATTAAAAGACACAGAGTGGCAGGATGGATTAGAAAATTGAACCTAACATTCTGCTGCCTGCAAGAAACACATCTCAATTGTCAAAGCAAACACAGACTCAGAGTCAAAGGCTGGAAAACAATCCTACAGGCAAACAGCTCCCATAAAAAACTGGGGTAGCCATCCTAATATCAGACCACATCGATTTCAGAGTGAAGAAGATCACAAGAGACAGTGAAGGACATTTCTTATTGATAAAAGGATCTGTACAACAGGAAGAACTTGCAATACTAAATGTATATGCACCTAATGAGAGACCAGAAAAGTACTTAAAACAACTACTCATAGATCTGGAAATAGGCATCGATAACAACACAATACTAGTGGGAGACTTCAACACCGCTTTATCACCTCTTGATAGATCAACCAGACTCAAGCTTAGCAAGGAGATACTTCATCTGAGGGAAACAATGGAAGAAAAAGACTTAGTAGATATATACCGGACACTTCATCCTCAAAAAGCTGAATACACATAATTCTCAAGCGTACATGGAACATTCTCCAAGACAGACCACATGCTGAGCCACAAAACATACCTCCATAAAATTAAGAAGATAGAGATTGTATAAACAATCTTCTCAGACCATAATGCGCTGAAATTAGAAGGAAATCACACACAAAAAAAACAAAACTAAATCAAACACCTGGAAATTAAACAGTGCACTACTGCACAATGAGTGGCTTAGAAAGGAAATCAAAGAGCAAATCAAAAGATTCCTAGAAACGGAGGAAATCAAAGAGGAAATCAAAAGATTCCTAGAAACGAAGGAAAATGAGGACACGAGTTACCAAAACTTATGGGACACAGCAAAAGCTGTGTTAAGAGGAAAGTTTATAGCTCTACAAGCATTCCTCAGGAAGGAGGAGCGAGCCCACATAAATAATCTAACCTCACAGCTTAAGAGGTTGGAGAAGGACCAACAAAAGGAGCATAACCCAAACAGGAGAAAGGAAATAATAAAACTCAGAGCAGAGATAAACGAGATGGAAACCCAAAAAACACTCCGAAAGATCAATGAAACCAAGAGCTTGTTCTTCAAGAAAATTAACAAGATCGATAAGCCTCTAGCAAAATTCACAAAGAAAGGGAGAGAGAAAACCCTAATAAACCGAATCAGAAATGAAAAGGGGGTCATTACAACAGAAACTACAGAAATTCAAAGGATCCTCAGGGAGTACTTTGAGAAGCTTTATGCCACGGAACATCAAAAGCTCGAGGAAATGGATAAATTCCTAGACTCCTACAGACTCGCAAGAGTGAACCAAGAAGACCTGGAATACCTGAACAGACCTATCACCATCAAGGAAATTGAAATGGTAATAAAAAGTCTCCCCAAACACAAAAGTCCCGGCCCGGATGGATTCGCTAGTGAATTCTTCCAAATCTGTAAAGAGGACTTACTCCCAATCCTCTTTAAGCTTTTCCATGAAATTGAAATATCAAAAACACTTCCGAATAGTTTCTACGAAGCAAATATCACACTGATACCAAAAGCAGACAGAGATGCCACAAAGAAAGAGAATTACAGGCCGATATCCCTGATGAACACAGATGCAAAGATCCTCAACAAACTACTAGCAAATAGAACCCAACTACTCATCAAAAAGATCATAAACCATGACCAAGTAGGATTCATCCCAGGGATGCAAGGATGGTTTAACGTTCGAAAATCAATCAACATAACCCATCATATCAACAAGAAAAGAAAAGATAAAAAGCATATGATCATATCAATAGATGCAGAGAAAGCATTTGACAAGATCCAGCACCCCTTTATGATGAAAACCCTAGCCAAAATGGGTATAGAGGGGACTTTCCTCAACATAGTTAAAGCCATCTACCACAAGCCTACAGCAAGCATCATCCTCAATGGGGAAAAACTGAGAGCTTTCCCTCTAAGATCAGGGACGAGACAAGGATGCCCACTCTCTCCACTACTGTTCAATATAGTACTGGAAGTACTTGCAATAGCGATTAGGCAAGAAAAAAGATATTAAGGGCATTCAGATAGGAAAAGAAATCAAGCTCTCACTATTCGCAGATGATAGGATACTATACTTAGAAAACCCAATAACCTCCACCAAGAAACTCCTAGAAACAATAGACTTGTATAGTAAAGTTGCAGGCTATAAAATTAATACCCAAAAGTCCATGGCTTTCTTATATGCAAACAGTGAGAGAGAAGAAAGCTACATGAAAAAAACAATCCCGTTCACAATTGTGCTCCAGAAAATCAAGTACCTAGGAAACAGCTTAACTAAGGAAGTAAAGGACCTGTACAAAGAAAACTACAAAATGCTACTTCAGGAAATAAAAAAAAAGTGGAGTAAGGAAAGCCTCTTTAACAAATTGTGCTGGCAAAACTGGATGGCTACATGCAAAAAAATGGGCTCAGATCTCTGCCTAACACCATGTACAAAAGTAAGATAAAAATGGATTAAAGACCTCAACATCAGACTGGAATCCATAAGGTACATTGAGGAAAAAGTTGGAAAAACCTTTCATGACATTGAAGTTAATGGTATCTTCAAAGATGTCACGCCACTGACTGAGCAAGTGAAAACAGATAGATAAATGGGACTATCTTAAACTAAGAAGCTTCTGCACCTCTAAAGAAACAGTGACCAAAATACAAAGATAGTCTACAGAATGTGAAAGGATATTCACCGAATACACATCTGACAAGGGGTTGATATCAAGGATATATAAAGTACTAGTTGAACTCCACAAGAAGAAAACATCCAACCCCATAAAAAAAATGGGGCAATGAAATAAACAGAAAGTTTCTCAAAGAAGAAATCCCAATGGTAAAAAGACACATGAGAAAATGCTCTACATCATTAATCATCAGGGAGATGCAGTTCAAAACCACAATGAGATACTATCTCACACCTTAGAGACTGGCCCACATCCAAAAGAACAAAAGCAACCAATGCTGGCGCGGATGTGGCGAGAAAGGGACACCCCTTCACTGTTGGTGGGAATGCCGACTGGTTCAGCCCTTTTGGAAAACAGTATGGACGATTTTCAAGAAATTAGAAATTGAGCTCCCATCTGACCCAGCAATATCACTCCTGGGAATATATCCCAGAAAGGCAAAAAAGTATATTCGAAGTGACATCTGCACTTGTTTTTTCATTGCAGCACTCTTCACAATAGCCAGAATCTGGAAAAAACCTGAGTGCCCAAGAACAGATGACTGGTTAATGAAACTCTGGTACATCTACACAATGGTGTACTATGTTGCTGTTAGAAAAGATGAAGTCATGAAATTTACATACAAGTGGTACTACATGGAAAGTATCATGCTAAGCGAAATGAGTCAGAAAGAGAGGTATAGACATAAAAATATTGCATTTATCTGGGGGACATAAATAACAAAATAGGAGATTATTACCCAAGAATAGCCGAGATCAGTACCAGGAGAATTACTCCATGGCTTAGAGGCCAGCCGGGAATTCTAGGGGAAAGGGCAGCTCAGACAGTGAAGGGAGCACCAAATAAAGGGTGTTTGGAGGATCCTCCCAGGATGGGAGATGCATGTTGAAAGTAGACTATGGAGCAAACAAGATTGCCACTCAATGCTTCTTTTGAAGACCACAACACCCAAAAGGAGAGAGAGAACAAAAGGTAATGCCCTGTGACAGAGGCAGGGTGGGATGGGGGGGATGGGAGTGGGAGGGATACTGGGATCTGTGGTGGTGGGAAATGGGTACTGGTGGAGGGATGGGTATTTGATCATTGTATAATCGAAACCCAAGCACAAAAAATTTGTAAGTCTACAACTGTACCTCATGATGTTTCACTAGTAAAAATTAATTAAAAAAAAGTAATAGTGCAGTGGGGTACAGCGCTTGCCTTGCATACAGCTAACCTGTTTTGATCCCTGACATCCCACATGGTCCCCTAAGTCCACCAGAAGTGATTCCTGAATGCAGAGCCAGGTGTAAGCCCTGAACATAGTTAGATGTGGCTCTCCCAAAAAACTAAGGGGGAAAAAAGAATACAGGTCAATGCCCCAGTACCTTCTTGAGAGAAGTAACTGTTGTTACAGGGGCGAATGAAAATGTTTGGGTGCTTCTGATGACCTGTGTTTGACATTTCTTTTATCTCTCTTTTAGATTGGGAGATAATATAATGTATCTATGAAGGGACCCAGCTAAGGAGTTAGTGAATCTTGAGTTTAAATATACTTTGTCATTTGCCAGCTTTGCATCGTTGAGGCCATTGTTATTTCTGAATCTCCTTTTCTTATCTACAGAGTGGCAAATTAATATCCATCCCACAAAATTGTTGCAAGTATTAAGCAAAGTACTATGTGGTGAAGTGTTTTGTAAATCCAGATGGCCCATCCTAAACAACTTGAGTTAAATTGAAGGTACAGAGTTAAATAGAAGGTACTTATTTACATAGTGAAAACAGAGCTTCAGGTATGGCTAGATTACAGGAGATCAAAATCTGCTGATAAGTTCAGATTTGGTTCCATTTTTATTCCACTCCCCTTCACCTTGGATCTATTCTCAGATTGATTCTCTTTTAGTGGAGGCAAAATATCTACAATCATTCCTGTCTCCCTCCTCCAGCTCAGGGTCCCATGAAAAAGAGAGGATATACTTTTCTTCCAACAAGTAGATCCTCTGAGTTGGAGAAAAGCACCATTGCATCTCATTCATGCGCTCAGAGTGTATTATCCTTAGAACAAACACAGCATCATAACTGGGAATGCTAAGCCATGGCCCCCTATTCTAGGTGTACAACCTGCGCAGAATGAAATTGCCATGGCTTTTTAATTAAATCACAGTGAGATACATAGCTACAACATTGTTCGTGATTGGGTTTTAGTCATAAAATGTTCCAACACCATCCCTTCACCACTGTACATTTTCCACCAATGTCCCTAGGTCCCTTCCCTCCACCGTCCCCTCCTGCCTGCCTCTCAGACAGACACTTCTCTCTCTGTCTCTCTCTGTCTCTCTGTCTCTCTCTCTCTGTTTCTCTCCTTTTGGGAATTATGGTTTGCAATACAGGTACTGAAAAGATATTAGGTATATCCCTTTACCTTTCAAAACCTAGTGCTTGTTCAGAGTGATCATTTCCAACTATCATTTTCAAGTGGTCCCTTCCATGTCCTGAGTGCCCTCCTCTACCCCACCCCATCCCCCACCCCCCACCCCTGCCACTTGTGGCAAGCTTCTAACAATGTTCCAGTTCACCTCACCCTCGTTTCTGCTTGCCTTGGTTTCTAAGCAGAAAACTGGGGAGCTAGTTCCAAAGGAAATGGGAATGAGCATTGCCAATGTCAGGATGGGGAAGGGTAAATTTTCCCTAGAATGCCTAGAATTTTCCCTAGAAAGTAAATATGGACTTTAGCATTAACTCAGATCCTTCTTCCTAAACTGTGGGTTGAATCCCAGACAGGGTCATGTTACTGAATGTGGGAATCATGAAAAAGGTGAAAATGGGACTTGCTTTTGGAATGCGCAAGAACCCAACATTTATTCAAAGTCAGATGCATCTTGAACCTGAGTATTTCTGGCAGTGCCTTCCATGTTGCATCTGGAAAATGCTGAATAAAGCCTGGTCTAGAGCACCAGAATGGATGGAGCTCTCCCTCAGACCTTAAAGGAAAGAAAATTAAGGAAAACAAAGATAACTTCGCACAATTCATGGATTTACGGGCTATTTAAAAAACTGAATGAACATGCTGATTTTAAAAGCTAGATCAAAGATCCACAGTGAGAAATCAGAGTTTGAGGGACTGGAAGAAAGCGATAGGGACCCAGAACTTGTGAGGCAGAATGGCTGTCCTGGAATGAAATTCTTCAGTTGGATATGTTTCTGTCAACCGGTAATTTTTTCAAGTTTGTTTGTCTCCTGGAGTAACCAGGTTTTTGTTTTGTTTTGTTTTGGGGCCACCCTGGCAGTTTATGTGTTCAGGGGTAGCTCCTGCAGGTGCTGGGGTGGGCTGTGTGTGGGGGAGAGGTACCTGATGCTGGGGATCGAACCCAGGGCTCTCGTATGCGAAGTAAGCAGGAGACTGCTTGAGCTCTCGCTCAGCCCAATGACCACCTTTAAATCTTTTTTCGATTTATTTCTATTCATGTTTCCTCTGTCACCACTTTATCTCTGCAGTCACTGGGGTTTCACTCTCGGTTGTGAGGCTCGCTGGGGTCTCCCACTTTTAGCTATGGTGTGTGGCTGACCACAACATGCCACACATGTCACCAGGGATGGCAAATACAGTGGCGCCACTGCTCAGTCTGTGGAGTGGACCTCACACCCACCCACAGGGCTCAGGGGTCTGGGTTTAGACATTTTCCGGCTGCCAGAATTCAAGTTCAGGGTTTCACGGATGGGACTCCGCCTCTGCAGGGGCTCACTGCACTGTACACTCCCAAGACTGGCTCCCTGGAGCAGGAAGGCCCCCACCCCCCCCCCCCGGAGAGGGCCATAGCACCCGCTCAACAACGATTCAAGGGGGACCCGGGCCAGAAGCGCTGGCAAGCATTTGGCTGCTCCCCACGTGGGAAAGAAAAGCTGCTATTTTTGGAGTGCGCTTTTGCAATGGAGAAAAAGTCATGGCAACAGCAAGGACTTTGGGGGGCAGGGGGTGTGGAGACTCACGGGGTCTTCCAGAGCGACCGCTTCAAAGATGCTTCTGTATCTTTCATAAATAACTCAAGTACAGAAGCACCATGAAAAGGACAGTCCTCTCTGCCAAGGGCACCCGAAGCCAGCTCTGGGTTGACACCATCAACCCATTTTATTTATTTATTTATTTATTTATTTATTTATTTATTTTTGGGTCACACCCGGTGATGCACAGGGGTTACTCCTGGCTCTTCACTCAGGAATTACTCCTGGCGGTGCTCAGGGCACCATATGGGATGCTGAGACTCGAACCCGGGCGGGCTGCATGCAAGGCAAACACCCTACTTGCTGTGCTATCACTCCAGCCCCAATCAACCCATTTTAAAGATGATGAAGGAAGGGGGTATGAGCTTGTGACCGTGGGGATTCAGCAGCCCTGTCCCCACCCTCCTGTCACCTCCCAAAGGCACCGTGGCTTGGTTCTAAGGAATCAAGTGTCCACCACGACCTCATGGACAGACCTAGCCACCCTTGGTTCAATTGCTGAGCAAGTTAGGGGTGAGCTAGAGGCTTCTCAAGAAAGAGGCCATTGTTCGTCTCTCCAAAGAGGCGATTTTCTGGCTACTTTTGACTCCTCTGCAGGGCGCTGAAGGTCATGGGTTGCGTCTGCAGAGGCCAGTGAAGTCATGAAATGAAATACTTGGCCAGGGAACTCGGGGCTGTGGAGGAAGAGGGGTGCGGGCTGGAGGGGGTGAGGCAATCTGAGCAGAGACAGACTGGCCAGCCCTCCCTTCCTGCCTTTCTCCCAAGGTGACCACTCCCCCAGGCTGGCTTCTGGGCTTGCCCTTAAATAGTGCAAGCTCCCTAGAGTCAGCCTGAGTTCCTGGGATCCGCTGAGTGGGCGCCCCCACTTCTCAGCAGGGCAAGCTCTCTCTGGAAGGGCTGGAAAGGTGGGTGATGAGCGGAGGTTTAGCTGATTCTTCAGAGCGGGCTTTGCCAGAATAAGAAGTGGGATGGGACCCTAGGCCTCCTCCTGAGAAAGGACTTGATGATTTTCTGGAGAGAAAACTCCTTCCTGATGCTCCCGCTCCTCTGATGGGTGGAGCTGGGTGCCAGGGGAGATGGCTGGGAGCCTATTGCTTCCCTTCGAGCCGGTTGGGTGCTGCAAGGGTTGGGTGGTTGGATGTACTCAGGAAGTGCTACCTGCACTTCGGGGTGGTGGAACGGGGTGAACGTGGCTGATCCAGGCTCATAGCCTTTCTAGAAGCGAGTCAAGGAGTTCCCCAGATGCAGATGTCAGGAAGAGGCCCGGGGTGTGCTGGGTCCTTTGTCCTCTTGAATAAGTTTGTCCTCCAAAACTATCTTGGGCAGTGGAGGGGAATCTTTGCTCCAGCAAGAAGGAAGAACTGGGTACAGGCCTGCTTCCAGAGTAGAAATAGAAAGCTTTCGGAAGAAGGGATCTGCTGACTCGGGGGGAGGAGGGAGGAGAATTTTCTTTTTTGGTGGGTGGTGGGGGGCATGACTGCACAAATACCCCTGCTTGGGATTCCTTCCAACTCAGAGCTCAGGAGTCACTTCAGGCAGTTCTTGGGGGACCATGTAGTGCTGGGGATCAAACCCAGGCTGGCTGCATGGAGGCATTCAGCCCTTTGAGCTCTCTCTCTGGCCAGGGAAAGTCATCTTTTAGGAGAAAAACATCTCGTTTAGGAGAAAAACATCTCCAGAGCAGTTTAAAGGCATCTCTGTCCGTCAGGGCCCCACCCACCAGCTGCCCTCGCTCCACTTTCAAGTTTTCTACCTGCAGGTGGAATGAACAGGAGGACCTGGGAAGGAAGTGGGGTGGGGGGAGTTTTGATGATGGAGAGTTGAAGCCCCCTAGGCCATCTCAGGGGTGCACCCTGAGGTCCCTTCCTGGGATTCTCCTGCCTTTCTGCTTGTCTCTTTCTTGTGGCTCTCCTGGGCGCCGTTCCTCCTGGGCCATGTCTAAACCCTGAGCTTACAGCTGAGCATGCATTTTATGTTCAAATCTTGTCCTCAGCTTTCACTGCAGGCATCACCTCAGGAGGTGCTGGCACTCTGTGCCTCAGTTTCCTGCACAGGGATAATCATAACTCACCGGGTTCTTGGGATGAGAATCAAGCTCTGCTAAGAGCAGATCACAGACATGGCATACACAGCCCATAAATGTTAGCTACTGGACAGTGTCCTCAAGGGACATTGCAGGCCTCAACGGTGAGAATGGTTACCCCTCATTGCAGTCTGTAAACTGGGGTGCAGGGGGCAGCTGGAGCCAGGCGCATACCTGTGCAGCATCTGTTCTATGGTCTGCTCCAAAAGCAAGAGGGAGAGCTACCCCGGAGGGGCCAGAAGGGGTGGGCTTCATTGTCCATCTTTGGATCCCACCTCCATTGCTCTCCGGCAACAGTTCAGGGTGGGAGAGAGAAAAATCAACCCGGGAATCTCAATATGATCCCACATTGGAGGCTGCCAAAGGCCTTGGAATGTGTCCTGGCCATTTCCCTCCCCTGACCCCCCAGGCTCTCCCTCTGCCCCTGCCAAACAAACAAACAAGGAGGCCATCACAGTTCATTTTGGGCAGACTGAAAAAAGTGAAATCTGCCAGATACACAGGATCTTGTTTACTCTCATGCAGCCGTTACGGTGTCGCAAACTCCTCTGTAAAACAAGAGCCATGGAGAGTCAGTAATTCTCCATGACGTGGTCGTTGAAGTTGGGATTGGCGTCTGTGTCTGACTCAGATTCCTGGCCAACAACCAGGAACTTTGATAGAGTTTAAAACTAACAAAAACCTCAGGGCCAGAGTGATAATACAGTGGCTGACCCAGGTTTCTTTGCTGGCACCCCATCTAGTCCCTCAAGCCCACCAGGAGTGATCCCTGAGCTCAGAGCCAGGAATAAGCCCTGAGCACCACTGGGTGTGCCCTCTTCCCCAGACCAAAGCCAGGAAACCAGCGCTGGAGAGATAGCACAGGGGTTAAGGTGCTTGACTTGCACATGGCTGACTGGCCTGGGTTAGATCTCAGCACTGTGTGTGGCTCCCCCAGGCACCACCAGGAGTGCTCCCTGAGCACAGAGCCATGAGTAAGCCCCGAGCACAGCTGACCATGAACCCCAAGCCACCCTTTCCACCCCCAACACAAACATAAAGTAACAAGCCCAGTCATGCCCAGTGGATAAGTCTCCCGGTCTGGGGTGGGAATCTGACGTGCCTGCCCCCACCCAGCCGTGCAGCCTCCCAGCGCCCCCGTCCCCTCTGTAGCTCTGCTGAACTCCCTCCCTGCTTTCTTCCCAGAGTCTGTCCCCATGTCTCCTGCTGAGGCCAGACACCCTACACTGCTCCCTCTTTCCTGTCTTCCGGGCCCATGCCTCTCCGTCTTGACTACTGCCATCCGGGCCAAAGCTTTCCCATTTCCGGTTTGAGTTTCTGCCCTGGCTTCCTTGCTTCTCTCCTTCTCCTCTTCTTTTGTCTCCCGTCTCTCTTAAGGCTCTTCCCCTTCCCTTATGCCTCATCCAGCCTCACATCCTCTCTCCAGCCAGACTGAACGAGCTAAAATCATCTCATCACCTGGTTCTCTGCCTGCCAACCAACACCAGCTCCACAAGCACCCGCAAAGCCACACTCCTTAGCACGGTCAACCCGCAGTCCAAATCCTGGACCAGTCTTCCCTCTTGAGTCTCCACTCCCCTTTGGTGGCACAGGCCATGATACAGGCACACCTAATTTCCTTCTTGTCCCAAATAGCATCCCTCCCCCACCTGCAGTCATATCATGCTGTGTCTCCCAGATGATGGGTCCCCCAGGCCAGAGAAACAGTACATGGGTTAAGGTACTTGCTTTGCATGTGGCTGACTCGGGTTCAATCCATGGCACTGTAGAGACAGCCCTGAGCATCACTAGGAATGATCTCTGAGCACAGAGAAAGGAGTAAGTCCTGAGCACTGCTCCGTATAGCTCCCAAACAAAATTAAAAACAAAAGGAAATAAAGTGAGAACGAAAGAAAGAGAAAAAAGAGAGGAAGGAAGGGAGGAGGGAGGAAGGAAGGAAGGAAGGAAGGAAGGAAGGAAGGAAGGAAGGGAGGGAGGGAGGGAGGGAGGGAGGGAGGGAGGGAGGAGGAAGGGAGCGGCGGGCTCCCTCCTAGACACAGGTTGTAGAATTCATATTCTATGGGACCTGCACAAAAAGTCACCTCCTCTGGAAAGCCTTCCTGGAGCTCCATCCAGCCTTGATCACAGAAGGGTTTGCTGACAGCTCTGTGTCCCCAGGGGAGTGCCTCATTCAACAATCACTATTCAACGCCCCTGACTGCCAGGTGCAGGCCCAGGTGCGGCCCAGGTGCTGGGGACAATGGTGAAGAAAATCGACTTTCTGCCTCCCAAGCCTGCTGAACAGAGAAGGGGCGGTGGGGCTGGGCCCTAAGCAGAGGCAGGGGTGGGCACGGAGGCTTCCCGGCGCTGGTGGGGGAGGCTGCTGGGAGGGGGGAGAGACGGGGGAGGGAGGCCTCTGAAGCTCCCCATTCGCCCCAGCTCCCAGACACCTCCCCCAGGCTCGGAAGGACAGGGGGTAGGCTCAGGGCGCAGCAAGGGTCGCCACCAGGAGACGAAGCCCAGAGCCCCCCAGGGCAGCCTGGACTAGCCGGGGCAAAGAGCCGGGGCGCCCGGTGGGGTAGGGGGTCGCGGGGCGAGCGCGGGGCGGCCCCGGGGGCGGCGGGGTGGAGTGACAGTGACGCAGCCCGGTGCCCGCAGGTGCCCGTCTGCCGTTATGCTGGCGCTGCTGTGTGCCTGCCTGCTGGCGCGCGCCGGGCTCGGGGCGTCCGCGGAGCCCGCGGGGCTGGGCGCCGACCGCACGGCCGAGCTCATCCGCGACCTGCACGCCAAGGTGACGGAGCTGTGGCGGGCGCTGCGGCCGCGCTGCGCCTGCGGCCCCGACGCCAACCCGGCGCCGCTGTTCGCCTGCTGCGCGGTGCAGCCGTCGGCCGCGCTGGGCGCGTCGGAGCAGCCGCGCGTGGCGGGGCTCGTGCTGTTCCGGCAGGGCGCGCCCGGGCCCGGTGGCTCCCTAGAGGCCTTCTTCGACCTGCACGGCTTCCCGGCGCAGCCCAACACCTCCCAGCGCGCCATCCACGTGCACCAGCTCGGGGACGTGAGCCGGGGCTGCGACGCCGCCCAGGGCCACTACAACCCGCTGAAAGTGCCGCACCCGCGACACCCTGGCGACTTCGGCAACTTCGTGGTGCGCCGCGGCCGCCTCTCGGTGTACCGCGCGCGGCTCTCGGCGCAACTCGACGGCCCGCACTCCATCCTCGGCCGCTCCCTGGTGGTCCACGAGGGCGAGGACGACCTGGGCTGCGGCGGCAACGAGGCCAGCCTGATGCACGGCAACGCTGGCCGACGCCTCGCCTGCTGTACCATCAGCCTGTGCGACAGCGAGCTCTGGGAGCGCCGGGCCCAGGAGCACGGTCAGCGCCTGCGGCCCAAGAAAGAGAAGAGCGAGTGCAAGAGCCCCTGAGCGTGCCCAGGAGCGGGGCGTCCCCCGTTCCTGGCCCAGACCCTCCTCCCGCCTCCCTGCGCTCGGAGACCCCTCTCCCGGGCTCCTTTCTCTACACCCTCCGTGCCCCAACGCCCCTCCCTGATCCCTAGAACCAACCCTTGGCACGTCGTGTCCCAGGACCCGCTCCACACCTTGACACCAGCCTGACCCACCGCGCAGACCTACTCCCAATGCCCTAGAAATTAGAAATTTCTGCCCCCAGCACCTGCACGGGTTTCAGTTCTTCCTTCCAGCTGCGCCTTGAAGTGGGGTACAGGATGGTTTGGCACATTAAAATTCCCGTGATTCAGTACCGCACTCGGCTTTTGGTGACCTTTTTTTGTTTGCTTGTTGGAAAGTGTGCCTCCCGGGCTCATTATTTTGGAAATGGGAAAGTCCCCCCAAATCCAGGCCCGAAGGACTTCTCCACGCCCCAACTCTGCTGGCCACTGAGCCCCATCGCGGATTATCCAGCTGTTCTATGGTTCTCCGATCAGGCGGCATCAGATCACTCAGGGAATGAAGAAAAGAAGGTGATAGTGGGGCCAGAGAGATTAAACAGCAGGTAGGGCCTCTCCTGGCACGCAGCTGACCTGGGTTGGAACCCCGGCACTACCTATGGTCCCCTGAGCCTTACCAAGAGCCAGGAGCAAGCTTGGGCGTGGCCCAAAAGCAAGGGGAAATAAGGCAATGCACTTCTGGGGTACATGGCAAAGCTGTGCAAACCCAAAGAGGGAGGAGTGGAGGGAATTGGCGGAAGCTGCCCAGTAGTACAGATGCATGGGCCACTGGCTGATAGGTGGGCCAACACCAAGAGCCTCTGGACCGCCAGGGGGCTGTGAGACAAGGGCTGTGAGGCTGGCGTTGGTCTATTTCCGGCTCTCCCCAACTCAGACCAGATTCTTCATCCTGGTTTCACAACACAGCAGAATTCGGAGGCAGCAGGCTCCAAAGGCAGGCTGATTCAATCAGAACTTGGGAGTGTTTGGGATGTGACTCTGCTGATAGATCTCTAGCTTCGTCCCTGGGTTCGATTCCCAGCACCAACCAAAATGGAAAATTGCTGGAAGTTGGGTGGGGGGAGGTGGTGTTCAGTGTCCTTTGGAAAATTATAACCTACACTGAGACTTGAATCTATCCCATCATTAGTGAACCAAAGCAACTCCTAATGTCCTTGATATCCCAGAGGAGAGGGAAAGTCACCTCCTAGCAGTGACTTAACACGCCGATGTCTCAGGATCCAGCTTCCATTCCACCCCGACTCTGAGGTGGTGAGTCAGCCTGCACCTCAGCCAGAAACCCATCCCCGGTGGTTATTTTTGCCACTTGCAGGGACTAACTTCTTATTTTAAAATCCTTCCCTGAACCCAAGTGACAACTGGGAAGAAAGGCAAGCGCCTGGTGACTTTGCTCCACCAACTGGTTCCGCTGGTTTGAAATATTAGCTTGAACTTGAGCTCTGCAGGTCAGTGCTGAGTGAATGAGCAAACAGAGTCCTTAAATATCCCACTCTCAACCGTGTTTGCCTCTCCCCGCAATTAAAGGCAGTGCAAGCCAGGCTCTGGCGGCAGGAACACAGGATGGGAAGGAATGAAATGCCAGATGCCCAGTCTTGGCTTGTGCTGCCTGGATTAGAGGTTCACCCAGGGCCATGCAGGAAGCAGAGGCTTATTTATGTCTTTATTTGGAGAATTTTTTTTAACCACATCCAGCTGTGCTCAGAGATTACTCTGAGCTCCATGATCAGGAATCACTCCTGGCGGAACTCAGGGAACAATACATGATGCTGTCAGATTCTGGTCAACTGCATGCAAGGCAAGTGCCCTACACATTAGACTATCTTCCAGAAGTGGTAGAGGATTATTTTATTTTATTTTTTTTATTAGTGAGACACCACGAGGTACAGTTGTAGACTTACAAATTTTTGTGCTTGGGTTTTAATTATACAATGATCAAATACCCATCCCTCCACCAGTGCCCATTTCCCACCATCACTGATCCCAGTATCCCTCCCACCCCCCATCCCTCCCATTCCACTCTGCCTCTGTGGCAGGGCATTCCCTTTTGTTCTCTCTCTCTCTCCTTTCGGGTGTTGTGGTTTGCAAAAGAGACAATGAGTGGCAATCATGTTTGGTCTATAGTCTACTTTCAGTATGCTTCTCCCATCCTGGGAGGATCCTCCTAACACCCTTTATTTGATGCTCCCTTCTCTATCTGAGCTCCCTTTTCCCCTAGCATGTGTTTTTTAATGAAACTAATTAAGTTATTTTTGGTTTGGGGGACACACCCAGCGATGCTTAAATGTTACTCCTGCTCTGCCTTCAGGGATCACTCCTGGTAGTGCTTGGTGGACCATATGAAATGCCAGGTAACAGACTTGGATTGGCCATGCATAAGCCAAGTGCTCTACCCATGGTACTCTCTCTCCAACCCCTCAAGGCTTTTTTTAGGAGCTTAATTCTTCTCTCTCTCATATTTTTCCCCAGGAGTCCTGGGGATAGAGAAAGGGAGAGTCCTCCCAAGTGGTATTCTGGGGACTCGACCATGACTCCCAGAAATTCACAGCCAGTCTGGCCCTGTAGTTGATTGTAAGGACATGAGGATGTAATGCTGTGGTGCAAGGGGACCACCAGGGACACCCCTGCAGTGATGAGGGGGGAGCCCCAAGACTGCATCCAGTGGTACTGGGAGTGGGGGAGTCATGGGGGTGCCACTAATAGAACTGCCCGGGGACCCTAAGCCCTGTCCTACCCCTGAACACGCTGCTATCACAACATATCACAGAATGGGTGCCTTATTAGTGACACCCACCACCTGGCCCCCTGGCGCCGTGTAATCCCATCAACGGCCAAGACTCAGAGACTATAAAATCCAGCTCCCGGACGAGACCAGTGCAGTCAGTCTCCTGCCCCTGCGCCTGGCTGTTCCTCGCTGGGGTCCCTTGGAGGGGAGCAGGTTGAGCTTTCCTCCCCGCCCCGACCAGGGCTCCAGCAGCCGAAGACCTCCAGGACCAGCCACCACCATGCTGAGACCACTCTCCGCACACATGAAGGTACTGGCAGAGGGACAAAGCCACGCGGGTTCCGGGGCCGAGATCTCCAAGCCTACTCGAATTGGAGTCAAGCATCCTCCACCCAGATCCTCCAAATTCCAGTAGGCGGGGGTCACACCCACCACCTGGCCCCCTGGCGCCGTGTAATCCCATCAACGGCCAAGACTCAGAGACTATAAAATCCAGCTCCCGGAACCGCGCGGCCGCGACATCTTATCAGGACATCTTTTTATGATATCTTATTATCTCATTCCTACTCTGGACAAACTTGCAGGCTATCGCATATAGCCTGCCCACAGGGCAGAGTCTGGCAAACTCCCCGTGGCGCACCAAATATGCCAAATACCAGTAACAATGATGGGTCTCATTCTCCTAAAGAGCCTTGAATATAATCTCAGGGCTAGGATGAAAGAGACGTTACTGGGGGCCTGCTCGAGGCAATCGACAAATAACAGGATGATGAATGAATGAATGAAATTAGTGACACATTTCTCACCGTTCTTGACGCTGAATTTGGGCGTTCCTCACCCTGCCTGTTTGCCCTGACCTCACATGGTAGAAAGCTCCATCTCATTCCTGAAGGCTCTCCTGCATACATGAGGCACCTCCCCAAGCCTCACCTCCTCAGGTCACTTTTGGCGGTTAGGATTTCAATATATAGATTGGGTGGGAGTAGACAGAGACCATAACACCTTCTGTCCTTAGCATTTCTCTACTTTTCTTCACCCCTAAATTAAAGGGAAGCTTCCAGAAACTATGTTCTATTTCTTCTCCATCCATGTATCAGAATGGAATCAATGAATTCTTATTCTGTAGCATCCCAGACCAGAAACCTAGAGAGGAAACTCCAGAGCAGTGTTTTTCAACCCTCTTCCACCTGCCAACTGTCCCCTGTCCTGCACACAGGTCCACAGACCGGCAGCTCTAAGTAGGGTTTTCCATCTTTCTTCACTTGTGGTCTATGGAGGCTTGCAGTCTGTGTGTCTGGAAGACTGAATAAATTGCTCTAAAGAGGGTCCTGGCCCTTCTGGTTACTGGAAGGGCCAGAACTGCCCCAGCTCCTTGGGAAAGGCAGGAACTCTGACTCTACCGCATCTGGAAGCTATGTGATCTGAGCGAGTCACTTCCTTCCCCTGCCTGGGTTCAACTCATTTCACCTGTCAAATAAGATGCTCACTTTGGATGGTTAGAACACCGCATCATGTTCATCGTGAGCACTGTTATCACAGAGCCTCCGAACTCTTGTGTCAACTCAATGACCAGGGCCAAAGCTGGGAAAATAGTGATGGGTTGCTTTGGCCTCCTCTGTCAGGGAGTGAGTGTGACACCCTGAGAAGGCTTCAGTTCAGGAAGGGGTGCTGCCTCGAGTTTGTTCCTGCTTCTGCATCCACTGAGACTGGATGAGATGTTGGCAGAGAAGCCAGTGCTTGGAGCTTGGGGGAAGGTCTCTAAAGTGAGGGATTATGGGTAGACAGACATCTGGCTCTTGGCACACAACCTCCCATGCGCTACCAAGTCCGCCCATAAGACCCCACTTGGCCCCGGAGTCTATTTTTACGCCCCTCATCTTATAGATCTATTTTGTTACTCTCCTTATATTTGCTGTTTTGACTCCCCAGCCAGCTTGCTAATCAGTTTGCCTATTTGACTCACAGGGTTTGCATTTGTCACTGAGACTTAAACACACACTTGTTTTGATTTCTTTTTGTAAAATTAGAAGTGTTTGATATAATGACTCTACCTAGACACAGCTGGTAAAGTGAGAATAATGCTCAATTTTGCACAGTTTAAACACAATGTAGACAATAATTAGAAATGCTATCTTTAGATATTTAGGATAAGCTTTTTCTCAGAATTGCAGTGAATTTTTTCCAAGTGAAGCTGAAGCTTTTCAGTGTGTGTGTGTGTGTGTGTGTGTGTGTGTGTGTGTGCACACATGCGCGTGTGCGTGGACACACACACACTAAAAATGTAAGAAAATAGAGCAAATCAATGAAGGTTTGGGTTAACTTGAAAGGCTTCAGGAAATAAACCAACTGATTTTGGATCTGGCTTTTTTGGGGATGGAATATATAAAATCTTTACATACTTCATATTTTTCATGACTACTGTATGATCTAATACTTGGAGCTGACAGATTGCACTGATAAGTTGCTACAATATTCTAGAAGCAACGCTCAGACTATGCTTGGCCTGCAGTGAGGGTGGAGAAGAGGGAGGGAGAATGACGCAAGTAATAAAGATAATTAATCATCCCTATCAGGAAAATTACCACATTTTTATTTCAGGTAACAAAAAAGATATAGTTACAGGATGACTATAGATTGCAATAAAGCGAGTTCTGCGAATGAATACAAGTCACTTTCCCCCCTTTCTATTAACTACAAAATAGCAGCTGATGTACTTTTTATTTTTAAAGACAATTGTTTCCATTTATGAGGCTATCATCATTGACCTCAGGTAAGCTCCCCAAAATATATTCCTGGGCTTACATAGATTCCAGAAACTCATACTTGCCAGGATTATGCCGATTTCCCTAAGAAGTCTGCACACCTCTAGTTCTGCTTTTATTCTGATGTTTTTGTGTATGTGCAGTGCCAGGTAAGGAACCCAGGATCTCACAAATGCAAGATAGCTGCTCTACTAATAAGTCCCACCCCTTTTCACTAGAGCCTGCATTTGAATACATTGAAGCTGGCATGGACCACTGGTGGCTCACACTTGAATGTGGTTTAAGAAGCACAAGAGGCAGCATTGGCATCAATGGTTCAGTTTCATTACTCAGGCTTTGGGGCTATTCCCAGTGGTGCTCAGGGCTTACTCTTGGCAAGATTCAGCAGGTTTTATGGGGTGCCATGATTGAACCTGGGTTGGCTATGTGCAAGGCAGGCATTCTACCTGCTGTACTGTTGCTCTGATCCCTGGCATCATTTTTAATGACTTTCATGCCATAGAGCATGTTTGGCCTAGCTTTCATGAGCACTCATTGAAAGAAGGGTCCTTATTTTATTTATTTCTCATTTCTAATTTGGTGGACTCCATTGCATTTCTGATGTTCAAATTTGTCTCTTTTCAGAAACATAGTTGGGGGAAAAAAGAGAATATATTAAAATAGAGAACTGAGGGGAATCCTTTGTCTTTTTGACATCTCAGAGCAGTGTTTAGGAATCTTCAATATTATTGAGGAGGAATATTGTTCCAAAGGGAAGCTTCCAGAATGAAGGAAGAGTGCAGGAGAAGGTGCTCAAGTAGAAGCCCTTTTCTTTCTTTCTTTCTTTTTTTTTTTAGCTTTTTGGGTCACACCTGGTGATGCACAGGGGTTACTCCTGGCTCCGCACTCAGGAAATACTCCTGGTGGTAGCTCAGGGGACCATATGGGATGCTGGGAATCAAACCCAGGTCGGTCGTGTGCAAGGCAAACACCCTACCCGCTGTGCTATCGCTCCAGCACCTAGAAGCCCTTTTCAAAGACAAGTAGAGCACCAAGTCACCCATAGGCCTGCAGGGAAGGATAGGGCCAGGAAAGAACCCCAGGATTTTTGGGGGGTGGGGTGGGGAGTTGGGGCAGCAGACAGAAACAAGAGGGTCAGAAGCATACAGTCTTTTTAAAGAGACGGTGGAAAGAACTACAGGTGAGTAGTTCACTGGCCTGAAAATCGTTAAGGACGTGATGTTACATGGGCTCAACTGCTCCAGTCCGATCCCAGGTCAAGATCTGTCTGGCGGCTGGAGAGAGTATAGTAGGTAAGGTGCTTTCTTTACACGCGGTTGGGCCGGGGCTCAATCCTCGGCATCCCATATGGTCCTTGAGCATGGCCAAAAGTGATTCCCGAATGCAGAGCCAGGAATAACTGCTGAGTTTGGACTCGACCCCCGCTACCCCGCCTCTGCCAAATTCTTTCCAACAGGTAAGTCACTGATAGCAGAGCACTTTCCTTAGATTATCCCCTCATGGAGGTGCGGTGGTGGTATGCTGATGAGGGAGTCACAGGAGAGGGACAAGGAGAGGGACACTCATTTAGCTTGCTGAGTTTGCCAGTGGGGAAGAGGAGCCTGCAGGGATTGAGCTGAATGCCATCAGGAGCCTCCGAGCTCCAGAAGCTTCCTGGGCGTCTGTGCCAGGGGCTGCTGAGAGGGTGGGGGAAGGCAGAGAAGACAAGGTGAGAGAAGGAGTTAGGGATGAGAAATGCCTGGTTGACAAAAACCAATCTATTTCCCCAGGCCTTAATTAAAAGAAAGACAAACACTCATATGTAAAAGCGCACACCTAAAGGCTTCAGGTACCGTGCACTCACCAGAAATGCAGTGTGTGCAAACAAGCTTTCATTAAGAGACCTGTCAGCTCGGTTTCAATTATCCAGACTCCTCTGCATTCTGCCCGCAACGGAGCTGGAGAAATAATGGCAGGATGGCCACACTTGAGGAGGGAAACAAAGGTGAGAAGTTTCCAGCTGCAAAACAGGACTGACTGAGACAGGATCCAGGGAGAAGAGATGAGATAGCATTTTTCTTTTCTTTTTGTTTTGATTTTTGGAGGCTCGAGGTTTACTCTTAGCCCTGCACTCAGGAATTACTACTGGCGGTATTCAGGGAACTACAGGGGACGCTGGGGATCAAACCCAGGTGAACCATATGCAAGGCAAACACCCTACCTGCTGAACTCTGTCCCCAGCCCCAAGACAGCGTTGCTCTTAACAAAGATCACCACCACCCCTTGCCCCAATTCAAATCTCTGCAGTGACATAACATTTTGAGGCTGGAGCGATAACATAGTGGGTAGGGCGTTTGCCTTACACGCAGCCAACGTGGCTGACCGGAGTTCGATTCCTCCGCCCCTCTCAGAGAGCCCGGCAAGCTTCTGAGAGTATCTCGCCCGCATGGCAAAGCCTGGCAAGCTCCCCGTGACGTATCCAATATGCCAAGCACAGTAACAAGTCTCACAATGTTACTGGGTCCGCTCAAGCAAATTGATGAACAACGGGAGGACCGTGACCGTGACATAACATTTTAGAGCTTTAAAGGAAAGAAAGAAAACTTTAACAGATGAGTGGGGTTTAGAGCCTCTGTCCACCCACAGTCTCCAGCCCTCCTCAGACATAGCTTAGTCTAGGAGTCTATCCAAGATCCCTGTCCGTCAGCCTATGTGCTGTGAACTGGGGCTGGTTGGCAGAAGTTTCCTGGTGATCCACCAAGAATATGTCCCCAGTCACATAGCAGCTACCTTGGTGATTTGAAAGCGCTAAGCTGTGGCCCACTGCTGGTCCTTGGCTATGGCAGGGCTGAAAACCACAGGTCTAGCATTGTGGCTATTAACTCCCAGTCCCTCATGGTGGCCTGTGAGTGGGTGCAAAACAGTTGAAAATTATTATTGTAGAAGGTCTGCGGCCATCATCAGAGGGTGACTGTGATGAACCTAAACCCATTTGCCAAGCGAGGGATAGGTTGGACATAGGCATGTGACATGTGACGTGATCACACAGACACAGGAAATAGACAAGAACTGTGTCCTGCTCTTGAAACACACACACACACACAGACACAGACACACACACATCCGACAGTGAGAGAAACTTCTTTCTGCCTTTGAATACAATGTGAGGATAGGTGATGCCTGGAGCTGCTGCAGCCATCTTTTCAGCATGAGTGAAGAGCTGCCTCTGGAGTAGGTAAAACCAGCCAAAAGAAGCCCAGAAACACAGTCCATCCCTGCTAACTTTCTTGAATGAACCAGTCCTGGAATTGTCAAATTTCTGAAGTTCTTTTGATGCGGCACCATTGTTTTTCCCATGTTTAAGTATCTGGAAGTCTGAATGGGAGCAGAGAGAAGAGTTACTGGCGCAGGGCTACCTGGTGGAGGAAGGTCGAGGATGCTGCATGAGTTCGCAGTGACGCTGAAAGTGACAAAAGACAACCACAAGTCATTGACCAAATTTTCTTTAATGTCTACGGGACAGTACCAGGCTGGGTCATTGGACTGGGTCAGTATCCCACCCAGGCTGGGGGCCAGTGTCGAGTAAACAGTTCATTGTACTGATTCCGTCTAATACCACAAGCCCCCTAGCACCTTCTGCTTTAGCTGACTGCAGGCAGAGTTTGGGTGACAGCTCCCTAGGACCCCCACCCCCCACCCATGAGCCCTGGGCTACACTCCCTGGGGCTCTCAGGAGCTTCCCTGCTCGCGATGCTGCAGTTTAGTAGAAGCCCAAAGTGATGAATGGGCCCTAAAGATGTGCACCTGGTCGACTGTGTGTCAAACCCAGAGCTTCTGCAGGGAGAGATTTTTCTTTTTATTATGATTGTATTAAATCTGGCTGTGTTTTCCTGTGGTGGCGGCCTATGCAATGGGGCTGAACATTTGCAGACAGTTAAGTTCTCACGTGCAGCAGGAAATTTATTTCTGGGGCTGGTGGCCAGCGAAGGCCTGCAGCTGTGGAAGTGGGGGTGGGTGGGAGGGGAAGGGGGTGCTGGGGAAGGGAGAGGCTGGAATGAGTGAGAGCTGGGCAGGGTACTGAGTCTGGTGGGCAGGGATGGAGGAGATGCGTGAGCATCTCACAGCCGCAGTGTGTTTTGACCTGGTGGGGACCCCCATTCATAACTGGGGGGTGGCCTCTGGCGAGGGAGAGGAAGCAGCTGGGGGTGCACAAGGGTATGTATCCGGCAAAGGACTTCATGGGGCGCAGGTGGCCTTCCTTTAAAGCGAGACAGCAGGAGGCCCAGTTCTACCGGGCTGGGCCCGGTGGCTGGGGTTTGAGGGGACCCGGCAGAGGTGTCGGGTTGGCCACACAGCTGTGCAGGGCACCTGGGACTGGGGGAAATGCCTGCTGGCAGGACAGTGTTTCTGCTCCTTCCGTCTCCAACACGGCTCTTTATTTCCTGTGGGAACAACTCCAGATGTCCAGAGCAGTGGCCTGAGAATCTGGGGGGCTGGTGCTTTCGGGGTACAGCTCAAAGACAGCTCTATTGCTGGATGGCCACCAGATGCCACTAAGAAAAAGCTCCTATCACCCCAAGGCCAGGCTGATGTCCTCCTTCTGCGGACACATATGTGCTGCCCCGCTGGCTCTTATCACTCTCTACCCCAGGCCGCCAAGCTCTGAGTCAGGATTCTGCAATCCCATGAGTCGGCAGGGTTTGGGAGTGAAGGTTGAGTTGGAGTTCAGAACTGAGAACTGAAACTCAGTTTCATGTGGGAAACTGAGTCAGCCACAGGCAACACCAAGGCATCACCTTGCAATGCTCTGGGCAGCTCGGGTGGAAACCAACGGGTGCCCCCAACACCAAACTCTCATCTCAGAAACAAAAAAATCGGACACCACTGCCCTCCACCCGCGTCTGAGATCATGAGATCCGTTCATCCTCCAGAAGGACGGGCTGCAAGACTCTTGTAGTCCTGGCTCTATGGGGGGCTGTGGAGGTTGGGTCTGAAACCCCACGTGAGAAGCTGGCCCCGGCCCCTCTCTGCCTGCCAGCCGGTGGGTGCTGTGGCTGGCAGCGAGCAGGGCAGCAGGATGGGATGCCGCCCACGGGCAATCTTGGGAGCGCTGACATAAAGAAGGGGTGCAGTGGGCAGAGGCCAATAAAGCATGACAAAGCCGGGACCCCAGACTGAAAACCCCATCCAATTCAAGCTCGGCCTGTAATTTCCCTCCACAAACATTCAATGCCCATAGGAAAACATCTGATTGAGAATAAAACAAATGCTGACTGGGTTAGAGGGCGGAGGCTGAAACTTGGCCATCTGGCGCCAGATTCCACATGGGTCCCGTTCACAGCCGTGTCTTAGGCAGGGAGAGATGGCCCGGAGAAGCACGGGGACCTGTGTCTCCTCACCCCAACGCTGCTGTCTTCATCACGACAGTCACAGTTGGCAACGGTGGCGGTGTGGGAGCAGAAGGCGACGTTGGTGAGCTGTTCTGAGCTAGCCTCTCCAGTTTCAGGAGCCTCTGGTCACACCATCGGGTCTGATCTTGCTTCTCCCGTCCCAACCCCTCCATCCTCCAGGGTCTCCTTGCCGTCTTCCCATGGGTCAGGGGTACAGCAGCTTTCCCTTTGATTGAACTCCAAGGGGTCTTACCCAGATTCAGGAAGCTCCCCCTTGGATGCCAGGCCCTGGGCTTGCAACCCCACCGCCTTCCCCGCAATTTCCAGGAGACTTTCACTCCTGACATCTTCCGGGTCTGCCTCTGTCTGGTCCTCAGCCAATTGCACGACCTCCCCTGCCAACCTGTTGGCTGCTTCGGTCTTGGAAGGCAGCGGGGGCAAGGGTGGGTGAACTGGCTGACCTGGGGTCCCCTGGTTCTGGTTTCCTGGGGAGAGGCCAGCGGCCCTCCCAGAGTCCTCCAACACCGCCAATGCTTCCGAGTCAGGTCGGCTGTCATCTCCTTCTTGGCTCAGAAGCTCTCCTAAAAATGAGACGAAGATAGCATCACAGCTGTAGGAAATCTCCCAAAGACAAAGCGAATGTCCATATCTTAAGGGCAGGTGGCTACTCAGGGCCTGCGTCCTTTCCCTTCCCGGGACATCTCTTCCCAGGACTGGAAGGGATGTATCCAGCCTCTGTAAAGCACCAGACAGCATTCATATTCTTTCTTTCTGGACACCAGCTGATCGCCCATTTCCGTCTCTAGCGGGGGTGCTGTGAACCCACAAAATAATCATTGACTCACCTACTTGGAGGATGTGGGGTCATGCCCCTTGGTGCTCAGGAGCTACTCTTGCTTTTGTGCTCAGGAGTAACCTTTGGTGGTGCCATGGCTTCAAGTTGGGCTTAGTGGGATACAAGACAAGAGGTATATGCCCTGTAACAACTCTCCAGCCCTCTGACATAGTGAAACGGAGGACAAAGTCTTCGTGGGTTCTGTGACTCAGACAAGACCTGGGACTCTCCAGGACTGAAAAGAGACCATGTCTGTCCTCTTAGTGGAAAATGGGGTGGGGGGAGCTGTTTGGGGAGTTGCTTCATGTTCCCCGTAACCTGTTCATTTGAAGCCTCATTTGTGGCTTCCTCAATTTCCAACTTAGGCAGAATCTGCAAAGGTAGCGCCAAAGTCTCCACCTTTTAAACTCAATGGTGGTTCTTAAGCCCCTTCTCTCCATAGTAAAAATTCAACATTTTCAACTGGAGGGGGCTGGGGTAAAGGAAAAAGGGGGGGGGTGCTTGGGGGAAGGGGTTAGGCTCCCTTTCCTATTGCATTGTTTTGTGAGCAGAAGGACCCGTGAGGCTTATTTCCCAGACACAGTCCTGAGTGCCCAAATTCTCTGATGTCCCTTCCAGGATGGACGATCTGCATGACCCAGAAGGGCTTTCCTGGGGAGTGAGATCCCAGCACCCAGAGTGGCAACTTCAGCACCAGAAGTTAAGACCTTCTTAGCACTCAGGACAAAGAGGTGAAATGTATAATGAGCTTCACCGGGCTAACTTTAGCCCAAGCTGAGGTGTCCAGGGCTGAGGGCCCAGCAAGGACACTCCCTGGCACCCCTGGATCAGCCGCAGTGGAGCCCCACACCAATTAGCCTTACTCAGCTGCATGTACTCAGCACGGCGCTCAGGTCAGGGACGGAAGGAAACCTAGAAGGGAAGCCGGCCTGACAGTTGGGATAGAGAAGGGACCACCATCAGTTGGGACAGAGAAGAGACAAAGATAGTTGGAGATGATCAGTCTGGATAAGAACTGTGTGCTGAAAAGAGGTAAAGGAACACATATGATAACCTCTCAGTACCTGTACTGCAACCCATAATGCCCCAAAGGGGAGAGAATGAGAGAGACAGAGAGACAGAGACAGAGACAGAGAAAGAAGGAAAGTACCTGCCATAGAGACAGGCGGAGAAAAGGGTGGCAGGAGGGAAACTGGGGACATAGGTAGTGGGAAATGGACACTGGTGGAGGGATGGGTGTTGGAACACTGTGTGACTGAAACCTGAGCATGATCAGCTTTGTAGCTGTGCACCTCACAGTGACTCAGTCTAAAAAAAAAAGAAAAAAGAAAAAGAAAGCAGCCTGTTTCATCCACGTCATTTGTTCTCCTATGCAAAGCCCGTCCTAGGGCCTGTCCCCTCAGGGATAAGTTTAAGTTCCTCTGACAAGCTTCCTTCTGAGATGCTTCTGTGTCACCCTGCAGCCTCCCTCTCCACAGCTCACACACATTCATCTGTCCTCTGTCTTTCAGTGCTCCCCTAGGTCTCTACACATACCACTGCTTCTCCCCTTCAAAAGCGAATGCAGCTTCCCTCCCTGCCGAGACCAAGAGTTGTGCCCCCCCCCCCGCCCCAAAAGTGGCTCTCCGGCACAGCCATGGCCCCAGAGGCACATGGACCTAATTCAGAACCCAAAAGCTTTTGGCAGAAATGTGAATGGACTATGCATTAAGCTACGATCCCTGCCCCCCAGGGAGGGAAAGGGTGTCTGTCTTTTCCGCCTTTCCACCCCTCCCCACCCCGTGGCACAGCGGCCACCACCTCAGAGCTTATTGGACAGCCAGGTATGAGCCGGAGGTGATGGGGCAACTGTGGCCTCATGGGAGGCGGAACCGGCACATCCTTCCCACTCCGCCGAGACCACCAGTTGCCCCCCACGAGCGGCTCTCCGGCATGGCCATGGACCCAGAGGCACACAAGCCAATCTCAGAACTATGCGGCTTTTGGCAGAAATCCCTCCAGATTAATTAGTAAAATATCATAATTCCAAAATTGTGATTGCGGCCGTGCAACATCATATGGTCTTCATAACCAGCAATAGAAGACATTATTTCACAATGCCTTTTCAGCAGGTCTGATTGTTGGGGTAAAATTTCAAATAATAACGGTGCATCTTTTGTTGAAATAATGAATGTAATCAAAGTAGAGAGAGAGAGTTAAGTGGAAAATCATCTGCTTCACAGGAATGGGGAGGGGTGGGATAGGGGCGTATATTGGGATTCTTGGTGGTGGAAAATATGCACTGGTGAAGGGATGGGTGTTTGATCATTGTATGACTGAGACTTAAATCTAAAGCTTTGTAACTGCTCTCACAGTGTTCAATAAGTAATTTTTTTTTACAAGAAAGTGAATGCAGTGAACACTTAAAGCAACAACTGCTCCTCTAAGTTTGGTGCTAGGTTTTCTTGTTCAAGAACTGCATCTCTCAACCCGGGGCACATGGCCCCCAGTGGATCCCCAGGATATTCTAAGGAGGCCACACCACAGATAAAAAATTGTGTCAACTGGTGTCCAAAGAACAAGACTAAGTGGACAGGAGGCAGAATGGGGGTCAGGAGGAGCACTAGAGGAAACCAAGGTCAGAAGGGGAACCATGGCTGGAAAAAAGTTTGGAAACATTAACTAGAACATAACAAAAAGGTCTCACCTGATCTGTTCAACTTTCTTGGCACATTCTAAGCATCCTAGACAGACGCTGAGAAACAGCAGCTCCAGGCCCGGAGGCCGGCTCAGGGCGCAGCATGTCCCTGCATGCTTAAGGCTGGCAGCTCAGCTCTGGGTGCTGCTGTGTTCACCAAGTGAGATCCTGGCTCGTGGGTGCTACACGCCACCTCAGCAGAGTGTGTGTGAGCACCAAGAGGAAAGAAGCTGCGACCCAGCGACCTCGAGTGTGACTACAATGACCGCCCCCACCCCCATGAGCACGCCAACTAGAATGTGCGTGAGTGACCACGCCCCCTCCTCCATGAAGCTCCCACCCCCACCCTGCCAAAGGGAAGCCTCCACGATGGAAGGAGGGCAGCTGGGTGTGTGAGCACCCCAACGTGCACCACAGCCAGGGTGGTGTGGCCCTTGCAACCACAACGAGAAAGGGCAACGGGGGGACTGGAGTTCCTTGCTTTCCTTTTCTTGATAGAAAAAACATAGAAGTATTCTAATTTAAAGTTGACATCTCACCAATTTCCACAAAGTGAACAGGGCCCTGTAACCAGCAACTAGGACCAGAAACAAGGGTCTTACAAACAGCCTAATCCTGCCACTCCCCCATGTCTTCTGCCCAGGGTGACTGATCTCCTAATCCAGACTTTGAGGATATATTCTGCCTGGTCCTTGGCCTTCAGCCATACAGAGAGAAAGAGTTCAGCTGTGTAAACAGTTGACCCCAATTCAATCTCCAGAATCCCATACGATTTAAGAGCATCACAAGGCATTCTCCTCACTCTGACTTACTACTCTTAATATGATACCTTCCTGATCCATCCACATTGCAATGAGCAGCAGGATTTCATCTTTCCATATAGCTGCATAGTATTCTACTACATGTATATGCACACCACAACTTTTTTATCCAATCATCTGTCATTGGAGGATATTTGGGTTGTTTCTATACCCTATTATTCATAAGAGTGCAATGAACACAGGTGCACATATATCTTTTTGAGTTAATATTTTTTTGGTTATTTGAGTAGATACTAAGGTGTGGAATTTATGGGTCATATGAAAGCTCTATTCTTAGACTTTTTTCTAGAAGTCTCCTTACTGTTTTCCATAGAGGTTGAACAAGACAATAATCTCACCAACAGTGACTGAAGGTCTCTAGTAAAAATTTGTATAGGATTCTTGGGAAATAGTTATCCCAATTCTCAATCCTAACCCTTTGGCCCTGTAATTCCACTACTAGGAATTCAAACATGGGTGAGAGTACAAAGGTTTGCAAACACATAGACTTGGATGCTCACTTTTGTGTTTTCTGATTCAGTTGGTGTGATTTCTTTCCTTTGGGGGTTGGGGACTTCCTACACAGTGCTCAGGACACAGTGGGTCCCTCCCAGAGATTCTTAATTGTCCGGGACAGCAGTTCAGTGCAAAGGCCTACGTGCCCTTGCTATCCGGGCCCTGCTATGCCAGGGATGACCTGGGCCACTTGGCAGTGCTGGGGCGTCTGCTGTACTCAGTGCTGGGTGGTCTCCAAGGCTACGCCTGGCAATGCACAGGATTGTTTTTAATGGAAGAAGCCTGAAAAGAGACTGTCCATCAATGAGGGAGGGGTTTGTAGATGCTTGCTAAGCCTTGAGATGTATGCTGTGCTGTATCTAGTAGGTTGCCTCTGGGAACCAAGACTGAGTGTCAGAGCAGGAAGGCTTTACATTTAATAGTAAACCTTTCTGTGTTATTACATTTTTAAAACATGTGCTAACTATTGCTGTTTGACAAAGATATGCAAATCCCAATAGGTTTTTGTACCACTTTAATATGCACCACTTCCATTTCTCAGTATGGAGTCACACCTACACCCTTCAGTGGGCCTCGATGCCTTCACTTCCGTGCGCTCTGTGCCCCCAGATCCAGCATACTTTACTCAGGAACTTCCGAGAAAAGTCCTATTTTTTTATTTATGTTTTGCCTTTTGGGTCTCACCTGGTGATGCACAGGGTGCATCCTGGCTCTGCACTCAGGAATTACTCCTGGTGGTGCTTGGGGGACCATGTGGGATGCTGGGAATTGAACCCAGGTCGGCCGCATGCAAGGCAAACACCCTACCCGCTGTGCTATGACTCCAGCCCATTCTGTCCTTTCTAAAGCATGTGTCCCATTGTTCATACCCTTCTGTGGACTACCTGTTCCTTCCTCTGGTTTCCTGAACACCACCACTCCCTTCTGTTCCACTTCCAAGCTCTGTGAGCACATCGTATTCATTTTTTTTTAATTGCAGCTGTAACAAATTTAGTGGTCTAAAAGAACAAATGCTTATACAGTTAGAGCTTTGGAGATAAGAAGCCGAAAACAGCGCCGAACGATTGTACATGGGCAGGGCATACTTGCTTTGTACTCGGCTAACTGAGTTTTAATCCCTAGCACCCCTAGTCCTGCCAAGAGTGATCCCTGAACACAGAGCACTGGGTGGTGTGGTTCCCAAACAAAAACCAAGTCCAAAATGAGTTTCCCAGGGCCAAAACTAGGTCCAATTGCCTTGGAGGGCGGGTCTTCAGTTTCTGGCGGCAACTGACAGTCCTGGGCTCATAACCACATCCTGCCAATCTCTGGCTTTGGGTTCACATTGTTCTCTCTGCTTTGTGTGTATCAGATTTCCCTTTGCTTCCCATGTGTAAGGATAGGGTACATGTGATTGCACGCAGGACCCAACTGGATTATCCAGGATAATCTCCACATCTCAAGATCAGGAAATCAATCATATATGCAAAGCCCCTTAGCCAAATATTTGTAGTACTAAGGATTAGGACTTGAACCCTTTGGGGAACCATTTTCAGCCTCTCAGTTTCTTCCTTGATCCTGATTGATCTTCTGGCCTGGCTGATTGGGCATCACCTGTGTCTTTCATCTTCATTTGTTCTCCCTTATTAGTTATGCCATGACCTTCATTACTGCCCGTCCACGAGTGCAGATCGCAAATCTGTATTTATGACTCTGACCTCTTTCTGTCAGGTACAGACCAGGTTTCCAGTTGTCATGTGGATTCTGCCCCACTTCATGTCCCACCCTCCTCTATGCTGTGCTTTGCTGAAGGTATTCTCTTCCCTCCAAGGCAGTTGGGTCTCGGTCCAAGGAAACCCATTTTGACCTCAGAGACCTCTCGCTGGCAATGTTGGTACTTCTTCATGATAAGATTGGCTATAGAACTTGAAGCCACATTGGTGCATTTCTTTTGCATTAATTTCCAGGTACTATTAGCTATTTAAATAGGTGGTATTCAGTATCAGTTCTATAGATTTAAATAGTTGTATTCTCACTCCACACCTCCAACCCCCACTCCTATGTTGAAGGCCTAATCCACAGCGTGAAAGCATTTGAAGGTAAAGCCTAAGGGAGGTAATGAGGTACAGTGTCGTTATGAGGATGAGATCTCTGTTGAAGAATTAACTTCCCCCTTTTAAGAGGAAGGGGATGCTCAAAGCCACTCTGCACATGCTCAGAAAACCTCACCCAAGGGGGGGGGGCGAGCCTCATCTAAGACGGGATGAACTTTACCCGGGAGCAAACCGGTAGGAAAACCCAGGCACGTGGAAACCCGTGACAGATCTTCAAGCCCACTCAGATCAGGACTGATCTCCTCCTTCCAGCTCCCCAGTTTTCCAAGTTTTCCAGTAGTGTGGCAGTCACACCCTCAAACTGCCTCCCACCCCATGCAATCTCATCAATGGCCAAGACCCAGAGACTATAAACTAAAGCTCCTGGAAGAGAGCGACACAGAATTTCTGGAGGCTATTAGTATAAGAGGCCTATAAGAGTATAGACCTCTTATACTCTACCTCACTTATTTATCAAAAGTATGACACATTTGTTTGGTTTCTAATATATTTGCTTGTATTCTCTTATATTTGGGCTTAAATGGCTCCAGAATGAAATACAACAACCCTTATACACTTCCTTCTTATTGTGGTGGGAAGGTGCTAGGTGGTGGGATGGTATTTGAATATTATCTGTAATGAACAATTGTGAACTACTTTTATAAAAATAAAAAATAAAAAAATTAAAACCCCAAAAAACAAAAAGAGGAAGGGAGATCAGAATTCTCTCCCTTCTGTGTAAGACAGTGATCTCAAGTCAAGGAATGGGCTCTCCCTAGATACTGAGTCGCCCAGCACCTAGATCTTGGATTTTTCAGGTACAGCAACTGTGAGGAAAACTTACCTGTGGTCTAAGCCACCTAATTTGTGATATTTTATTTTACTGTTGCCTAACAATACATACAGAGACAGCTTTTGCTTCTGCCCACTCTTCTCCTTTCTGAGTATAGACTCTTGCCAACCATGGAGTGTTTTCTTATTTTTTTTTAATTTGGGGGCCACACCTGGAGGTTCTCAGGGTTTATTCCTGTCTCTGTGCTCAGGGATCATTCCTGGGAGGGCCTTGGGGACCATATGGGATTCTGGGGATTGAATCCGGGTCGGACACATGCAAGGCAAGTGCCCTACCTGCTGCACTATCTGTCTTGTCCTTACTTGGGTTTCTGAGGCTCTCCCATGTACACACTTGGGCATTTTTACCTGAAGCTGACTGTGACTTTCATACCACCAACTCAGCCAATGAGCAGGTAAGCACTCAAGAAAGTGAATGCAAACCATTATATAAACTCAGACATCAGAGCATGGCAGAGGTACAGTGACTATAATAATTAGACCATTAGTACAATTACTAATTGTATTACTCTTAGCAATACAAAAAGTAATTTGGAAAGATAATTTGTATATATTAGAAAGACTATACTTAAAAGTATGTATATCTAAGTAGATACAACTGTAAACATAAGTAGAATATTAAATTCAGTCCAGAATTTCTGCACATGTAACAGTGGTATTATATGTACGTCACTATAATTTTAATGCAAGGTATTGGAACATATTTATTAATAAGAATAGCATATGAAATGAGTATCCATCTAAATGCCTCTAAGTGTTTTTGAGAACGTGTTTACCTAATCAAGGGTTTTTAAAGGTTTGAAGCAAGAGAAAAATGTTCAAGTCCTGAGAGTCATTCTGAGGAACTGCAGGAGAAATGAAATATGAGTGTGAAGATTAAATTAGAGATCAGTTGGACCATAAAATGGAAATGAAGCTGTCGATGGCCCCTGACTTACTCTGGTTTGACTTGGTGATTAATTGATTTTTATGACAGCACAAACGCAATCTCCATTCAGTACTTCAAAGTGACATGGAGTTCTGAACTGGGATCTTTTCTGGGGCAGTTTGGTGCTCCCTTGTGATGTTTGGTAGGCAGTGAGCCAGGGACTGGGCCAGTCCTGTGACTCCGAGGGATGACCACCTGTCTATAATCCCCAGTGTGCTGTGTGGCTAATGCCTTGGGATATTTTCCACTCATGATGAGATTCCTGGGACTGGAACCCTTCTTACATCAAGGACTATCTTGGGGCTCACGGGTGCTCAGTGGCAGAGTTCCCGCCTTGTAAGTATATGGGCCACCTCACGTTCTTGAGTATGATCCCAGCAGTTCTGCTGTTTGGGACCCTCAGGGTCAACCATGAAGTGTGTGATCTCTAGTGTACCACAACCAAGAGTTTGCAAGCATGACAACTCACGACTACTCATGGCCCCAATCTCAGTAGGATGAAACTCCACTGAATGGGAGAAAACATTTACTCATTGTACATCTGACAAACAGGCTAATACTCAAGATTCATAAAGCATCCACAAAACTCAACATGAACAAAAACAGACAACACTATCTCAAAATGGGGAGAAGAGTCGAACAGACACTTTTCCAAAGATGACAAAAAGAGAGCCAACAGGCATATGAAAAAGTGCTCATTATCATGGATTATCAGAAAAATGTGAATTGTAACAATAGTGAGATATCTCACACAGTTGAGAATCTGTCACTGTCACTGTCCTCCCGTTGTTCATCAATTTGCTCGAGCGGGCCCAGTAACGAACGTCTCCATCGTGAGACTTGTTGTTACTGTGTTTGGCATATCGAATATGTCACGGGTAGCTTCCTAGGCTTTGCCGTGCAGGCGAATTACTCTTGGTAGTTTGCTGGGCTCTCCGAGAGGGGTGGAGGAATCGAACTCGGGTCAGCCATGTTGGCCGCTTGCTAGGCAAATGCCTTACCCACTGTGCTATCGCTCCAGCCCACAGTTGAGAATATCTTATGTAAAAAATGTCTAGAAAAAAACAATGTTGAAGGGATACAGGGGTAAAGAAGCCCCTACTCACTGTTAGTGGGACTGTCATCTACGGAAAACACTCTATGGGAAAAGGTATGGAGATTCCTAACATAATGAAAACCAGAACTACCATATGACTCAGCTATTCCCTTCCTTGGTATTTATCCCAGGAACACACACACACACACACACACACACACACACACACACACACAAAACCATGAATCTATATAAATATATGTACACTTATGTTCACTGCAGTGATATGTATGGAAGACAAGATCTGGAAACAACCCAAATATCCAACAAGAGATGAGTGGATAAAGAAATTGTGTAGAATGCTACTCCTCTCTGAGGAAAAGGAAGACATGCATTTTTCTACAACATGGAGAACTAAAGGTGGTCATGTTATATGAAACAAGACCAAAAGAAAAGGACAAATATAGAAAGGCCCCACTCATATGTGGAATGCATGAAATAAAGCAAGCAAACATACAACAGCCTGTGAAAACAAACTCTCAGATGCTAATAACAGAACTGAGTTTACTGAGGAAGTGGTGATGGTGAGGGTTGGGAGGGGGAAGGAAAAGTGGAGTGAGACCCAGGGGCAGTGGGGAAAGGAATGCAGGCTCTTTGACAGTGTGATCAGTTGTATATATAAGGCACAAAAATCAATACTACTGTAAACCACGTGACAACATATATTACATATACACACACACATATATAATAGAACTATGTGAGTTTGGAAAAAAGAAAATGTAGATATCTATCTATATCTATATGTATATATACATATATATTATGATCCCAGAAGTTCTACTGTTTAGGCATATATATATATATATCACTATATATATCACTGTATCACTGTATCACTGTCCTCCAACTGTTCATCGATTTACTTGGGTGGATGCCAGTAATGTCTCCATTTGTCCCAGCCCTGAGATTTTAGCAGCATCTCCTTACTCATCTTTACCAACACTGCCATACTGGGGGCTCTTTCAAGGTCAGAGAAATGAGACCCGTTATTGTTACTGTTTTTGGCACATCGAATACACTATATATATATATATATATATACATACATACATATATATATATATCACTGTTACTGACCTCCCATTGTTCATCGATTTGCTCGAGCAGGTCCAGTAACATCTCCATCGTGAGACTTACTGTTACTGTGTTTGTTTGCCATATTAAATACATCACGGGTAGCTTGCCAGGCTTTGCTGTGCAGATGAGATACTCTCAGTGGCTTGCTGGGCTCTCTGAGAGGGGCGGAGGAATCGAACTCGGGTCAGCCATGTTGGCTGCGTGCAAGGCAAACGCCCTACCCACTGTGCTATCACTCCAGCCCATATATATATATATATATATATATATATATATATATAATTGTTGCCTACTGTCTAAACCTCACCAAATATGGTGTGGTAATTATGAAAAATGGGTAGGAAGTGTCTTATGATGTGTCGTGACCATGTGGTCCAGGAATATGTTCATTCATATGTGAAACTTGGCCTGAGTGCATGGAAAGCGGCCTGGAGTGTGGTGGTGTTTGGGCAGTGGAAGTCAGCTGCCAGGGCTGAGTCCCTTGGGGTGGGGAGGGCTCTCACCTGTTCCCCTCTGGAGTGCCCCTAGTGAAAACAGCCTGGCGCTGTTATATATATATATATAAAATCCCAGTAGTTCTACTGTTTGGGATTATATATAGAACTAAATGAGTTTGGAAAATATAAAGTGTAGAACTCCCAGCCAAGCTCTGCAACTTAATATGAGAGCAACACCATCAACTGTGGAACTCTTAATCATGCAGAAACAATAGCCACCACCATAGAAAGGAAGGTGAGTAGTGTGGGGGATACCAAGGAAGAGCTTCACTAGGACAAACAGGGAGGAGCTCAAGGAAGGAAGAGAAAAACCGTCACAGACAGATGGGTCTGTAATTACGACGATTGCCGATACTGGGGAGGAGCTCCGAGGAGCTCTGACAACCCTCTCCACGTCCCACCTCTAGTCTTTCTACAGAATCCCACCTTACATCCCCAAACTAGTACTTCCTTTCTCTTCCTGCTGATAGACAAAAGCCCAGGGCCAAGTGTTGAACCCTGTTCTACTTGATACAGGCTAAAGCCTGTATTTAGTCCCGGACAGCTAGGCATTACTCACCTAACAGCTCACTGACTTCAGAAAATACTGGACCTGAAAAACAAGGCCATTTCTGGGCACACAATGAAATTCATGAATGTATAAATGAGTGAGTGAGACAAGTCCTGATTTTTAAAAACAACCATTCAGAGTTGTTCAGCCGGGGATAATGGATGTGCATTTCTGACAGGTCTCTGCTTCTCATCGGCTCCTGCTCTAAGATAACTTATTGGATACGGGACCTTCCCTCAAGTCTTGTTGTTCAAAGTGGGGTCCAGACACCAGCCATAAGGACTGTCCAGGAGCAACTGAACCTGCAGGACCTATCTAGACCTACCTGTTTAGAATTTGCCTTTCAATGAGATTCAATGCACATTACAGTGTGAGAGCATTGAGACATCTAAATGGAACCATCACAGCAGTGAACGTCCAAAGGCTGCCACTGTCTTGGGCACAAAGATCAAGCTCTCATCCTCTCATTCAAGACCTCCAAGGATCCAACTTCCATCGGTCAACTGCTATCTCAAGTCCTCTTTTCCTGTACACTCTACTGGCATTCCAGTCCACCTCCTGGGCTTTGCTTAGGAGGTGACTCTCACAAGGACCATCTTCTCGATTTGCAGGGGATCAACTTCAAGAGTGCGCTCTTCCTCAGCCTCCTCCAGAAAGCCCACATGACTAATTTCCTTAGTTCCCCAAACCCCAGTGTTTGGGCCAAGAAGGGAACTGAGCACTTTTTTACATTCTACCCTTAAATTGTAACTCACACATAGGTAGTATATAAATACCACCTGAAATATTAAACCATACTGGAATAATTTTCTCAACCTTGACCATGTGATATAGTGGGGAATCAATAAATATCTGATTAAATATTTAAATCTAAAGGTATATATATGAATATATGAATAAATTAATACATTAGTACATCTATTTCAACACCCTGCTCCAATAAATGAATGGAATTTAGGAATTTATGATATTTGTTTCTGGTTGCAACCCGAAAAGTTCTTAAAATGGCACTTTCAAAAAATTTACAAAAAGAGGGCTTTTAATGTCTAGCTACAGCCAAAAGCAATCACATTTTCATACTAACAAATGAACATTTTTATAGTGGTTGTACAGGAGACCCGGGACGCACTGAGGTAAAATGAGCACGTTTTCAGCTGAGTGCGGAAGGAGTAAATTATAGTCCTTTCTGCAGTTAAATTTTTCACCAACGTGAGATGAATAAACGCCTTCTGGAAATTACTCTTATGAAATTACTTCTTCCAGGACACTTAATACTATATTCTAGAGCCCCTGAAAAATTAATTAACCTTACCTGCAACAACCTAACCCCTAAACCATTTGTGGTGTTTTTACTGCAGGTCAGGTTAATCTTCTCTGCCTTAATTTACATTTAAGTGAGGGTGGTCTAAATTACATGGGGGACTTTTGGTCACTTTGGCCTTATGCCATTTCTTTTGATGACATTATGCTCATATCCAAACATATGAATCATTTTTAAAATGGCAAACCTCTGAGATTACCAAGGAGAACTTTTAAACTTGGTTATGGGTTGGGGGTGGGGACAGGGTGACACTGCTGTCATCACTGCAGTGAGATGTCCCTTAACAGCAGACTAGACTCCGAGAAACGTGTCCTTAGGTGATTGCATTATAATGCAGAAAACACAGACCACACTTACACAAACGACATGACAGAGCCTAGTGCATACCTAAGCCCCTCATTGTAGGGGTGCAAAAATCCACTGCCCCCAAATACAAGTTTGTCCAATACATGTCTGTATTTCATGGGCTCTGTAGTCTCAATGGGGAGTGCCTTTGAATGAGATACTTACATGCAAAGTTCTCCAGTAAAAGCCAGCTACTCCCTCATTCAGTGGAGGAAGACCTATTTGTCTCATCACTCCAATGGAGAAGCCAGACCTAAGCCATGCATACCTTGGTCTTCTTGTGCTTCTAGAGTAACCTTCCCAACCTGTCCCTTCTTCCCAGTGTTCTCCGTGGTAATTATGATACACATAATTACAAACAAGGATAGTTTTGCGGGGGACCACACGAGTATGTTACTCAGCCTTGCTGGGTTTGTTTCATACCTACTGAAGGTGGGCATGTTATTAAAAAATTTATCCCTTAGTAGACATAAGGGCGAAAAGGATTCCCCCACAGCTTGGAAGCTGACCTCACATGCTGGGGGAAAAGGCAGTTGAGATAGAGAAGGGACCACCAAGCAAAGGATGCTTGGAGGACTCGCTCAGAGAGGGAGATAAGTGCTTAGACTATAGACCGAACATGATGGCCATTTAATACCTGTACTGCAAACCATAACACCCAAAAGGAGAGAGTAAAAGGGAATGTGCCTGCCACAGAGGCGGGGATAGTTGTGGTGGTAGAATGGGGTGGGGGTGGCAGGAGGGATACTGGGAACATTGGTGGTGGAGAATGGGCACTGGTGGAAGGAGGGGTACTTGACCATTGTATGACTTAAATGTAATCACAAAAGTATGTAAGTCTGTTAAAAACAGTTCGATTCCTCTGCCCCTCTCGGAGAGCCCGGCAAGCTACCAAGAGTATCTCGCCTGCACGGCAGAGCCTGGCAAGCTCCCCGTGACGTATTCGATATGCCAAACACAGTAACAACAAAATCTCCAATGGAGACGTTACTGGGCCCGCTCGAGCAAAAAATAAATAAATAAATAAATAAATAAATAAATAAATAAGACTTATAAAAAAATTGCCCTTCTGTGTTCATGCTAGACACCAACTTCCCATGCTTTAAGGAGTGTCTGTCTTTCTTTCTTTATCTTTCCTTTAAACAAATGCTTCAGGTGAGAGAGATAGTACAAGTCCTTGCCTTGCATGTGCCTAACCCAGGTTGGATCCCTGGCACCACTTATGATTCTCTGAGCCCTGCCAATAGTGATTCCTGGCTGCAGAATCAGGAGTATGCTCCAAGCACTACTGGGTCTCACCCTCAAAACAAAACAAAAACAGAAAAAACAAATAAATGACTCATTTACACCCCAATCCCCCCAATTCTCCTCCATCACCCTCCTGTCAGTCATATGCTTGTTGACTGTTTTGCCAGTCATTGAGGAATTCAATGAGGGATGGGGAGTGGAGGGGGGTAGAGGTAGGATATTTCATTTTGCACCCTGGCACTATCCACAGGATGCTGCTATTGATGTGGTGCATCCTTGGCTAAAGTCATTTAACAGTGCAGGATGTCACTGTCATGATGCCTCTTCAATATGGACAAGAGTGACATTTTATTGTTTGATATTATTAGGCATTTCTTGCTGAGATAGGGTAGATTTTCAGAACCTCGGACCAGAAGATATAGGAGCCAAGATCTGAGATGGTACTGTTGGTAGAAGAATCAACCAATCATCTTTTCTCTTTTGTTTATTCAATCTAAAAAGTCAGGGCTAGAGTGATAATAGAGCGGGTAGGGCTACAGTTAGGGTTAGGGTTAGGGTTGCATGCGGCCAACCCAGGTTCTATTCCCAGCATCCCATATGGTCCCCTAAGCACCGCCAGGAGTGATTCCTGAGTGCAAAGCCAGGAGTAACCCCTGTGCATCACCGGGTGTGACCCAAAAAGAAAAAAAAATTCATCTAAAAAGTATGTGTACTTTTCTCCACTACCAGGAGAAAAACGTTATTGAAAATGCTTCAACTACTGAACTACACCTCGAACCTCTGTTTCGTCCCCATTCGAGTTGAATCTTCCTCCATCCCGGTAATTCTGGAACATTCACTCTCGTCTCTGGGAGTTTGAGAACAGACACAGAGCTATGCCATTTTCATAAAAAATTTCTGAGCAAGCCAAGAGTTGGAAAATGTCACTACAAATAATAGTAATTATTCTGTCTGTTTGAGCAAACAGAATTAGCGTCATTAATACTTATTATTAATTTACCCACAATACACATATCAAAGATGATGAGGCAATCAGTTGATAAAAATGCATAATGACAAACCGCGTGGAAAGGAAAAAAAATTTTCCTCTAAAAGATCAAGGAACCATAGGAATCTCCGTAGGAAAGCTTGCTGGTCTCCTAAACATGTGCAACCCTCCCCCACACCCCTGCCAGCATTGGTCCAAAGGGGACATGTGGCTTCTTTTGTTAACTGGTCCCTGATGGGCTTTGTCCTCCTGAGTGTGAGCTGCTTTCAGTTGGAATTAATCAGAGAAGCCAGGGTGATGAGGCCATCCCAGCCGCTGACAGCCATGCTATAAATGCTTCCTTGTTCCCACCCGCGCTGGCGAAGGAAGAGGTTGGAACAATGGGAGCTAATGATGGAACTCTGGGAGCTATCATTTCGAATCAGGCCATCCCTTATGCCACCCTTGTGAAAATTCAGCCAGGCTCATGCTCCCTTTCAACTTAGCAGACTCTCCCCCACCCCTTGGCTCAGCGAGCCCAGAGCCAGCAGGGGGCTTCGGAACTCTATGTGGATACCAGATACCACACAGGAGGACCAGCAGCCCAGGGAGCTTCCAGATCACACAGTGACTGTGGCCAGTTACAGGCCAGCTTTGCCCACGGTCACATGCTGCTGGTTGGAAATACCAGCTTTGCCTCTGGCGCAGGTACAACTCACCAGGAAAGCTCTCCAGGAATCCTACCCTGCAAACGCTTGGGCAATCTCTCTATTGAAATCCCAGAGCTGTCCTGGCTTCTGTTCTTACCACTCCATGCGCTACTATGAGTGATTTGAACAGGCTTCAATACACAGCCGTACAGATGCATGAGTGAGCCTGGCCGAACCCAACTCAGATGAGCAGAACTGGCTGTCGGACCCATAGACACAGGGTGCATAATACACACTGCTGCTCAAAACTCTAATCTGGGGGGTGGGTAGTTTATCACACAATAATGGTGGCTGATACATCTGCTGAGTTCAGGTTGATGAAAGGACAGCTTCTATGTGGGCTAAATATAAAGATAGATCGGACCACGAGGCTTCAAATTTTAAGGGGAGTCACTGGGGATCTTTAAGCAAGAGTACACACAGCATGGAAAGCAGAGTTCCAGAAGCAGGAAGCAGAATAAAGGACTGAAGGAAGGAGGCAGGAAGTGCTCAGAGGACAGGTGAGCGGCGGGTATGGAAGGAAGGCTGAGAACAGCCAAAAGTGACACCAAGGTTCGAGAATATGACCACAAAGGACAGTAGCAGGAAAACTGGATGGAGTCATTACTGGAGAAGTCTGTAGAGTACTAGATGGGGAAGTTTTGCATTTGGAAATGTGAGGCCATTTAGCTCTGTGGATGAGGAAAACTGTAGCACTGTAGCATTGTCCTCCGTTGTTCATCGATTTGCTTGCGTGGGCCCAGTAACATTGTGAGACTTGTTGTCACTGCTTTTGACATAGTGAATATGTCACGGATAGCTTGCCAGGCTTTGTGGTGCGGGCGAGATACTCTTGGTAGCTTTCCAGGCTCTCCGAGAGAGGAGGAGGAATCGAACCCGGGTCAGCTGCAGGCAAGGCAAACACCCTACCCACTGTGCTATAGCTCCAGCCCATGGGGAAAACATTTAAGGCTATTTTCACAGAGGTGATGATGGTGGAAGGCTTGACTCCAGGCAAGAGAAGATAAAGTGTAGCTGTCTGGGTGAAGAACCTTGACACCCGTGGGCCAGGTGTATTTGCTGCTATTATCATTCATGGATTCATTCCTGGCAGTGCTCAGGGGATGGTAGGGAGTGCTGGGGATTAAATCCAGATTGGCCGTATGCAGGGCCAACATCTTTCCCACTGTACTATTGCTTTGGCCATTGCAGTGTTAGATAGTAACTGTGATACTAGCTGGTCCTAGAGGCTTAACTTGGTAAACAGCAGCTTTCTGCAGGTACCCTATAGAGAGATGTCTGCCTGTAGTCAGAATTCGGGATGTTTAATTTTAAGAAAGTATTTTTTGTGTTATTGTACATAATGGGCTGGAACGATAGCACAGTGGGTAGGGCATTTGCCCTGCATGTGGCCGATCCGGGTTGGATTCCTCTGCCCCTCTTGGAGAGCCCGGCAAGCTACCCGAGAGTATCTCGTCCACACGGCAGAGCCTGGCAAGCACCCCGTGGCATATTTGATATGCCAAAAACAGTAACAACAAGTCTCATAATTTGTTATGAGACATTACTGGTGCCTGCTTGAGCAAATCGATGAACAATGGGAGGACAGTGCTACAGTGCTATCATGCAAAAAATGTACCTGAACAGGTAGCAGCTTAAGACTTGGGAGAGCGGAAGAAATGTGGCTCCATGGTTTTAGCTAGTAGGCTCTCCTGAGGTTGTTGCCAGAGTCGGTGGCAGTGGAAGAAGGGATTGGGGATGAAAAGTGTAATTCCAAGATGGCTTACTCATAGGGTAGATGACTAGAGGCCTCCATTCACACCTTGTGCATAGCCTGTAGTGTACCTGAGTATCCTCATAACATGGCAACCAGCTCCCTCCAGAGGGAATGACCCAAGACAGACATCATATGTTTTTCCCTCTTACAAGTCACAAAGACCAACAACACTGATGCAATGTGGAAGAGGACTACCCCAGGGCACCAAGAGGTGGAATTCACCGGGAGCCATCTAGGATGGAGGATGTAACTAATGACAAGAGGACTGCCACAGAGAAAGAGACGCGACACCCATGCCGGCACATTCTCCATGGAGCACCCTGTCTCCCAAAACTGGACTGGTAGAGTAGAAGCTTATTTCTCTCATTTGCCTAATTTCTAGACCACTTATTACGGGCCAGGAATGATACAGAAATTCTCCTGAAATTGACACCATCATCTCACCACTTGCAGTAAGAAAAGCAGGCCTGAAATTACCCGGCCAAGTTCTTACCATCAATTTGAACTGAGACTAGACTAGGAACTCAAATTGGCCAACATTGAGCCCTCACCAGGAACCTCGATGCTACTAAGCTGATTGTAGTGGAGTGGAAGTGGTGGTGGTGGTGGCGGGGAGCTGACTTCCTCTGTTGGAAACTCTGGAACAGGTGACTTGGTGTGAGCCACACGAAGAAACACGAGCAATGACCCAAAGGTGCCTGTAGCTAGCAGCAGAAGCACAGCGTCATTCCCCTGCTGTGCGCCGGACAGTGATGGAGAAATCCAGTGGAGCTTACCGTCCTTGGGACTTGCTTTCTTCTCAGTGGGCAGCTCAACAAACCTCAGGAGAGGGGATCTGGATCTCTGTAGCGTGGGAAGAGTGGAGTCACTGAACAGGATGGTGTCCTTTCCCCCTGGCAAGAGAAGAGGACAATGGACATTCGATGTCTCCAGAGAGTTGGGGCAGCATCCAATCCACCCTCCCTCACTGGACTGGCTGTCTGTATGGATCAGGCATCCTCTCAACTGTGGCAACACTGTGAGGGAGAGAGGGCCAGCTGGACCTGTGTACAGTATAGAGACAGAGCCAGGAGCCGACTAAGAGCTCTGGGATCAGGAAAGGGCCGCTACAATGGAACCATTACGGGACAGCATCTGATATTAACCCAGCAGACTACTCCGAAGGAGATAATTACAATAGCAACAACAATAATGGATGGTACTGGCATGCGGGGTGGAGAGTACACTGCAGAGTTTGTGCTCCGGGTTCTGTCATCGCTTGCAAGCTGGGTGACCTTGGACACATCTCTGAACTTCTCTGAGCCTCAGATCCCACTTCTGTAATATACGCATGAAACATGGCAACCATCTTGCCCCCCATTCCCTCCACCCCCGACTGGGACTGGTATCAAATGCAGTGATTCATGTAAAGTTCTTGGGTGTTCTGCCAGCACTCAGTAAATGCCACCTCCTGAAATGATCAAAGTGTAGATAGCATTGCTGTAAACGCTCCATCTGATTTCATTCAATTATAGGATTAAATAGTAACAGCATCACAAGACAGGGAGTATCGGGTCCCCCAAAGGACCAGAGCTGAATTTCCCTTACCAGGGAAGCCCTACTCCTTATCATGTGTACGCCTCACAGGGCCAAGGAAAGTCTCAGGCAAGGACAGGAGAAACAGAAAACCATTACAACTCTATTTCCCATGTCATGGCAAGTTCTAAATGTGAGCTGCTGAACAGACACATGGTGAACAAAACAAGTACAGGTGGCCACCATGCCACACTGCCCAGGGGATGGTGGAGTCCAGATGCAGGAGGCAGAGCCCAACTTTGGTCCAAGAGACCTCTGTATTCTCTTGGTGGGAATTGTTGTGCCACAAAAGGAAAGTACGTGTGTGTGTGTGTGTGTGTGTGTGTGTGTATGTTCCTCCCTATGTTCTAGCCTTAATTGTGTGTCTCCAAGCAATACCTATTCTGAAGCCGAGTCACTTGTCATATCTGAGGTTCAGCTATGAGATTCTAAAATTCTGCAATTTTGTTTATTTGCAACAGAACACAAACTGGATCTGTGTCAAGACACCCACTAGTGTGTGTGTGTGTATGTGTGTGTATGTGTGTGTGAGTGTGTGATGGTGGGGGTGCTGTATCTCAAGTGTTCAAGAGCTTCAAGGACCCCTCTCCATGATTCTTAGTCAAGACTGTACCCCATGATACTCAGAGGACCATGTGGTGCTGGAAATTGAACCAGGAGTGGCTGCATGCTCTCTCTACCAACCTTACCTACTAGCCTACTGCTCCCCTACCTCCCCCACCTACTCACCTACTCCCTTCCTATCCCTTTATATGTTGAGGACAAGCTGGCTCCCAGACTCAGCCATGGAGCCCTCTCCTTGTTTACAGTATTGTCTTTCATTTGGCCATGTCTTACTGGATCAGTTTCCAAGACTAGAGAATCCTGAGCCCATAGTAAGTTCTTTAGAAATATCTGATATGCATCTGGTGCATTCTTGAGGCTCTGGGTCTGCACCATACTTGCTACCATGGGAAGATGGGGGGGCAGAGGTAGCCCCAACTTCTGCAATCTAGCATCAGCCTGGAAGAGGAGAAATTTGATAAGGGCCAACCCTAAAGCTCTCTGACAGCCAACTCTCATCTCATGGGTGATAAATTCAGCATTCTCAGGGCCTTGGTATGGAGCGCCTCCCGAAGAGGGTCAAAGAGCAACAGCAGAGGGGGCTACAGGAGGGTGCCAGAATGAAGTCCGGCTGGAGGGGTTGCTCTGTTCTTTCCACCAAGGACTGTGGGCTTGATCTCTCTCGCAGGAAGGGAGGCTGGCCACCATCTAGTCTTAAGAGAACTCAGAAACACTCCCCCTCAACCCTTCCTGTGCCTCAACCAACCTTCCAAGCCCCCTCTGCCCTGCTGACCACACGCATACACTGATATCCACTTATACACATCACACACACACTCTACCACACACACATCTACTTGCCCCAACACACATCAACACACCCACACACATACATGCACATCACATCCACCACACGTCATACCCATCCTATCACACACACTCACACACACTCATATCCACCCACACATATCACCCCACTCAACCCCACTCACACACATTTGCACACACATACTCATATCCACCCACAAATGTCATACCCATCTATCATACATAGTCACACCCAATCACCCACACTCACACACATACACACACTCATATCCACTCCCACATATCACCCCCACACCCTCACTCACATACACACACTCACACATGTACTCATATCTACCCATATACTGCATCCACACATACCCACTCACTACATACATACACGCACACACACATACTCATAACCATCCAGACATGTCACACCCACTCTGTGACACACATTCACACCCACCACACTCACACACACTGATACACATCCTCATACTCATCCATCCACGTCCACTCACCCCTGCCACAGACTCACACACATATACACCTTCACACACATATACCATCCACCTACACTTACATACAAACACACATACTCATTTCCACACAAGCACACTGACTCTCTCATCCCTGTCACAGACTCACAGACATGCACACTCACACACAAACCCACATACACACACCACTCACACCCTCACACCCACAGATGCCCCCTCCCCCTATATCACAAACACACATTCATACTCTGTGAATTGATTTAATGGAGGAGACATGGATTCTTTCAGAATTCTGGTGAGAGGAAGAGAGAGAGAGAGAGAGAGAGAGAGAGAGAGAGGAGACATAGAGAGGAGAGAGAGGAGACAGAGAGAGAGGAGAGAAAGAGAGAGGGGAAACAGGGAAACAGAAAGGAGACAGAGAGAGAGAGAGAGAGAGAGAGAGAGAGAGAGAGAGGAGAATAATTCTCTAACACCATTGAGAGTCTCCTCTGGGCTGTTGGAACACCAAGACTTGGCTCCTATTCAGGCAGAGAGAGGAAAAGAAAGAAAAGGAGAAATCAATGGAGGGTGAGGAAGAAGAAACAGAGGAGGGGAAGAAGGAGGGCAAGGGGCAAAGAGGAAGGGACAGCTCGCTGCCTCTGCCTGCCGCACCAGGGGCCCGGGATGATTTACACCAGGAAGCACCCCCCCCCCCTCACTCCCACCAGCTCGAGGATGAAGCAAAGGCAATGGCGCTTCCTGGGAACATCCTTCATCACCGTACCGGGGCAATGCTATTGCCCCCGTGGTGAACGGTATCTATCAGAGCCGGGGAAATGGCCACTCTTTCTGCCTGCCTCCCACTTCCTATCAACGTGGAGGCCAAAGATTAGAACAAACACTCCATGGCATAAACTCCATTCAACCGGGTCCTTCAAAGCTAATTTTGCCATTTAATATTTGTTTTGTGCTAATTGAATTCTCTGTTTTCGTGGACTCTTCTCATCAGGAAAATGCAGGGATACTTAGAAAATGCGTTTCTATTTATTTCCATGCAATGATGTTGCTAATGCACTGTGGATATGAGCCACAAACACAGATATTTCAAAGAGAACATACTCCCAAATCCCACGGAAACATTGTAGCTCAGGCCTTTGGGCAGCAAAAGGAAGGAAAGAAACAGCCGTTATTACACAATAACCATTTGAATCTAAGTGAGACCCAACAACATCCAGACAGAAAATTCTCAGCATTCCATCCTTTGATTCAACCGCCATCTTTTTTACATAAGTCAGAGAAATAAAACATTGGGAAATTTCACGAAGGCATTTGATGAAGGGGAAGGGGAAGAAAACAACAACTCGAGTAAACGCACAGAAATAGCAATCTGCCTGTGCAAATAGACGATCCCTTTGCCAGGCTGTGTTGAAATTCAAAGCAGTAACAGAAAGGCCTTCAAAGGAGATAAGGTTTAACCACATCAAAAGATTCATGTGCAAAGTGGATCATCCAAATCCACAGGACGGGACTCGCCACTAATTAGTTCTGTTAGGTCTTTTGACACCAAGTTCAAGGAATCGCAGCTAAACATTCTGATTTATGAAACACACTTCCGGCAACCTCAGGCAGCTTTTCAACTTTACATTCAGAAAAGGTATGGTTGCTTGTACTTGTCCCTGTCCCCGTGGCAATGTTCATTTCTCATACATTAGAGGGGAGTCGCCATATGATTCAGGGGAGAGGAGATCAGTGGGCACAGAAAGGTTAAGTAACTAAAAATATCTGTACTATGTTGCCTCCGAGGAATGAGGCGGTGGAGGGAAATGATAAATACAAGTTTCTGGGGAAAGGGGACTAGCTGTCGGGGGTCTTGGTGAAGGGGGTATTTTACCAAGACAAATGGGATAAATATAGCTAATTAAAGGGAGATTATCAGAGTTTCCACACACCGGGTACAACTGTGAAAAAAGATATCCCCACAGGAAATTTTGATTTTTAAGCTACATAAAAAACAGGATGGGTGAAGAGGGGGAAAAGGGCGTTGTGTAGTATATGTGGGTTACAATAATTTGTATTTAGATTCATGTTTAGGAAGGCTGATGAAATCGAACAAGTCTTACTAAGTTCTTATATATTCATCTTCGGGAATAATTAAATTGAGCAACGCTTTGTAAGTTCCTATCTTCATGTTTAGAATTGATGATTAAATTGAACACATCTTTATAAGATACCCACAGGTAAAATAAAAAGGAAACAATTTATTATATACACATATGCACACACACTGATGATTTCAGAATTGAAGTCAGCAGAACTTTACAGTGCCACAGAGGGGAGCTTGCATATTTATTGAATATTCTCAGATTTCTTCCCAAAAGGATGTCTTGCTAAGTTTAGAACACTTGTAGATTTCCCAGCAATGAGCTTCAAATAAAAGGGATATTTAAAAGGTAGCATCTCTATTGCAAATGTTTTTGATAAAAAAGGAAAACTATTTTCATGACGTTTTCTTACCTGGAAGACTCCACAAACCAGAAACTTCCAGAGTTCTTAATTTTTTCTCCAATTCGGCCACTCGATTCCCTAGAATTCTGGAAATGGGGAAGAAAGGGCAGCAAAGTATTACTGAGTATCTCATCAGTTCTTGGCTGCAGGTAGACCAACCACTCAGCAATCTATTAGGTGTGAAAAATCTATTGAGAGAAAGGTTTGAGATTCATTATAGTCATGTCAAGAGTAACATAATGACAGTTGTCCAAGACCAGTGTCCTACTCCCCTTAGTGTGAGGATGATTAGCCAAACCAAACACGATCTAGGTTTGGATGATCACACTCCTTGATGTTTGCAAAGTGATAAAATCTAACACTCATTTATCAGAAGGGATTCCAAGGAGGAATAAATCCACAGTATCTATGCTAAAAATGGGGCATTTGTTAATGTGAATCATATATAAACACATGCATGAGTCCACTATTAAAAAAACACCAAAAATACATGTGAATTATTAGAGAAAGACTAAGATGTTGTCCTAAAAGTGATCCTTTTCCACAAAAAAGAGATCCCCTGGGAAACCAAACCATTTCACTAGTATCCTATAAAATTTCTTTTGGGGAATTGCTGACCTTGAAAACTAGCTTTGAGTAGTTGTAGTATCACATCTGTTTGTTTCTGTTTCAGGGCCATATCTAGTGGAGTTCAAGACTGACTCCTGGCTTTGTCCTTTTTTTTTCTTTTGGGTCACACCCGGCAATGCACAGGGGTTACTCCTGGCTCTGAGCTCAGGAATAACTCCTGGTGATGCTCTAGTGACCATATGGGACACTAGGAATCAAACCCGGGTTAGCCACATGCAAGGCAAATGCCCTACCCGCTGTGCTATCACTCCAGCCCCTCCTGGCTTTGGCTTAAGGATCACTCCTGACAGGCTTGGGAAACTATATGGGGTGTCTGGGATTGAACCTGGGTCTGTTGTGTGCAAGGTAAGTGTCCTTCGACTGTACTATCTTTCAGGCTCCAGTGTATCACATATTCATTCATGGAGTGTGAATTTTAATTCTGCAAAGCAAAATATTATTTTTTTTTTAAATAGAATCACAGTGAGATACAAAGTGGTTCATGACTGGCTTTCAGTCATATAATGTTCCAATATCTGTCCTTTCAATATTTTCCACCACCAATGTCCCCAGTTTCCCTCCCACCCCTGCCTGCCTCTATGATAGGCACTTTTCTTCTCTCTCTCTGTCTCTCTCTCTGTTTCTCTCTCTCTTTCCATCTATCTGTCTCTCTGCCTGTCTGTCTCTCTCTCACTTTGAGCCTTATGGTTTGTGATGCAGATACTGAAAGGATATCAGGTATCAGGAGAAGGGCAGTTAGGATAGAGAAGGGACCAGTATGACAATAATAGTTGGAAATGATCATTTTGGTCAGGAACTGAGTGTTGAAAGTTCATAAAGGTAAAGGGCAAACTTTTAAAAAAAATGCATAGTTTAGTTTATTCTGGGCTGGAGCGATAGCACAGCGGGTAGGGCGTTCGCCTTACAAGCGGCCAACATGGCCGACCCGAGTTCGATTCCTCCGCCCCTCTCGGAGAGCCCGGCAAGCTACCGAGAGTATTCCATATGCCAGACACAGTAACAACAAAGTCTCCAATGGAGACGTTACTGGGCCCGCTCGAGCAAATCGATGATCAACGGGAGGGCCTTTACCTTTTACCTTTTTCAGGCCCATTTAAGCTGTACTCAGAGGCTGTTTCTGAGCCTGTGCTTAGAAGTAATACCTGGTAGATAGAGGTTTGCTCAGGGAACCATATGTTATGCTGGAGACCAACTGGGATTGGCAGGGATGACAGGGCACCCTTGTACTACCTCTCCAGTCCCCATGAATTTGAATCCTGGAAACAACTTTGTCTAACAAAATACAATGGGTAAACATGTCTGGATAATGTTACTAAGTCAATAAAATAGTAATATCTGCTTTATTCTATCTGTAGAACTATGTCTTTGATATGGAGAATAATGCTTGGTAGACAGGAGGTGTTCAGCAACCACATTTGATGAAATACATGCTTTTCATTTCTCATGGCTTGTAATTATCTATGGAGTGAATTTAAAAACAGGTATTTCAAGAGAATTTGCAATGGCTGCAGAACCAGAAGAATAGCTGTCTTGTTTTCCAAGGTGACCATTCTGACTCACTGTGAAAATGAACCACACTGGAATGTGTGTTTAAAATTGTTTATCTGGAATCCTCACTTTCTCTATATGCATGGACATAAATGTGAATCTACATTTCCCCTCCTTCATGCTACACAAAATTAAATATAGTTGGAAATGATTTGATAGTCATCTGAAACTTCAATCACTTTCCATTGGCTGGAAATTGAAAAACCAGTCTTTACATTATTTGGGGGATTTTCTTGGCACTGCTGTGCTAAAATGATGTGGAAATCACCTTAATAGCAAAGTTTCAATGCCTTTCAGCGGGAGAAATCAGAACGCCAGAATTGTTCTCCCACTTCTCTCTTTATATTCCAGAGATAGCAGCACACACCCACAGACATACAGAGCCATGAATATGTATATATCTGCACATATATATGTGGCTTTGAATTCATCTTTATTTTACCTGAATTGACTTGCAGCATCTTAATTAATATTCCCCTTGAGTTCACAGAGAATTCTTTGACATTACTATATGTGTTTTCTTCATCTAGGTACTTAGGGATTTTCTTCTTTTCCTTACATCTCAAACTCTGCATAGTCTTTATCAATTACTTTCCATTTCCACTCCATTTCTTGGGACTATTCCACTTTCCTGTCTCTAGCCCTTCAAGAACCACCATTCTTCATAATCCCACTTTCAATATTTTGCTCAGAACTTCTGATGCAAGCTTCCTTCCGCAACTGATGGGTTTGCCAAGCAATCATAGCGGTACTCAAGCTGACACCTGTTTCTTAACAAGATCAGATCATCTGTATGTGGCTGCCTCTCGGAAACAAAAGATAAAGCTAAAATCCTCTGTGTACGCCAAAAGATGCCATCAGGGTGCGGGGAAGAGACTTTTGATTTTTTTTTTTCTGAGGTTCCTGGATACACAGCCATGTCTGCCTGAGGTGAATTTGCTGGTGTGCCCAACAGTCTCCTTAGGCGTACCCTGCCTATGACAGCCAGTGGTGACTGCTTTTTCTGGCATCCTGCCTTCTCAAGCATCCTTTGTAGGACTGGAGCTAGTAAAATGCATCCCATAGAAACCTTGTAAAAGTATACTGGTACTAATGCCTCAGTCATAATAGCAGCTCCACTACCATCAGCGGAGAAAGTAAAAGTGACTGCCCCTGAGTCTGGGTTCTGAGCAAGAGCCCAAGCTCTGCTTAGTAGGAACATCCAACTGAACTTGCATTCTTTTCCCACCTGAAAATAAGTCCTGCAGTGTGCATTATATCATGACTCTCCTTTATAATACAGACCCTAAGGAACAGAAAGGTTAAGAATTTTGCCTCAAGCCACACAGCTCATTATCAAACCGTGCCTTTTCCCAATACCTACTATTTTTGTGCCACACACTCTACTCTGCCCATTAGGAAACGAACACAGAAGTTTGTTACACTGACCCAAACCACAAGCAGGATTCAATTGGTGATGAGTCCAGATGAGCCTCAGTTTATTTCCAAAATGCATGTTCTTAACTAACACCTCAACAGGTTACTTCTTATACTTCTTATATAATATACATCTTACATTATTTCTTGAGTCTGGGGCTGGAGTGATAGCACAGCGGTAGGGTGTTTGCCTTGCGTGCAGCCAGCCTGGCTGAGCCGGGTTCGATTCCTCCTCCCCTCTTGGAGAGCCTGGCAAGCTACCCAGAATATTCAATATGCCAAATACAGTAACAAGAAGTCTCACAATGGAGATGTTACTGGGCCCCCTCGAGCAAATCGATGAACAATGGGAGGACAGGACAGGACATTATTTCTTAAATTATATGGCCTGGAGAAGTATTCTCTAATTATCATTCACACTGTGATAAGAAGGGTAAAATGTAGGAAGTCGTCCACAGCTGTTGACTTGCAAAATACAACCCAAGAGTCTTCAAATGATAAAGCAAAGACCCTCTGACTGGCTTGACACTGAAAAATTAATGGCAGGGGGGTCAACTGGATGTGGTGTGATGCAGCTCAGAGGGGAGAAGATTATTTGAGATTTCCTGGAGCAGGCACTATGGAGCTGGAGCTGATGGAAACAGCAACTCCGTCCACTCGATTCAGCTGGACCAGCAGATAATGATCATGGACAGAAGGGAAGATGACAAGAAATAGACTCATTCCCTGTACCTGAAGGAAAAGTGTGGTGGGAGACAGACAGATGTTTGTTTGTTTACTTATTTATTTGCTTTTGGGTCACATCTGGAGATGCACAGGGGTCACTCCTAGCTCTGTACTCAGGAATTACCCCTGGCGGTGCTCAGGGGGACAATATGGGATGCTGGGATTCGAACCCGGGTTGGCCGTGTTCAAGGCAAACACCCTACCTGCTGTGCTATTGCTCCAGCCCCCGGATGGATGTTTACACATAGACCACAAGCACCTAGGCCAGTGAAAATATCAGTATCTCTCAATATTTCTTCATTGCTGGTTATGCACCAGGTATGATTCTAAGTGCTTGCTGAGACATTCTCTCCTCCAGTCCCTGACCACTGATGTGAGAGCTTTTATTATGATAACTTTGTTAGATAAAGAAACTAAGACTTTCAGAGGCTCACGCAGAAGATAAGGGAGGGCCCAGGGTCAATGCCTGGGCCTGGAAACCCACAAACGCTTTGGTGGAACTAGACAGTGGAGCAAACTCAGTGAAAGACGGATGAGCTGGTTGCCATACTGAGAACATGCAGACTGGTCAAAGGGAGAGATAAAGAAGTTTGAGGAGAGAAGTCCAGACGTACTCAAGCACAGAAGTATTCTGGATGTGAAGCTAAGAATGGGTGGCAGGGGTGGAGAGGGGGAGGGCTGCAGAAATAGTACAGTGGATAGGCTGACCTAAGCTTAATGTCCCAGCACCATACAAGGTCCCTAGATCACCAAGCGCAGAGTCAGGAATAAGCCCTGAGCACTCGGGGTGTGGCCAAAACATCCCGCATCCTCCCCATCAGAAAAAGAATGGAAGGGAAGGAATTGCCAGAAGAAAGACTTGTTAGAAGAGATTATCCGGATGTTTCCTGATGATGACCCAGAACAAATCTGCTGGACTGTGGGGAACTTTCACAAGGGCAATAAGGAGAGGCAGCAGAGGGTCCAAGATACCCATTAGTATGCAGCAGGGCAGGCAGGAAGAGGAAATATTTGGGAATGCACAGATAAGAGTGTAGGCAGTTCACTGAGACACAGAGTGGGAAGTTAGAGAAAGGGGGTTTAGAATACTGGAAACAGAAAGAGAGGCCCTGGGAACACAGTTGGAGAGGGAGGAGGCCAGCCTGGGCAGCGTGGGGCTGGACGCCAAGGTCAGGGAGAATTCCAGGTGGGTTGGCGAGCGCGACGCTGTGTTATTCCAGAACACGGGCATGCAAGAGGAAGGAGGCTTCTTAGAGGCCATGCCTGAGCCCTGAGAGAGACGTTGCAGGGCTGAGGATAGAAAATTCAGTCACGGTGGGCCAAGAGGAAGCTGGGCCAGTGCAGAACTGAATCACTGAGAGGGGCCCAGAAGGAGTCTGGGAGGCCAGGAGCGGGAAGGCATAAGCAGACTTGGAAGAGAGATTATGAAAGTTGTTGCAGTACAAGGCAGACAGGATCAGATGATCTCACACCCTTGGCCTTGGATGAGGGAGATTACTGAGCAGTGGGGGGTTGGGGGGAGGGGAGACTGAGATGGGACCAGAGTTGACATCAGGACAATGGAGACTGAGATAGGGCCAGAGGTGACATCAGGAGAGTGGTGGCGGGTGAAGAGTACATCGGTGGTGCTGAGGGGCGGTAACTGTGCACACTGGAACAATAAGTACTGAGTCTGGACAATGGGACAGTGGGTAGGATGTTTGTCACACATGCAGCCAGCCCGAGTTTGATCTCTGGCACCCCATATGCCCTCTCGAGCACCACCAGGAGTAATTCCTAAGTGCAAAGTCAGGAGGAAGCCTTGAGCATCACCAGGTGTGACCCCAAACAAAACCCCCAAAATACATTTTTAAAAATTCCACAAATTTTAACACTGTTGTGACCCTGATACCTACAAAAAAGTAAAAATAATAATAAAAGCCAAAAAATAATAATAAAATAAAGCAAAGATTTTTATTTAACTACAGTTTGAAGTCAGGGCCGGTTTCACCGTGCATAGAATTAGAAAAGAACAAGGGCTGGAGAGATAGTACGGCAGGTAGGGCGCTCGCCTTGTATGTAGCTGACCAGGGTTCGATCCCTGGCATCCCACATGGGTAGGCAAGACCACTAGGAGTGATTCCTGAGCGCAGTCAGGAGCAAGTCCTGAGCACCACTGGAAGTGGCCCCCAAACAAAACAAAACAAACAAAGAACAACCCAAAACTAACCTGGGGATTTGGACCACAGCACTGAGGTTGGAAGGAGAGGGTAAAAGGGGACAGCGTTGTGATGGGGGCCAAGTGTCTGTGATGGAGTCAGGGGACACGTTGGCTGTGGGTATAGTGTAATGACTAACTTCTAGAGACGTGTGAAAAACACACCTGAAACACACATAATGGTGCAAACTGGTGTTTCCTCAATTAAAAAAATAAAAAAGCAGGCATTAGTACACTCCACCCATTTTTCTAGAAGCAGTGTAAGACACCAGGCTCAGCACAGGGGATACTGGTTCTCAAATGGCCAGGGGAGTTCCTGGCCCCACCTCTCTCAGTTGACGCCTTTTGAATCCCTGCTCCCATCCACAGCAGCCCATACCATACTGGGACCGGTATCTCGGACCTCCAAACTATTTCGTCTTAGCCAGGGAAGGAGAAGGTCGCTGAGAAGTTCTATTTAGACTCATTTATTTGGAGGTGCTGGGAACTGAACCCTGGTCTTTGACGTATGACGCCAGCACTCTACTGCTGAGCCATGTCCATGATGTCAGGAAGTTTGAGCAGGAAGGATTGCAAAGGGGAAATAGGTCCTCATCTACCAACCATGACCAAAACTCCTGGCAAAGGGAAGGCTTGCTGGGCAAAGCCAGGAGAGCAAAACGTTTGGGACCAAGAGTCCTTCAACAACTATCTATTAATGCTTCGGCACCTCCTTATGAGACAATGGCCATCGAGTATCACAAGTGAAATGTCTATTAATTGAACATCCTTTCAAAATGTCAAGTATAGGAGTCAGTTCTTCAAGATGGCTCCCACTGGACTCTGTCAACTGGACAGTGGACAACCAGGAGGGGGTGTACACACCCATAGAACAAAGCCCACTGCATCGCGCTCCACCCAAACACAGGGCTTCTCTTGTTTTAGTCACAAAGGGGTATACATCAGCAGGACAAAGGAATTCATATTTTAGTGCTAGCTACCAACTCCACTGAGGCTACTTCCTGCCATGAATTTTCCCCGACTCTCATACTCATGGAAAGTAGGAAACTTAAGATCTTCTAAGTATGGAAATGACACATTATACGTGATAAGGAGAATCGTCAAGATCAATAGTTAGAGGGGAAAAAGCAATTGTGGAACTGTGAAAAAGACACAC